>NC_029794.2:42409881-42496546 GCF_000816755.2 Arachis ipaensis
CCAACTCAAGGTCTTCCTTTCAATCAACTCCCATCCAAGTTATGGAACTACTCGCTCATTATGAATATAGAATTCATAACATAGGAAAGGGAAATATAGAAAGACATGATAAACAATAATCAAAGGGATCAATTAAAATTAAAAATAGTTCTTGTATTAATAAACTCTAAAAATAATTCAATAATAATCCTAAATAAACAAAGGACATGGAAGAGTAAGAGACAGGTAAAGAAAACAAACTAGAATGACAAAGTCTTGCTGAGGTAATAATTCTTCTCAATATCCCAATGCGAAAAGCAATAAAAATAAAATCCTAAGAACTATGAATGTGTAGAGAGAAAACCTAGAGGAGGAGTAAAACTAGATCTAAAACTGAGAATTGTCTGTAATGAATTGTTGTTTTCGTTTTTGCATGTTCCTTGGCTCTAGTCTGCTTTTCTGGGCCGAAAATTGGGTTAAAACAGGGCCCAAAATCGCCCCCAGCGAATTCTACAGATTCTGCAGATCGCGCATGTCACGCGATCACGTCATTCATGCGGACGTGTCATTCGGCGTTTTGCCTTGCCACGCGTGCGCGTCGTCCACGCCTCCGCGTCACTTGTGCAGTTCCAATCCACGCGGTCGCGTGAGCCATGCATTCGCGTCACTTCTCACTGGTCATCTCCTCAATTTCTTGTGTTCCTTCCATTTTTGCAAGCTTCCTTTCCAATCTCCAAGTTATTCATGCTCTATAATGCCTGAAACACTTAACACACAGACCACGGCATCTAATGGAATGAAGGAGAATTAAAATACATAATTAAAAGTATTTAGGAAGTAAATATTCAATCATGTAATAATTTTAGGAAGGAAATATAAATGCATGCCAATCATATGAGTAAGTGGGTAAAGAATTGATAAAACCATACAATTAAGCAGAATATAAACCATAAAATAGTGGTTTATCAACCACACCTCCGTAAGTATGGATCATCCCATATATAATATTTAGACTCGCTTTTTAGCTTGTCCCTTTGATGCTTAGTAAAATTAGGAGGGAAAGTATGGCTAACTAGATAATTAGCTACAGGTGCATACCAAGGAACTACTTCAGATACTGCTTGTAAGCTATCAAATGGAAAAGCATCATTGATAGCAGTGGAGTCATCCTTAATGTGTTCAAGGCGACTCAAGTGGTCTGCCACTAAATTCTAGTTACCACTTCTATCCTTAATTTCTAAATCAAATTCTTGCAGTAGCAGTATCCAACGTATCAACCTTGGTTTGGACTCCTTTTTTGCTAATAAATATTTTAGAGCTGCATGGTCGGAGTACACTACTACCTTAGTACCAAGTAAATAGGCTTGGAATTTATCCAGAGCAAAAACAATAGCAAGAAGCTCTTTTTCAGTAGTAGTGTAATTAGACTGAGCAGCATCTAAGGTCTTAGATGCATAAGCAATTATGAAAGGATCCTTACCTTCGCGCTGAGCCAGCGCCGCTCCTACTGCATGGTTGGAGGCATCACACATAATTTCAAATTGCTGGCTCTAGTTTGGTCCTCTTACAATTGGAGCTTGAGTCAGGGGGATCTTTAGCTTATCAAACGCTTGCATGCAATCTTCACTGAATTCGAACTCAATATCTTTCTGCAACAATCTGGATAAAGGTAATGCTACCTTACTGAAGTCCTTAATGAATCTCCTGTAAAAAGCTCCATGGCCAAGGAATAAACGGACTTCCCTCACGGAGGAGGAGTAAGGTAAACTAGAAATGACATCCACCTTTGCTGGATCTACAGAAATACCAGTATTAGAAACAACATGTTCTAGAACAATCCCTTATTTTACCATAGAGTGACATTTTTCAAAATTCAATACAAGTTTGAACTAACACACATGTCTAATACTCTAGCTAAACTATCCAAGCAAAGGTTAAACGAATCGCCATATACGCTAAAATCATCCATAAATACTTCCATACAGTTCTCAATAAGATCTGAAATGATACTCATCATGCATCTTTGGAAAGTAGCCGGTGCATTACATAAGCCAAAAGGCATCCTTTTGTATGCATACGTTCCAAAGGGACATGTAAAAGTACTCTTCTCCTGATCTTCAGGAGCTATATGAATTTGAAAATATCCTGTATAACCATCTAAAAAATAGTAATGGGATTTACCTAACAGGCGATCAAGCATCTGATCAATAAATGGCAAGGGGTAGTGATCCTTGCGAGTATCTTGGTTGAGACGCCTATAGTTAATGCAAACCCTCCACGAATTCTGCACTCTAGTTGTCAGAAGCTATCCATGCTCATTCTTTACTTTTGTGACTCCAGACTTCTTGGGCACCACTTGTAATGGACTGACCCATTCACTGTCTGAAATGGGGTAAATGATATCTACTTCAAGTAGCCTGGTTACTTCTTTCTTGATAACTTCTAAGATGGTGAGATTCAATCTTCTTTCGGGTTGACAGACAGGTTTTGATTCCTCTTCTAAGTATATTCTGTGCTCACAAACTTGAGGGCTGATGCCTACTATATCCGCCAAGCTCCACCTAATTGCTCTCTTATGTTTTCTTAGCACACTAAGCAGTTGCTCCTCCTGTGGTGAAGTGAGTTCCCTTGCAATGATAACTGAAAACTTCTAATTATCCTCAAGATAAACATACTTGAGGTATAGAGGAAGGGGCTTCAATTCCAATTTATGCTCTTGGCTAGGCTCTGGATCATCCGGGGCTAGTGGTAATGGCAAAGTGTCCTCATTGTGTTTAGAGGGTGTCCCCACACATGGACCTTGCTCCATGTGTTTATCTTCTACTTCTTCTTGGTGAACTTCAGCTACAGTTTCATCAATGATGTCGCACTGGAAGATAGAATGATCTTCCGGAGGGTGCTTCATAGCTTCATTTAAACTGAAACTCACTCCTAAGGGTGCTTCGAGCTGCCAATCTTTTTAAGGGAGGGAGCCTTAAGGTATCATATATAGATAATGGCATTATACTAACACACGCTCCTAAGTCACATGCAATCAGAAAATATCACACCTCCAATGGTACAGTTTACCATACATGGACCTGGATCACTACATTTTTTAGGTATACCTCCCATTAAACCAGATATAAAACTACCTAAAGGAATAGTTTTTAGTTCACTAATTTTGTCTTTATGTATGCATAAATCTGTCAGAAACTTTGCATATTTAGGTACTTGTTGAATGACATAAAAAAGGGGAACAGTTACCTCAACCTTTTTGAAAATTTCTACCATTTTGGGATCAAGTTCCATCTTCTTTCTGGATTTCCTTGCAAGGTATGGGAATGGGATATGGATGGCACCACTTGCAGCCATTGCATCCTTTGGTGCTCCATTCCTTTGCTGAGCTAGTTCTTCTTCAACCTTGTCTTGTACTTCCTCTTCCTCTTTAGAATCTTCCATTTCAGCATCTTCCACGTCCACTGAGCCTTTAATTGGGGCGTGTTCTATTGGACTTGGCTCCTCCTGATTCCTCTCTGGCAGTGTGGTTCCGGACCTTAAAGTAATGGCATTGATGCCACCCTTGGGGTTAGGTAAGGGTTGAGAAGGAATTCTACTGGAGCTTAAAGGTTGGTTAGCGGAAGTTAGTAATGAATCTATCCGGGCGGCAAGAGCTTGTAAAGTGGCATTCAGACCATTTAAAGTAGAGTTCAGTGTAGTCTGCATGTCTTGTTGTCCTTGTGCAAGAGAATGAAGCATCTCGTCATTTGATGAGGAAGTAGGATAAGTAATCTGTGGGACTTGTTGTTGGTTATACTGGGGTCCTTATGATTGTCTTAAGTGAAGAGCTCTGTAAGGTTGGTTCTGATTCTGCTGTCTGTTGTTGTTATTCCACCTCTGGTTTCTATTGTTATCTCTGCCTCCTCTGTTATAGTTGTCCCTCCAGCCATGGTTGGAATTATCTCTCCAACTTTGGTTGGAGTTGTCCTACCATCCTTGGTTATAGTTCCCACCTTGGTTGTAGTTGCCGCCTTGTTGATTGTATCCTTGATTCGGGCGATCATAGAAGTTATGAGTAGCTGCCACAGTGTTGCCTTCTTGTTGGAGTTGCGGGCATTCATCACTATAATGACTATAATCAGCATATATTCCGCATACTCTTTGTCGGACTAGCTATTGGTTTTGTTGTGGTGGGGAAGGCTGAGCTTGTTGTTGTTGGTTCAACTGCATTTGCTTCAGTAGGTTGGTCATTTCACATATACTCTGTGTAAGAGCAGTAGTCTCAGTGCTAGAGGAAACTTCTACAACAGCTTTTGAGTGGCTGCTCCTGTGCCTGTGATTCCTAGTGGACTCAGCTATGTCGCTGATCAGTTGCCATGCTTCATCTGTGGTCTTGTACTTCTTCAGAGAACCATTACTAGCACTATCTAGTGTAGTTTTATCCCGAGGCTTCATGCCTTGAGTGAAATAGCTGATCAATACTAGCCTGTCAATCATGTGATGGGGACATGCGTCCATAAGGTTCTTAAAATGCTCCCAGTACTCATAGAGAGTTTCTAATTCACCTTGAACAATGCAAGAGATTTCTTTCCTCAATCTATCTGTGACTTCAAATAGAAAGTATTTCTCCAAAAATTTTCTCCTGAGCGTATCCCAGTTGGTAACAGTTGCTTCAGGTTGGGAGTAGTACCACTCCCTTGCCTTTCCTTCAAGAGAAAACGGGAAGGCGGTTAACAGAATAGAAGTTTCATTTGCACCATGACGCCTAACAGTAGAACAGGCTGTCTAGAAGTCCCTTAGGTGCTTGATAGGGTCCTGAGCAGGTAAGCCATGAAACTTGGGCATCAAGTTGATTAGTGCAGTCTTTAGCTCAAAATCTGCAGCCAGAGTTGGATGATGCACTTGATATGGCTACAGTGTAAAATCTGGGGCTCCAGCTTCCTGGAGAGTAATCCTCCTAGGTACTGCCATGTTATCTGCACGTGAATCAACTGAATCAGTAGTAAAGGAGCTTATTTCGCTCTCAGATGGCGGTTCAGATTTGCCCTCAAATGAGACTGGTGAATCGATAACAATCACTTCACCACCCTCAGAGGCTAACTGACGTCGAGCCTGCCTAATACGTGAAATAGTTCTTTCAATTTTAGGATCAAATGCGGCTAAGCTCATATCAGGAAACGAACGCATCATTCAATGAGAGAAACATATAACTCATGGTAACAAAATAAAATAAAATAAAATAAAATATGCAAATAAAATAAAAATATGTACACTAATTAATAATTTAGCACGCAATTGCAGCTCCCCGGCAACAGCGCCAAAAAATGATAAGCGGCAGAAGTTAGATCGATTAAGAGATTATAATATAATAGAACAACGTTGCGAGTATAGCTCTTAACCAGCTAAAATCCGCCTCATCAATTTAGAAAGATTGTCACAAAAAAAAGGTTTAGAAAAAAATACTGGGAGTATGAGTCCCAGGTCGTCTCCCAACGAGTTGCTAGAAAGGGGTGCTAATTTATTAATCAAGGGTTTTCCGAGAGTTTTGAGAATTGATTAACAGAAAATAAACAATTGTAATTCAGTGCAATGAAAATTAAAAGAGATTTATAATATTCTAAATATAAAGCCTTGACTGGGGGAATGATTAGTCGGAAGTTCTATCCTTGTTGGGATCTCTAAATTGTAGTATCAAACAGGTTGTTGTTTTCACTTAGTTAACCCTTACTAAATAAAGGAAAGTCAAGTGATTTAGCTAACTCTTATTCGCAAATCCTAGTCCTTTCCATTGGGAAGGTCTAGAGTTAGTAAATACAGAACTAGCCAACAACTTCCAATTCAACCATCACTTAAGCCTTCCAACTCAAGTGTCTCTTTTTAATCAACCCCATGTCAAGTAGGGAATCTAGTCCATTGACATGGATATAACGCTCATAGAAATATAAGAAGAAGACATAATAAATCAAATAAAATAGGGATTGAAATTAATTAAAAATAAAAGTAATTCTTTGCATTAACAATCCATGAAAATAATCCAATTACCACTTTAAACAAGAATTAAGAATATGGAATAAATAAATAAAAGAGTAAGGAAACAAAGTAGAATAGTATCTTCGACGAAGGTAATGACTCTTCAATATCCAAAAGCAAAAGCAATAAACTAGGAATGTAAAGAGAACCTAGAGGAAGAGTAATTTCTCTCTAGATTCAGATCTAAAAACCTAAAAACTATCCTAATGAGAATATGTGAATGTGTCTCTGTGTGTGTTGAGTCTCTGCTTGTTCCCTGGCTTTATTCTGTGTTTCTAGGCCGAAAACCGGGTCAAAACGCGGCCCGAAATCGCCCCCAGCATTTTCTATTAATTTTGCAGATCTCGCAGGTCACGCGTACATGTCAGTCACGCGTGTGCGTCATTTGGCATTTTTCCTTGTCACGCGCACGCGTCATCCACGCGTGCGCGTCTTTTGTGCAGACTCCAATCCGCGCGTACGCGTTAGGCACGCGCACGCATCGCTGCAATTTTCTCCATTCCGCACGCTAGCGTGAGCCATGCGCGCGCGTCGGTGTTCGCTGGTCATCTCCTTATTTTCTTGTGTTCCTTCCGTTTTTGCAAGCTTCCTCTCCATTCTCTAAGCCATTCCTACCCTATAAAGCGTGAAACACTTAACACACAGATCACGGCATCGAATGATATAAAGGAGAATTAAAATATACAAATTAAAGATCTCTATGAAGCAAGTTTTCAATCATAAAACAATACTAGGAGGGAATCGTAAAATCATGCAAATCATATGAATAAGTGGTTAAAGACTTGATGAAACGACTCGATTAAACACAAGATAAACCATAAAGTAGTGGTTTACCACCTATATATAGGCTAACAAAATGAAAGAGAAAATTACAATTGAATTCAAATTCCTAATCTAGATCCTTCTTGTGCCTTGGATGAGTGATAATTGGTGGGCTCAGCTTGCTTGAATGATCCAGGGGTGTATTGGGGCCTTAAGTGATGTTGCAGCATCAAAATTCTGCTCCCAGACTCTGTCATTCACATTTGCGTCAACGTTTGCATGTGAACATCCGCTCCAACATTTTTCAATTCACGCATACGCGTCTTTCACGCGTACACGTGCATGCTGTTTTTTTGTCAATCGACGCGTACGCGTGACCCACGCGTACGCGTCACATCAAATTTTTGCCCAAGGTTGTTATCACGGATGTTGGACCCAGCGTTTGCCCCCCCAATGTTACCTCCAACGTTGGCCTTCTCACGCGTGTGCATAGGTGACGTGCACGTGTGGCTTGTCATTTTTCACTACTCATGCGTATGCGTGGGTTACGCGTACGCGTGGTTTGCCATTTCTTCATCAAGCACGCGTACGCGTGATGGACGCGTACGCGTGGCTGCAAATTCTTCCAGGCTTCTTCTGCGCGCACGTTGGGGTTGACGTTGGATCACCAACGTTCTCTCCAACGTTGCTTCTTCAATTTTCCTTACAGAGTTGGTTCATTGCCAAAGTTTGTTCAAACTTTGCCATCAACGTTGGCTCTCTAATTCTGCTTTTCTCTGCTTCTCTGCTTCTATTTAGCCTATCATCAAACAAACAAGTGTATCAAAGTAACATACAAGATAATCTTTACTATACTAAGTGTGTTAATAATGCTTAAAATCATGCCTTCACTTAGTGTTATCTATTTAATCATATTTACCCTGTATGTTAGCAGAAATTTACCTGTGCTTGAGATTTTCTTAATGCAGAGATTTTTCATGCTTTTGCTCCTTTATTCATAAAATTTGTATGAAAACTAAACCAAAATTAAGTGAAAAAGCATAGAAAACAGGACATGATGCCCTGGCATCACAACACCAAACTTAAATCTTGCTTGTCCCTAAGCAAGAAAAGAATCATGCAATAAGGTTTGACAATCCAAGGTGAGAAGAGTAGCAGGGTAATATTCATGGTTAGCTAGTTTTTTTTTATATATACATGCAGCAATTACAAAAGAAATTAGATGATTGATGCTTCCCACTTTATGAAATCCTTTCTTTATGTTTCTTCCTTAAAACAAGCTTTTCATTCTTTTCTTAGCTTCTTGGGTGCTTTGCACCATTTGTTGAAAGCTACGACTCTAAATGTTTTGTTTTCAAGTATTACCACTTGATACATAAGCACCACAAGCATTTAATTAGAGGACTCTTTTTAGCTCAAGTTATTTCTTCTCTTTTTGGATTCTCTAATCATTGATGCTCAGAGCCTTGAGCTTTTGAGGGTGTTTTTTTGCACTTGAGCCTAACCTTGACTCTAAGTGTTTTGTTTTCAAACTTTTTGTTTGATACATAATCACCACAAGTACTTAACAAATGAATTGCCATTGGTACTCAGAGCCTTCGGCTTTCTCAAATTTTTTCCCTTTTCATTTTCTTGCCTTAATTGCAATTGCTTCTTCAAGGTTTTCATGATTTCAAAAGAATGTCATAAAATGTCCTCAACGAAAACTTCAATAAAAGAAATTCCAATGTAATTGTGCCACAAAACAATCGTGCTAGCTTCCCAATACTTATATGCTCATGCTAACTCCCTCTTTAATGACCTTGTTTGTTTATGATCATGAAACTCAATTGCTTTGGACTTGCAAAACTCAAGATGGTAATCATAATGTCATAGCAACATATTACAAATCTAGCATCAAACTATGCTTATTCACAAGGAGCAATCACACATACATACAAAGAAAATAGAAGACAATCATGCAATTGACATACTGGGAATAGGTAAGAGGAAAAAGGAACTTTACCATCCTGTAGTTTATCTTTGTTGTTGTTGTCCTTCACCTCCTATTCTTTCCCTTCCCACACCAATTAAGGATGAGTGCTTATCCTCCAACAACAATTATAATAGTGGTGATGGGAACTATGATGGGTCATGAATGTCTTGCACAATGGAGTGTTAGTAGTACATGTGATTAAGCAAGCAAAAGTTAAAAATAACACTACAGGCCTAAGAAGTACAGGCATTATGATTAAACAAACAAGTGGTGTTGCTGGATACATTGCATAGAAAAATAAGTGGCACAACAAACTTAGTGTGACACTTTCTGTTAGAATTGATGCAAGTATCAGAAAGATTACGAACAGATTGTTGCAGGGCAACACCAAACCTAGAATGTAAACATATATGCCAATTTTATTTAAAAGAAATCTAAATAAAAGAAACTGTTCTATGTGTTAATAGCACAATCACCAAGAGCTAGAGGTGTCACAACAGGGGCTTCTTGATGAGGCATTAACACAAACAGTCAAAGAGCATAGAAAAATAAAAATAAAAGCAAGTAAATTAACAGAAAGAAAATGTCTAATCTAGGCAACCGATCAACCGGTAGTTTGTTAATCACGATTAATCCCCGACAACGGCGCCATAGACTTGGTACGCGAAAACTTGCCTCTTAACAAATTTCCTATCGACAAGTACACCGGATTGTCATCATGTAAAAACTCACTGTAGAGTGAGGTCGAATCCCACAGGGATTGGTAGATTGAGCAATGTTAATTGAAGAATTATACTAGTTGAGCGAAATCGGAATTGAATAGAGACTTGCAGAAAGTAAAAATTGGCACGAAACTTAAATTGCAAGAAACTTAAATGACGGAAAAATAAATTGCTGAAATAAAGAACAAGAACTTAAATTGCAAGAAATTAAATGAGAATGGGGATTAAGCATGAAATTAAAGAAGCAGAGTGTAAAAAATGGGTAGATCAGAAATGGGAAAACTCATTGGGGTCAGGAGATGTGATAATTCTCCAGATCAAATTCATTTTCATCTCTTCCTCAATCAATGCATTCATTGATCTCCTTGGCAATCTAATCTCTCTAAGAATGAACAATTGTCCAATTCCTTGATTTAAGTGCTCATGGGAAGAGATGAAGTTTCGTCACTGATTACACCACACAAGTTCATAGATCAAAATATTGGTAGGATTACATGTCACTATATCCATCCAAACCCCAATCTAATCCGATATGAGAAAGCAATTCTAGCATGATCTCCTCATTCCTCTCCCAAGGTTCCGAAGAGATCCAATTATGAATAGCTTCTTTCCCAAGATAACTATCCAATTGGATGAAGAACGAATATTTTCTAGTAAAATCAAGAGAAAAGAAAGAAGAAGAAAAATAAAAACTAGTATCGATCCATTGAATTTACACAGAGCTCCTTAACCCAATGAAATGGAGTTAGTTGGTTATAGCTCAATTCAATTTACGAAGAAGAATGCTGAAAAATAAAGCCTAGCTAGAACGTAAAAGAAAAAAAAGTATATAAAACTAAAAAAGGAAAAAGTGCAGAAAACAGAAACTTAAAGAAAATTTGCAGAAAATGAAATCAGGGAATGAACCCCCCAGAGACACTTCAGGGCCTTCCGAGAGCTACTCTAATCTTCAACAATTCTTCTATTTATAAACATCTTCTCATCTTCAATTGGATCAAGTATTTGGATGTGGGCCTTGGCCTTGATTGAAGCAATGAGAAATCACTCTAGCTGATGTTGACCATGGCTACACATTCATAACTTGTAGGGTGCCATTTTATAACTGAAATTGGCCTTAACGTTGGTGGTAACGTTTGAGGGCAAACGTTGAATCAAACGCTATATTGAGAAAATTAGTTCTGTTGCTGTCATTGGCGTTTGACTCAACGTTGAAGGGCCAACCTTTTGCTTTTCACGCGTACGCGTTACCTATGCGTACGCGTGAATGGTCAAATTTTCCATTTCATGCGTGCGCGTGCCGTACGTGTGCGCGTGCGCGTGCCGTACGTGTGCGCGTGGTTGGGCTGAAAAAGTATGTTCATGCGTACGCGTCATTGACGCGTACGCGTCTATGCAAAATTCCCAACTCCCATTTCTGAAATATTATGGTGAACATTGGAGGCAGCATTTGAGGTAACGTTGGACCTCCAACGTTCGCACATCCACGCGTGCGCGTGGATGCCAAATTTTCAAGTTCCAAACTGAATGTTGCACATCAAGCCCTGGGGATGTTACTTTGTCCTCTTGTCAACGTTGCAAATTTCATGACCACTATAGACTATTATATATGGTTGGAAAGTTCTAAATGTCAGATTTCTAAAGCAACTAGAATCACCTCAATTGGACATCTGCAACTCAAGTTATGCTCCTTTGAACGAGATAGGGTCGCTGGCGTCAGAGTGCAACGTTGGAGGCAATGTTGGACCTCCAACGTCTACACCAATGTTGGGAACATTGCCAGATCCGGAAGCTCAAACGTGCTGTCCACCCCCATACTACTATATATTGTTGGAAAGCGCTGAATGTCTACTTTCCAATGTCGTTGGAAGCGCATCATTTGGAGCTCCACAGCTCGAGTTATACTCCATCGAAGATGCAGAGGTCAGCTGGCCTTACTACAGGTTGGTACCATGTTCGTTTATACACTTTTCGGGGCAGTTTTCTCCCTCAATTTTAGTATCCACCATGTAGTGCCATATATGCTTGAAAAGCTCTTGATTCCTACTTTCCAATGTTTTTAAAATCACCTCATTTGGAGCTGTGTAGCTCAAGTTATTCTTGTTGGAAGTATACCTCTTCTGGCTGTGGGGAGTGACGTTTCCAGCAACGTTGGAGCACCAACTTTGGCTCTAACGTTGCTTCCCTTTGCTTCCTTTCATGGCCTTCTTGTTACCTCTTTGCCTTTTCTTTTCTTAGCTTCCTTTCCATCTATCATCAACCAAACAAATACATTAAAGCTTTGCTATAGTCACAAGAATTTGCCTCATTCTTAGCACACACGTAATTATGGCATAAATCTCATGAAAATGCATAAAATTAACAATGTTTGATTGAATCAAGACAAGCATGAATTTCTCATCCAAATACTTACTTATTGCCTAAGAAATGCATGAAGCTACTCTAAAACAAACTAAAAATAGCTTGTGAAACTAGCCAAGATGCCCTGGCATCAATTAACAATTCAAGATCCACAAGATTCACAAAATGGATAGAAAATGACAATTGACAAGAAAACATAATTCTAACACAAGATCTAACAAAATTATGCTAAGAAATTAAAATTAAGTAATCAAAACTAGAAATCAACAAGATCCAATTCAGAATTCAACAAGGGAAGATCAAATCAAACTAGATCTAAAGAGGAACAAGGGTTTCTCCCTCTAGAAGAATAAAAACCAAAAACTAGCTAAAATTGTGTCTTAGTGTGTAATAAATGATCCCCCCCCTTTTCCCCTAGAATTCTTGGGTCTTTTCCATGCAGAACCAGCTTGAATTTGGGCCTGTTCAGCCTCAGAAAACGCCAGGCACGATTTCTTTTAATGAGGTCACGTGCAGCTTGTCACGCGTACGGGCCATGCACGCGTCCGCATTGCTTGAGTTTCGCAATCCACGCGTGCGCGTCCAGCACGCATGCGCGTCGATGGAGATTTCGCTAATCCACGCGGATGCGCCAATCTTCGCGCGCCATTTCTAACTTTCTGCACCCACGCGTGTGCGCGAGGTGCGCGTGCGCGTCGATACTGAATTTCGAAAATTCAATTCTTTGTGTTCCCTCCACTTGTGCATGCTTTCTTTCTCTCTTCTAGGCTATTCTTGCCCTATAAACTCTGAAATCACTCAACAAACACGTCAAGGCATCGAATGGTAATAAAAGGGGATCAAAATATGGCAATTTTAAAGCAAAAGAAGCATGTTTTCCATCATGAAGTAATATTATGAAGAGAACACAAAACCATGCAATTCTTGTGAATAAGTGCAGAAAATATTGACAAAACCCCTCAAATTCTATACAATATAAACCACAAAATTGGGGTTTATCAAGGTGCTTGTGATTGGTTGAGTTGAGATGGTTTCCTATGAGGTGGTAGGTAGGTTTGGTAGTTTCTTCCTTGGTTTGGTTGTTGATGTGGTTGGTTTTGTGAGTATCCATTTTGTGAATTGTTGTTGCTCCATCTTTGCTTGCCTCCATTGTCCCTACCTCCTTGTCGATAATTGTCCCGCCAACCTTGGTTGGAACTATCCCTCTACCCTTGATTAAAGTTGTTACTCCCTTGGTTGTAATTGCCTATTTCTTGGGGTAACCCTTGGTTGAAATTGCCCCCTTGTGAATAGTATCCTTGATTAGGGCGATCATAGAAGGGGCGGTCATAGGAGTTATGGATAGCCGCTAAAGTGTTATCTTCTTGGAGACTCATACATTCTTCCGTGTAGTGGGAGTAGCAAGAACAAATACCACATACTTTTTGGGGGACCAATTGTTGGCTTTGTTGGTGTTGAGGGGGAGGTGGAGGTTGTTGTTGATGGAATGGTGGTTGTTTTTGATTCACTTGGAGTTGCTTTAGAAGACTTGTCATCTCTTACAAGGTTTTTGTAAGGGTAGCGGTCTCACCACTAGAAGAGACTTCATTAACGGTTCTAGGATGGTTGCTCCTTTGTCTAGCATGCAAGGTGGACTCGGCCAAGTCGGAAATCAATTGCCAAGCCTCCTCTGCCATTCTATATTTTGTCAAAGAACCATTGCTTGAAGCATCTAGGAGGATCTTATCTTGTGGTTTCATTCCTTGACAAAAATAGCTTATCAACAATAGAGTGTCAATCATGTGGTTGGGGCATGAGTCAAGAAGCTTTCGGAACCGCTCCCAATATTCATATAAAGTTTCCAATTCACCTTGGACAATGCATGAGATTTCTTTCTACAACTTATCGGTCACTGATGAATGAATTTTTGATGGTTTAGAATTTCACAAATGAAATCTCGTTGCAAGTATAGTTTCTAAACCAAACAATAATCCTTTCATACAAAAGATTGTTTGTCACTAAAACAAACCCCTAAAATTATAAACCGAAGTATTGGAACCTCGGGTCGTTCTTCCTAGGAATTGCGATAAAGTGCTCTTGCTATTGGTTATGAGGTATGTTTTGGGGTTTTTGAGATAATAGACTAGAAATGTAAATGGCAAAGGAAATAAACTAACAACTAGGAAAGCCCTTGACAAGGTATGAGAACTAGAAGTCCTATCCTAGTTATCCTCCTCAATTGTGACCACAATTGTCCATTGCTCCCACTTAGTTATCCTCTAACCATGGAGGAAAGTCAAGTGGATGGATTAACTTGATTCCACAACTCCTAGCCTAATCCTAAAGGAAAGACTAGCTTTAGTGGCATTCAAGTCAATTAGCAACTTCTAATTATCAATCAACAAAGGAATTAGATAACTCAAGAGTCACTAATTACCCTACCAAAGCCAAGAGGGAAAAATCTACTCTATAATCCAACCAAGTATTTCATCAAACACTTGGAATGCCTAAAAGAAAAGTAAATCTATACTACTTAATTGCAAGGAATGAAACAACCACAAATGAATCATAAATTGCATTAAAAGAGAAATAAAAGAAACAAAAGTGCATCAAGCATAAAAGTAAAGAATTACAAGAATTAAATGCTAAACTAGAGAGAGGAGAAGTAGAAGAAGAAGATTTGATAAAGGAAAAGTAAATCTAAGCATGAAATTACCCTAGATCTAAGAAATTCTAATCTAGATCTAACCTAATCCTAATTTTCACTTCTCTCTAAAACTAACTTTCCCTCCAAAACTAAACTAAAACTAAACTATGAAGTAGTGTGTTGATTCCTCTTCATTTCTTGGGTTAAATAGCATCAGAATTGAGTTGGAATTGGGCCTGGAAAGCCCAGAAATCTCCCCCAGCGGATTCACTTTAAGTGGGTCACGTGCGAACACCGACGCATACGCGTACATCACGCGTACGCGTCGCTTGGCAATTTCCATCCATGCGTACGCGTCATGTGCGCGTACGCGTCGCCATGCGACCTCATCATTTCACGTGTGCGCGTCGTTGATCTCATCCCAAATACTTGATTTTCTATGATTTCTCCACTTTGCATGCTTTTTTCTCCATTCCTTTGCTCCATTTCTAGCCCTTTTCAACTTGTAATCACTAACACACATATCAAGACATCTAGTGGAATGAAGGTGAGTTAAGATCAACCAATTAAGGGCCTAAAAGTATGTTTTTACACTTAAGCACAATTTAGGAGACAATCATGAAACCATGCTATTTCCTTGGATAAATGTGGGTAAAAGGTCATAAAATTTCCTAAATTAAGCACAAGATAAACCCTAAAAATAGGGTTTATCAACATCCCCACACTTAGACCATAGCATGTCCTCATGCTAAAATCAAGAGAAAACAAAGGGTATCAACATTTATTCAATGAAAACTAACTAAATGCAATCTACCTATATGCAACTATCTAAATGAATACAATTGCTTGGTCAAAATAAATCAATTTCCAAGGAACATATATGCACAAGGGCTAAGGCAATAGCAAATCTAATCCACAATTGAATTGAGTTGTTAAATATTTTTACAAACTTGCAAGAAAAGATGATCGTAGGTGAAAACATGTAATTGAGCAATCGAACCCTCACCGGATGTGTTTACACTCTAATCGCTCAGTGTTTAGGGTTGATTCACTCAATTCTCCCCTAATCATGCTTCCTAAGATTTGTTTTTCATCTAACAATCAACAGATATTTCATGCATGCATACATATATCATGAGGTCTTTCTCATAGGTTGTAATGGGGCTAGGGTCAAGGTAGGATGCATATTTGGTCAAGTGGGCTTGAAATTTGAATCTTTGATAAGCTTAGATTTCCCACCTAACCTATGACAACCTATACAAATGAGTTCTAACCTAACTACCCATTCTTCACTTTTTCAATTACTCATGCATTCTTCTTGATTACAACCCATATGCATTGATTATTATTGAACCTTACTTTGGGACATTTTGTATATATATATATATATATATATGTTTTTTTCTTTTTTTTATTTTCTCATTTTTTTTCTTTTTGCAATAAGGTATATACAAAAGTATCAATGCATATGGTTTTACATTTAATTAACATATGAGCATGTACCCAATTCCCAATATTTTCAATAGAAATACAAACCTACCCTTTCCTCAACCAATGTCCCAAGTTTTCTACACTTGAATAATCTATGTCCCAAATATCAAATAGTTCTACACTTGTTAATCCTCCAGTTCTTTGGCACTCATTGCATTGATGAACAAACTCTCTAGCATTCTTGAATATAGTTAGCCAATAAAATTTACTTTGAAACACTTTGGCTGCTGTTCTTTCTGGCCCAAAATTTCCACCATAAGCTGAGCCATGACAGTGCCACAATATGTCTCTCATCTCATTTTCAGGGATGCATCCTCTAATCATCCCATCTAGACACCTCTTGAACAGGAATGGTTCATCCCACAAGAATTTCCTGACTTCATTACATAGCTTCTTCACTTGTTGCTTGGTAAACTCTTGAGGGATCTTCCTTCCCACCTTATAGTTTGCAATGTCTGCAAACTAGGGAGCTTGTTGGATTTGTAAAAGGTGTTTATCTGGAAAGCTTTTGTTCACTGAATGTGGAGCTTGGTTAGCTTCTTGTGATAGTCTTGACAAATGGTCTGCTACTTGGTTCTCATTCCCTTTCCTATCTCTTACTTCTCTTCTTAGTCTTCGCAGAGTTCTCTCGTCAAGGTTGCAAGAGGTGGAGACCTCTCTCTTTGCTTCTGTCATACACACAAAACCAGAAGCTAGAGACAATTTACTCTACTGCTAGAGTGATGTTAGTGTTAGCCTAGGAAAAAATTCAAACAGTTAGTGTGCTTAATAAAAATAAAAAGAAAATGCTTAATCTAGATTATCATCCTGCTTAATCATTGTCAATCTAAATCAATGCCCAGCAACGGTGCCAAAACTTGATAAGGGAAAAATGATTCCACACAAAACTCACCAGCAAATGTACCGGGTCACATCAAGTAGTAATAACTCACATGAGTGAGGTCGATCCCACAGGGATTGATGGATTGAGCAATTTTAGTTAGGTGATGAATTTAGTTAAGCAAATGTTTGATGATTTGAGTGAAACTTGATCAATAGAAGCTAAATTACAAGAAAATAAAAGTGCAGAATGAAAATTGGCTGAATTTAAAGGTGTTAAAGAAGTAAATTGTAGAAACTTAAAGAGCAAGAAAGTAAAAGAGTTAAAACTTAAATTGCAAGAAAAATAAATAACTGAAACTTAAATTGCTGAATCTAAATTGCTGGAAAATATAAATTGCATTAAGAGTAAAGGAATTTGGGTATTGGATTCAAATTGAACCAAAAAATGTGAACTAAAGTAAATGAGAGAGCTATGAGATGAAGAGATTTAGCTAAGTAGCAAAACAGAAATGGAAAATTGCTTGAAGAAACCAACAGCAATAAAACTTAGCTCAATTATGAAATTTTGAAAGAGAAATTGAAGATCGAAGAAGAGCAATAAGAACAGAGAGCAGATCTAGATCTCAATTACTCTCTTGACCAAGCAGAAGAGAAACTGCAGAAGAAAATAAAAATGAAAACCAGAAAAGAAAATTAAGATCCAATTTTTAGAACTATTGAGAAGAAAAGTAAAAGATGATTCTCAGATTAAAAATCAGACTCTTCAATCTCAATTCAAAATAGAAAGTAGAAGTTGCAGAAGAAAGAACAAAAAGAAAGAAAATAGATCCAATCCCCAAATCCCAAATTCAAAACAAAAAAAAAATTAAAAGTGAAAACTAAAAATGTGCAAAAGGTCATTTACAAATCAAATTAACTCCTATTTATACACTTTCTATTTTTGTTTTCAAAGCTTGGAGTGGGCCTTTTGATTCTTGGATTTGAAGAAAAGTGGATCCGGGTGGCTTTGGTTGGAATTGGGTTGGAAGCATGCTCCAATGGAGCGCTCCGTTGAGTTTAGTGAACTTGGCGTTCACTCTTGTGGCTCCTCACGTTTGCAAATTGCTTCTTGCCTATAGCGTTTCCTTTGTGAACGGCACATTCACTTCTCCAATGCTACTTGTGTTGCTTGGTTGCGTGCCTTGCTTCCTCGCTCAAGGGTCACGAAAAAGTTCACAAAAGTGAACGTTGCGTTTGAAATTTTGAGCGCTACCCTTGTTGCTTTGATGCTGCGCCTTGCTTCCTCGCTCAAGGGTCACGAAAACGTTAGCTATAGTGAACATAGCATTCACTTTGTTGAACGTGGCTTCTTGGCATGCTACACCATTTGGTGCGTCTTGGCTTCATTGAGCGCTCCGTTTGCAATTTTGAGTGCTGGCCTTTGCTCCCTTTTGAACGCAACGCTTTAATGTCACGGGGCGCTCCCTTTGGTTGAGCACTACGTTCACCGTTTTGAACGCTCCTTGTGAGCTTCCTCCCCCTAAGCTTAAATCCACGATAAAGGTGGAAGGAGTAAACGTGGCGTTCGCTATTTTGAACGCTACCCTTGTGTTGCTTTGATTCGCCTTGGTGCGTTTGGCAATGAGCTTCCTTGCCTAGCGTTGCCTTTTTGAATGCCACGTTTAGTAATGCAACGCTTTCCTGGTTCTTTCCTTTCTTCATCATTTCTTCACCTACAAGCAACCAAACAACTAATCAAAGTCCCACCAAAATCACTAGATCTTTGCATCATTTATAAAATCATTCAATTCTAGCATAAAACCTATGATATTGTGTAGAATAGATTATGTTTGATTAATTCAACATCATCATGAAAATCCACTCCAATTACTTACTTATTGTGCAAGAAAGTGCATAAAACCTAATGAAACTAATGAAAAATGCTTGTAAAACTAGCATAAGATGACTTGTCATCACTTATACACCTGAAATCACTCACAAACAACATCAAGGCATCGAATGGAAGCCAAATGGAATAAAGTAGATTAGATTAGGCACAAAAGAGCGTATTTTCTTAATCAAGCGCAATTTGGGAGGAAAGTTCAAAAGCATGCTATTCAAGGGAATAAGTGTAGGTTTATATGATGAAATCCATCCAATTCAAGCTAAAATATATCTTCAAATATGGACTCATCACCTCCCATATATCCAACCTTCTTTCCAACCAATGAACCTTCCCTCTTATCCCAATGTGAAGCTTTCCTACCCTTGGCCCAAGACCATCAAGACCTTCAAGCTTTTCTCCAAGAGCAAGAAGTAATTCTAAAGACTCAAGGGCAACTCATGGCTACCATAGCTGAGGCGGTGAACCACTTAATCCTCCTACACTCATCCGATCAAGGCATTCCTCTTGAGGGATGTGAAGGGTCAACTAAAGAATGGAGTGAAGAGGAGGACGTATAGCCTTGATGAACGGAATTTTTGACGGTTTAGAATTCACAAATAAATTCTCGTTGCAAGTATAGTTTTTAAATCAACACTAATCTTTTCATGCAAAAATTTGTTTGTCACTAAAACAAACCCCTAAATTCTATAAACCAAAGTATTTGAACCTCGGGTCGTTCTCCCTAGGAATTGCAATAAGGTGTCCTTGTTATTGGTTATGAAATATCTTTCGGGGGTTTTTGAGATAGGAGACAAGAAATGTAAAATGCAATGAAAATAAACTAACAATTATAAAAAATTCTTGGCAAGCTTATGAGAATTGGAAGTCCTATCCTCATTATCCTCCTCAATTGTGATGAGAATTGTCCATTGCTACCACTTAATTAACCTCTAACCATGGAGGAAAGTCAAGTGGATGAATCAACTTGATTCCATAAGTCCTAGCCAACTCCCAAGGGAAAGACTAGCTTTAGTGGTATCCAAATCAATTAGCAACTTCTAATTGTCAATCAACAAAGGAATTAGATAATTCAAGAGTCACTAATTACTCTACCAAAGTCAAGAGGAACAAAATCTAACTCATAACTAAAAGAAGCATTTTAACAAACACATAGAAGGCAATAAAGGCAAACATTATTAATTACAAGAATTAAAGGAATCTACAATTACAAAATCAAGAGATTAACAATAGTAAGGCAAAAAAATTATGAAACAATAAAGAACTTACCAATTGCATTGAAGAAGAAATGTATATCTACAAAAGAAAGTTCATAAACTACAACTAACAATACAAAGGAATTACAAGAGAAGAAGAATTCTACAACTACAAGAGAACAATTAGGGAAGAAAAAGGAAAATTAGAAGACGAAAAGAAGTAGATCTAGATCTAAAACCTAATCCTAATTCTAGAGAGAAGTGGGAGCTTCTCTCTCTAGAAACTAACTCTAACTACTTCTAAAACTTAAACTATGACTAATGATCAAAAGTATGTTGATTCCCCTTCAATCATTGGCTTAAATAGCATCAGAAATGAGTTGGATTGGGCCCACAAGTCTTCTAAAATCGCTGGCCACGAGTTACATTAAGTGAATCATGTGCAACCATCGGTGAGTACATGTACAGTGTACGCGTGCACCTCTAAACGCGACGAAAATATGGCAAAATTTATATAATTTTGAAGCCCTGGATGTTAGCTTTTCAACGCAACTGGAACCACATCATTTGGACCTCTGTAGCTCACGTTATGGTCGATTAACTGCGAAGAAGTCGGCTTGACAACTTTTGCGATTCCTTCATTTCTTCATGAGTTCTCCATTTTTACATGCTTTTCCTTCATTCCATTGATCCAATCCTTGCCTCCTAAATCTGAAATCACTTAACAAACATATCAAGGCACCTAATAGAATCAAAGGTAAATTAAGATCAAACAATTAAGGGCCTAAAAAGCATGTTTTCACACTTAAGCACAAATTAGGAGACAATCATGAAACCATTCTATTTCATTGAATAAATGTGGGTAGAAGGTCATAAAATCTCCTAAATTAAGCACAAGATAAACCCTAAAAATGGGGTTTATCAACCTCCCCACACTTAAACCAAGCATGTCCTCATGCTTAAACTAAGAAAGAACAAAGGGTATCAACATTTATTCAATGTAAACTAATCTAAATGCAAACTACCTATATGCAACTATCTACATGAATACAATTTCTTGGTCAAAATAAATCAATTCCCAAGAATATATATATGCACAAGGGCTAAGGGTATTAACAACCATGCCAAACCACAATTGAATTAAGCTATTAAATATTTTTACAAACTTGCATGAGGAGTGATGATCATAGGTGGAAAATATGTAATTGAGCAATCGAACCCTCACTGGTAGTGTTTGCACTCTATTCATTCAAGTGTTTAGGGTTGATTCACTCAATTCTCCCTTAATCATGCTTTCCATGATTTATTTTTCTTCTAACAATCAACATTTATTTTATGCATGCATACAAGTATCATGAGGTCTTTTCATTGGTTGTAATGCGGCTAGGGTCAAGGTAGGATGCATATTTGGTCAAGTGAGCTTGAAATTTGAATCTTTGATAAGCTTAAACTTCCCATCTAACCTATGACATCCTATACAATTAAGTTATAACCTAACTAGCCATTTTTTACTTTTTAACATACTCATGCATTTTCTTTTCATTTCACAACACTTATGCATTGATCCTTGTTGAGCTTTGCTTTGGGGCATTTTGTCCCCTTTTTATTTCTTTCTTTTTCTTTGTTTCTTTCTTTTTCTATTTTTTCTTTTCTTTTTCATATTTTTTTCCTTTTCTTTTCTTTATTTTTTTCTTTCTTTCTTTCATCTACAAGAACGTCAATACATAAGGTCTATACATTTAATCAATACATGAGCATGTACCCAATTCCCAATATTTACAACAAAAATGCAAAACTACCCTTTTATTCAACCAATGTCCCAAGTTTTTCTACACTTGAATGTTACACACACACTAGCCTAAGCTAATCAAAGATCCAAATAAGGACTTTTATTGTTTTTCGCTTTAAGGCTTGTAATGTGCTAAAATTAGAAAAAAGTGGGTTAATCGTAGGCTCAAATTTGCTAACAATAGAAGATAAAAGGTATGCTATTTGGGTAAGTGAGCTAATGAAATGATGGCCTTAATCATATAAATGCATGAATACACAAAATAATGGACATAAAGAATCAAACAAATCAAAGATTACAATCATAGAAAGAGAATAATGCACACAAGAAGGAAGATAAGTTGCTAGAAGATGTAGCCACGCAATTAGGCTCAAAACTCACTTGCTTGTGTTCTTAGCTCAAAACATGTTCCACAATATATGTAATTCAAGCAAGTTTCAATGAAAAGTTTTCACTCAAATCAATTGGTGCCCTATAGATAGAATTCTTGAAAAATCTCATTATTTTGACTAAGCTTATTGTGTATATATATGCAAAAATAAGAAAATGAAACAAAAATCCTAAAAGACCTAAAAAAATGAAATGCAAAAGTGTTAAGATTAGAAGTTCATCACCCAAAATTGCCGACCGGTCAGACGACCTCCCCACACTTAAAATTTTGCACCGTCCTCGGTGCACTCAAAGATGAGCAAGGAGGTATGGCGACTTTCTGGATTGCTACCTTCAACTGGTAGATCAACCGGTTGCTGCGTGTTCTTTCTTCCGCTTCCATTTTTTGCTTGCGGTGCATCATTCATGAAAAAAAAAATATAATACCATAAGATTGGAAAACAAAAGCAAGGAAGCATAAATTGTTGGAATGAGGTACTAATCACTAGAATTGAGTGAGTGAATTAGTGTGACATTAATGACAAATAAGTGTGTGAATTCTAAATTTCACGTGGTTTAGAACACACATTAGCATAAAAGCTATGTCACTAAAGAAGCATGCACTTTACTCATTCTAGTATGCTTGAGATGCTTTAAGTAAGCTTGTAAGGTAAAACAAGCATTAAAGAAGCATGAGAGCATTCAAGCAAAATGCGTATGGATGCATATGATCATGGAATACAATGCATTGAAGTAAATGCACAACATCCATTAAGAGATTTCCTAATCGAGGAAAATGATTGAAATTACATGTTGGCCAAATCATGCAATTCACGAAGAGTTACAAGCTAGAGGGCGATTCTCATCACTTGGTATTCTCAAAAGGTAAGCATGAAGATCTTAAAACCAAGTAGCAAAATATAACCTCAATAATAACATCCAACAATGAATATCCAAAAACGATTATGCTAACATAGCATTTAGGCAATAAGAGGCAGCAACGTATAGCAAACAAAATCAATAATCCAACACTTATAATGAAAAAGAAAAAATGAAAGGAAAAATGAAACTAACTAACTAATTGACTAACTAACTAACTAATTTACTAACTAAAATAAATGGTTGTCAATGGTGTTTGGGAGTGTTGGATGAGGGGTAGAAGAAGGGAAGAGGAAAGGAGGAGGAAAGAAATGGAAAGAGGAGAAGAAAAAAAATGTGCTGAAAGAAAGGCATCCACGCGTACGCGCGCATGGCGCGCACGCGGATGGTGGTGCAATGGACGCGACGCGTACGCGTACATGGCGCATGCACGCATATGGCTTATTTCGAGAGTGACGCTTACGCATCATGTGCGCGTACGCGCGAGTTGGTTTGTTCGAAAGGCACAATGTTAGCGCAGCATTCGTACAACTCTCAGGTTTTTGGCTTGGGAGTGGAATTTCTCAATCCACGCGTATGCGTACATGGCGCTTATGCGCGGATAGGCGAAAATGCTTGATGCACGCATACGTGCACAGTGCGCGTACGCGCGGATGGTGCTCTGTTTTTTTCAAAAAAAATTTCTATGTTTTTGCACCAATCCAAGCATTCCAAACCTCCAAACAGCTACCAAAACACCTTAAAACCTTATTTAACATACTAGACTATCAATTATACCCAACAAATCAACCAAAAATATGAATTTAAACTAATTACCAATTTGTACAAAAAGAGAAAATAAAAAGAAGTTACCATGGTGGGGTGTTTCTCACCTAGCACTTTTGTTTATTGTCCTTAAGTTGGACTTATGGGGAGCTCCTCATCAAGGTAGCTTGTGCTTGTAACCATCTTGGAACATCCACCAATGCTTGAATCTCCAATAAGCTCTATTCTTCAAAGATGATAACTCCAAGCTTGGGTAGAGTTCCTCACAAACCATGGGCTCCCAAAAGTGGTCCTCATGTATGCTGGGATCCCATATCTTGTTTCTACACCCATCTTCATGTTGATCATCATTATTCCATTTGGGTGCCATAGTTTTGGAATTCTCATTCAAGTGACCAAACATCATCCTAGACCCAAGCAATCTAGTGCTACACCAACCCTTGCTATTAAGCTTTGGGCATACAACCATCATGAACTTTGATTTACATTGCCAACCACTAACCATCTCCCTTTTGCTCTTAAGGCGACAAATATTTCTAAGTTGACCATCCGTCTTAAGCAAACCATATTCAAGGGGAATAATAAAGCTTAGGTATAAGGAATTTACCCACTTGAATGAGAGAATGGATGGTGATGGCTTGGGGAGAGGTGTCTCCAATATCCTTGCAAGCTCTACTCCATTATGTTCTTCCTTGATTACCTCTACCTCTTGACAAACTTCTTCAATTTCAATCCTTTGTTCATCATTTTCATCTAACTCTTCTCCATCACTCAAATCATAAATGGGAGGTTGAGAGAAATCTACCTCTACATCGCTTTCTATCTCATTGGGAGAAGGTTCTTCAAGTTCAAAGGATTCACCACCAAGACGATTGGATGCATGATCTTCATCTCCAAGGGAACTCAATTTTTGCTCCATTTCTTCCAATTCTTCATTCAACAATTGTCTTGGAGGTTGTGCACTCTCCTCCTAACATCAAATTTAATCATCTTGGAGAGGTTTTCTATGATTTTAGCTTCCCATGGAGGTTCCACATCTCCTAGGTCTTCAACCATTTCTTCCTCTTCTTCAATGATCATAGGCTTTTCCAATTGTTCTAACACAACATAGCATTCTTCTTTCTCCACCGGAGTTTCCAATCTCTCCTTCATGCTATGCTTTTCAATCAGTTCTCCACATATGACCATGGGAGTGCTTTAAGTGCTCAAGCATTGGGAGGCTAAAGTACTTACTACCTTGGTCAAGGTAGCCACAAATTCTATTGTCTCCCTTTGTATTTCTCCTTGCCCTTGAAGTATAAGGCTAAGGGTTTCATCCATTAAGGATTGGGGTGGATAAGAGGGTTCATTGTCTGGAGAAAAGGTTCATAATAGAAAGGTAGTTCTTCTTGGTAAGGATGTGGTGGTGTATATTGAGGTGGTGGTTCTTGGGAGTATTGATATTGGAATGGTGGTGGTTCTATGTATGGCTCATATGATTCAAAAGGTGGTTGGTATGATGGGTAAGGATCATGGTCATATGCAGGTGTTTGGTGAAAAGAGGCTTGTCGGTATAGTTGAGGGCTATGTTAAGGACATGGCTCATAGGTATATGGTGGTGGTTCTTGATAGTCACAAGGGGGTCCACCATAGCTATTGAATTGACATGTATTAGGATGAGAATTATACCTATAAGAGTCCGGAGGCGGTTGTTGCCAAGAAGGTTGAGCAATCCCTTGAGTCTCCTCCCATCTTTGATTATTCCATCCTTGATGCACATTCTCATTGAAGCTCCCATTTCCTACAACATAGTTGTAATCACACTCATAGCCAAAGTGAGAATTCATAACAGAAAGAGAAAATAAAAACAAATGCTAATAAGAAACAATGAAACAAAGTCCTAAAACTAACAGAAACCAACAAGCAATCCAAAAATCAAACTATTCACAATATTCACATATATACAATAACCAAAAACATAACACCATTGCAATTCCCTGGCAACGGCGCCATTTTGATGAACGGAATTTTTGACGGTTTAGAATTCACAAATGAATTCTCGTTGCATGTATAGTTTCTAAACCAACACTAATCTTTTCATGCAAAAATTTGTTTGTCACTAAAACAAACCCCTAAATTCTATAAACCGAAGTATTTAAACCTCGGATTGTTCTCCCTAGGAATTGCAATAAAGTGTCCTTGTTATTGGTTATGAAATATCTTTTGGGGTTTTCAAGATAGGAGACAAGAAATGTAAAATGCAATGAAAATAAACTAACAACTATGAAAAGCTTTTGGCAAGGTTATGAGAATTGGAAGTCCTATCCTCATTATCCTCCTCAATTGTAATGAGAATTTCCCATTGCTACCACTTAGTTAACCTCTAACAATGGAGGAAAGTCAAGTGGATAAATCAACTTGATTCCACAAGTCCTAGCCAACTCCCAAGGGAAAGACTAGCTTTTGTGGTATCCAAATCAATTAGAAACTTCTAATTGTCAATCAACAAAGGAATTAGATAATTCAAGAGTCACTAATTACTCTACCAAAGCCAAGAGGAACAAAATCTAACTCATAACTAAAAGAAGCATTTTAACAAACACATAGAAGGCAATAAAGGCAAACATTATTAATTGCAAGAATTAAAGGAATCTACAACTACAAAAGCAAGAGATTAACAATAGAAAGGCAAAATAATTATGAAACAACAAAGAACTTACCAATTATATTGAAGAAGAAATGTAGATCTACAAAAGAAAGTTCATAAACTACAACTAACAATACAAAGAAATTATAAGAGAAGAAGAATTCTACAACTACAAGAAGTAGATCTAGATCTAAAACCTAATCCTGATTCGAGAGAGAAGTGAGAGCTTCTCTCTCTAGAAACTAACTCTAACTACTTCTAAAACTTAAACTATGACTAATGATCAAAAGTATGTTAATTCTCCTTCAATCCTTGGCTTAAATAGCATCAGAAATGAGTTGGATTGGGCCCACAAGGCTTCTAAAATTGCTGGCCACAAGTTGCATTAAGTGAATCATGTGCAACCATCGGTGCATATGTGTACAGTGCACATGCGCGCCCCTAAACGCCATTCAACTTTGGAAAATTTTATATCATTTTCAAGCTCCGGATGTTAGCTTTCTAATGCAACTGGAACCGCATCATTTTGACCTCTGTAGCTCAAGTTATGGTCAATTAAGTGCGAAGAGGTCGGCTTGACAGCTTTTGCAATTCCTTCATTTCTTCATGAGTTCTCCATTTTTACATGCTTTTCCTTCATTCCCTTGATCCAATCTTTGCCCCCTAAATCTGAAATCACTTAAAAAATATATCAAGGCATCTAATGGAATCAAAGGTAAATTAGGATCAAACAATTACGGGCCTAAAAAGCATGTTTTCACGCTTAAGCACAAATTAGGAGAGAATCATGAAACCATGCTATTTCATAGAATAAATGTGGGTAGAAGGTCATAAAATCCCCTAAATTAAGTACAAGATAAATCCTACAAATGGGGTTTATCAAGCCTCAAGGGAAAGAAGAAGGGTTAGAGCTTGAAGGGCAACAAGAGGAAGAAAGTGAAGTATTTGAACCGGAAGAGAGAAGGGGGTGAATTGAGGGAGATTGATCAAGATGAAGATTCCAAAATTGATGATTTTTTGTCCTCCTTGGTCAATTCCTTTAATGATCCTAATGAGCCTTTCCCCATTGAGTTTGAGAGAAACATGGAGGTAGACTTCTCACAACCTCCTTGTTATGACTTGAGTGATGGGGAATAGGAAGTTGGTGAGGAAGGAGTTGACAACCAAGAGCATATTGAGTGGGTGGTAATTTCACCTATGAACTTCATTGGCCCCCATTAATATGCTATCTTGGAGACGAATTACCAACTCAAGGTCCTTCTTAGGTTGGTACATGGTGGAGGAAGGGGTATTGGTTGCCAAGAGAATCCAAGGCCCTTCAAGAAGAACAATTCAAGAATTGGAGTCCAAGAATAGTGTGAAGCACAATTGGGTGCTTTTTGGAAAATGCTGGGTTATTACAAGGGTCAATTAGGAGCTTATCCATCTGGCTTGAAGCATAAAGATCAACAAGAAGGTGAGCGGATGCCTAGAATATGGGATCCCGGAGGAGAGTCAAAGACCAAGCATGGATGGAGGTTCAAAGAGGAGTGGAAACACAAGCCACCCTAGCTAGAGTCTCCTCAATAAGTCCAACTTAAGGACTATAAACTAAAGTGCTAGGTGGGAGACACCCCACCATGGTAACATCTTTCTTACCCTTTCTCTTTGCTTATAGTCCTAATTTCTTGCATATTTGCTTGTCTTAGTTAGCTTAGGATTAGTTTAATTTCGAGTTTAGATATGTTAATTTGAATATGGATTATGATTTTGTGATGTTTTGAATGTTTTGGCATTGAAATGTTGATTAAACTAAGGCATAGTACCTTAGCAATGAAAGAAAAATTTTTGCAAAATAGGGCATCTGTGCGTACGCACCCTACTGTGCATGTGCACAAGACTGCATTTTTCACCTCCTGTGCGAGCGCACAGATGTGTGCATCCGCACACTCCTCGCAGTGCCTTCTGGTCGCAGTGCCAGCACAGCCTGTGCATGGGCACTGCCCTGTTTTCCTTGATCTGTGAGTGCGCACTGCTTTGTGAGTACGCACGCGTCTTCTTTTTCACACCATCTGTGCAGCCGCACAGACGTGTGCGTCCGCACGCCAATATGCAACCACTCTGGTGGGAGCGTTGGCATGGCTTATGCGTGTGAACACAACCCCCTATCTTTCCTTCTGTGCGTGCGCATAGCTCTGTGTGCGCACCCACACATGATCCTCAGCTTGCAAAAAAAAAGTGTTCTGTGCGTACGCACATGTTTGTGCGTACGCCTTGTGTCCGGAGCACTCACACGCCTTGTGCAAGCGCACACCCTCCCCTGTTCCGCCTTGTGTGTGTACGCACAAGTGCTGTTTTGGGCAGATTTTGTTTGCGCTTTTCCTTAAGCCCTAATGCACTTCTACCCCCTCTAACCCTCCCCTACCTTGCTTTTTCCATGTTCCTCTACTTGTTTTACTTAGTTTTCATTGCATCTCATTTTCATTTTAGTAGTTATATTATTTTTGATTTACTTGCTTGTTAATTGAATAAGTTGTAAGTGTTTGTTTGATATTGATTGGGTTGTTTGTTGCTTGAAGTTTCCACCAATGCACTAATACTTTGCCTTAATTTACTAGTACCTAGTGTGTTTGAATACTCATGTTTTGATTGTACCACTAGGACAATTATGTAAGTGCATATGGAATTCAGTGAATTGAGTTAAAATTACTTGTTCATCATGAATTTCATATTAACCTCATCACATGACCGGTACTTGTTCCTTGTTAATGCCTTGCATTTGTTTAAGTGACTCAACTTGATTCTTATCAAGCCTGTCACTTTTTTGTAACAAGTATCTTTACCATGTGACTTTTTCCTTATGTTTCATGATGAATAAATGGTTTTCTTTTTATTAATGGATTGGTTGTTGTTTATTGTGCTATTTTATATCAATCTTGCGCTTTTACTTGCACAATTTCAATATCCAATACCTCATATACTCAATTTAACCTTGTGGTTACCTAGGTTTTCTTGTGCTTAAAGTTTTGCTTATTCTTTAATGGCAATCTAGGCCATATAACTGAGGAACACATGCTTAGTTTTTGACTTGGTGGATGCCATTTAAACCGGCTATTGTGTATGTTCCAACCGCGCGCATAATTGGAATATACATATGGCTAATAATTTTTTATCATACCACGACTCTATGTGAACTTCCTCAATTAGATGCTTATTAGCTCCCCTTTTACCCTTTTGTGCTACTTGCCCCATGACTCCTAATTATACCTTATTCACTCTTGTTGAGGATGAGACAAAACGGAAATGAGCCGGGAGAGGAGGAGGACACCGAGGATGGAGATGCCGAGAATGCATTGAGCTTGGCAATTTCCATGCAACCCAAGCCCCCGAATCCACCAACCGAAGGTGGAGCTCTTGAGAGACATTCTCCCCGGATTTTGTTCGTGCACGGAGGACCATGCAACGCTTAATTGTGGGGGAGGATTCGTCATTTTGGGGCGTAAACTCTCTTTTCCGAACACTTTGCACTTTATTTTTGTTTCTTTTCATTATGTTTCTTGTTGATATTTAGAGTGTTTTTTTTATTGTGGCATCGCACTTTCTTCTAGTATATATATATATATATTAGTTCACCCATAGTTATTGCATGTTGCATTTTGCATCTTTTGCATAGTATATATTTTATAGATAGAAGCTGTGATTAGTTGATATGAATAGCATAGCACCTAGTTCAATTTTGTCCTAATTGTTCATGTTAATTTTTGCAATGTTGAAAATTAGGAATAGAACTAGGAAATTTTGAAAAAAAAATTGCATCCATCATAACATACATGCATATAGGAAATAATTTTGGTGAAAAACAACAAGAATTTCCAAGAATTTTGTCTCAAGGGCATTCTATTGAATTGATTAGAAAATTATTTTTGAACTTGCTTGAATGATTTTTGTGGAACATAGAAGAGTAAAGAACAAATACCTTGTGAGTTTTTGAGCTATATTGAGTGGTTACACATTTTAACCACTATCTTGTTCTTGTGTGCTATATCTCTTCTATGATTGTGATCTTGGCTTTGCTAGATTCTTTATTTCCGATGTTTGATGTCTTGAATGCATTTAGCATGATTGAGACCATTTTTGATATCAAACTCACTCACCCATATGGACCTACCCTTGCATCTACCTTTATTAACCCCTTTTGAGCTTTTAATCCCTTTATTCTAATTGTTAGCACATCACAACCATAAGCGGAAAAACCATGAATAACCTTGAATTGCATCTTTGATTAGCTTAGGTTGAGGTGTGTGTGTCATTTAAGTGTGGGGAGAAATTTTGGGAAGCATTGGTGGAGAAAAATTTTGTTTTTGGTGATTATTGAAAATTTGGGAAAAATGGGTACACATTCATGTTTCAATTTGCTTTAACCATATGCATTTATCATAGAAAAATAAAAAAAAAAAGAAAAAAATGAAATGAAAGAAAAAAGAAATATAATAATAAGATGGGACAAAGGTTGCCCCAAAGAAAAGAAAAAAAAATGAACAAGGAATGCATATGTGTTTTGAATAAAAACTAAGGCATGAATGTGTGTGAAAAGAAGTAATGGGTGGTTAGAATGTATTTTTGTGATTTGGTTGATATAGGTTGAGTGAGATACTTGAGCTAATCAAAGATCCAATTCTTTAGTCCACTTAGCCTTATCTATCCCACCTTAACCCTAACCCCATTACAACCCTAATAAGTCCTCATGATAATTGCATTCATGCATCACTTGCTTGCTTGTTAATTGTTAGATGAAAGCAATTCCTTGAAAGCATGATTAGAGGAGATTTGAATGATCTGACCCTAAACACCGAGTGATTAGAGTGTACATACACCTAGTGAGGGTTCAGTCACTCAATTCTATGTTCCTCTACCTCTTATCATGTATTCTTGCAAGTTGCTTTATTTTGATGTCTTGAATCAATTCTTTAGATTATTGTTTGCATTGAATCATTTCTTTGCTTAGCCCTATATGTCTATACTCTTACATGGAAATTTGATTGTTTGTTTTCACCAAATCGATAGGAACTATAGATACATAGAGATATATAGATAGTATAAAGTATACCTGCATGCATATAGATAGTTGCATTCAATAAGTTGTTTCCCTTTTATCCATCTCCTTTGTTTGGTTTAGCATGAGGACATGTTATTGTTTAAGTATGGGGAAATTGATGAGTCCATATTTGACGATATATTTTAGCTTAAATTGGATGGATTTCATCATATAAACCTACACTTATTCCCTTGAATAGCATGCTTTTGAACTTTACTCCCAAATTGCGCTTGATTATGAAAATATGCTCTTTTGTGCCTAATCTAATCTATTTTATTCCATTTTCCTTCCTTTCGATGCCTTGATGTTGTCTGTGAGTGATTTCAGGTGTATAAGGTAGGAATGGGTTGGAGAAAATAGAAGAAGAGCATGCAAAGTGGAGGAAACATGAAGAATCAAAGGAGATGAGTTCAGAGACGTGTGCGTGCGCATAGCTACTTGTGCATATGCACAGCTGCCCAATCAGATCACGTGGATCATTTCGAGCGCGTCGTGCATCCACATAGGCATCGCCTAGTGTGTGTGCGCACAGCTACTTGTGCGTATGCACAGGAAGGGATTTTCACAAAGTGTGCGGGTGCACGCATCTATGCGTCCGCACAGGTCCCAGCGCATGCCTCCATTAAAAATGCATGTGACTCACAATTTTGGGGCATTCTTGGCCCATTCCTGAAGTGCTGAAGGCTGGTTTGAGAGGCTATATGAAGGGAAATGTAACACATATGAAGATAGCCATCTTAGAATAGGAAAAACACATAGTAGGAGTAGGAGTAGTGTAGATTAGGAAATTCTCTCTTAGGGTTCTTAGTTAGGGTTTGTAGCATTTTATACTTCAAGCTTTGATTTAGGATTATAGCAATTTTATTGTAAGTATTTCTTTAATTCTCTCTTTTATTATACCACTTGTTATACACTTGCTTTTATTTTCATCTCCTTTGTCCATATTTACATAGTCTTGCAATTTTTTATTCCTAGTTGTTTAATTTGATGTTTGATGGCTTTTATATATTTGTTTGAGTTGCCTTTATTGACTTTGAGCATTTATGGTTCATAGCTTTCCTTAATTTACCAATTTTGCCATGTTTTGTGAATATGCATACTAGGTGTTTGATGAAATGTCAACCCTAGCTAGGGGGTAAATTTCCACCCCTTGGCTTGGGAAAAATGAGTCTATGGATTACTAGAGCCATAATGTCCAACATTTAGTGATAATTCTTAGGAAGTTAGTTGATTCTTGTTTCCATTAAAGCTAACCTTTTATCAACTAGTTTGGTAAGTTGGTTAGAACTTATGGATTAAGGTCAATTATGCTTGCTTGACTTACTCCTCGATGTTTGGGGTTAACTAGGCGAGATTAACTCATGATAATTATCATAGTTGTGGTTATGGCTAGGAAGGAATTCCATAACTCATCCCAAGTCAAGGTTTTATTTATGTTTTGAACTACTTTTCCATCACTTTATGGCATTACTTGTTTATATTACATACATAGTTCTTTTATTCTTTTATTGCTTTGTTAATTGCAATTTTGTCTTGTTCTTTTATCTCTTTATTTGTTTGCTTCCTTATCATTGAAAACAACCCTTTTGATCTTCACAACCAAAATTGTGTTCTTGTCGGCATTAGTTCCTAGGGAGAACGACCCGGGATTTAAAACTCCCGGTTAATTTGGTTTGAATTTTGACAATCTTTAGGATTATAATTTGATTGATGATCAATGGTTGGGTTTGGACTATACTTGCAACGTCAATCCTATTTTTAGTGCGAAAATCCAAACCCATGTAAATTCTCATCGTCAATTTGTTAATAAAAATAAAACACATTCTCATCAACCAAAGTTCCCACATTTCCCCACACATAGTTGACATACACTCTCTATCTTAAGCTAACCAAAGTTTCAAATAGGGTAATTAATTATTTTTCTGCTTAAAGCTAGTGATGTGGTAATATAAAGAACAAATGGGGGTTAAAAAGGCTCAAAGTGGCAAACAAAGGTAAATGAAATGGTAGGCTATTTGCGATAAGTGAGCTATAATCAAATGATGGCCTCAATCATCTAATTGCATTAATATACACTAAAAAATGGACATATAGAATGAAACAAACCAAAGATTGCAATCATAGAGAAGAAAACACATAAGAATAAAAATTATGGTTAAATAATATAACCATACAATTAGGCTCAAAGTCTCACAAGTTGTGTATTCTTAGCTCTAAAACTATATTCCAAATTAAAATCTTCAAACAAGTTTAATAAAAATTTTAATTCAAATTAGTGAAATGCTATAGAATAGTGTCTTGAAAAGAAAATCATTACTTCAACCAAGTAGTACATACATGCAAGCAACTACTATCATGCAATCTATCCTATCTAACAAAGGAAAAAATAACATATTGGTGTTAAGAGAGAGATTTTACCTTCGGAAGTCAGGTACTGACCTCCCCACACTTAAGTCTTGGCACGGTCTTCCGTGGTATCAGTAAAGAACAAGGTGGGGCTGGGAGCGTCGCTTCCACTGTTTGGCCTGTCATGGCTCTCCATGATGTCATGTGAAGTGGAGTATGTCGTGTCTTTCTCTTTTGGAGGTGGTGAGTACTAACAGTGAGCTCCTTCAGATAAGTGTATCGGCATTTGTTACGGCACTCTATTTGCTCTATCCGCCAGCCTTGCCGGTTTAGTCTCTCAAGGATCTCAAGTAGTAACTGAATGCTGGATGGTGGTTGTGCCTGTGGTGTGGAAGATGGTGGAGTGGAGGATGAAGGAGTGTCTAAGGATGGGCCTGCATACCGGCTCGCAATAGGTGCTGAAGGTCTGATATACTTCCCATTCGGGACAAACTGATCATCCCTAGGGATCATAGCCTTCGTATCCCCAGCCCGATATGAGACTCCTACTGTAGAGACCAAATTTATAACCAGTACAGGAAAAGGTAGGTTGCCCGCAATCTGCACGTGTCCCATAGCCTACCAAATTAGTCTTGGTAAGTTGAGAGGTTGCTCTGTAAGAATGCACCAGATGAGAACAGCCATGTCAGCCTGAAAGTGGACTCATGAGTGCTCAGAAAGATATAGTGGAACATAATCTATGCCCACACGTGAGCCTCCAAGGTGAGTGCTTGGGCGGAGATACTCTTGGGTTTTTCTCGGTGTTGTCCATAGATCCAAGTGCTGTCAGGTTGGGCTATAACTTCAAGGACGTTGTCCCAGTCAAACTGATACATCTGGCACTTAAGCTAGGCCTCTTGATAGGCATTCAACCCCTCTGGGCTAGGTGGAAGATCTAGTACTCTCTGAATGGCATTTTTGGAGACAGGGACTTACTTTTGGTGAACATAGACAGACTGCAGGGTAAGTGAGTGGAAGTTGGAGTAGAATTCAACTACCCAAGATGAATTGGCCTCCCTCAGCTGCCTCCTTAAGAATCTCCATTGTCTCCTTTCAATGCGGGGCTCTACAAAGTCAATGAAATGTGTTGGAAAGATGAGTAGATGTTCATTATTGTAGTTTTTCTCTGCCAGGATGGGGAACATCTGCTCACAGTAACAGTTAGTGAACCGTGCGGAGTCCCGTGCGAAAAATGCCTTCTCCACTTCATCAACTTTGATAGTCCTCTTCACCCGCTTAGAAGGTGGCTTGACGCTTGTAGATGGTTGCGCTTTAGCCGGTGCTCTTTTAGTTCCTCTATTCGCCGGTGTCTTGTAAGAAGCCTTCTCTTTTCCTCTTTTGGTGGCCATCCTAAAGAGGGAAGAAAGAGAAATAATGTCAAATATATAGCTAAGAACCGAGAGAAAGAAAGTTCAAGTAATAATGAATGCCAAAGTAAAAGAGAATGTCTTAAATACATGGTAGCTACAACATGCATGGAAGACATCAATGAAAATCATGAAGGCATCTCATAACAATTAGATGCAAGAAGGTTAAAAGCATGCAAGTAATAAGCATGAGAAGAATGGCTCAAGCATCAAGAGCAACATGAATAGTCACATGAAACAAAATAATGAGCACTTGTATGTTGACAATTAATGACTAATATACTCAATACATATGGATTGCAAGGATTGTGAAAAAAAGCATTAAAGTGTGACAATAAAATAGATAAAAAACTAAATACCATAAGAGCTTTTTCACAAACACTTGGTGTGCAATTTAAAAATAGGCATTAAAGTAATTAATCCATACAAATATGAGACCCAAAATAAAATATCAATTGTCAAATTACTCCTCATAATATCCACAAGCTAAAATATAGCAAAATAATCACCTAAATAAAGCTACAACACCAACATAAAATTGCAAGATAAAATAGTGAAAAAGAAATTATAAATAATTAAGGTAATATAAAATTGAAAATAAATAAAATAATCAAATGCAATAAATAAAAGAAAAATGAAAGAGTAGAAGAGAGGAAGAAAAGAAACCTTAAGAAGAAGATGAAAATAGGAAGATGAATGGGAGTAGGAATGAGAGAGGAATAAGATGGGAGCAAGAAAAGAAAAGGAAATTGTAGCTGCTAGAGTTGGTGGACCTCGGTGGTAGTCTGCCGGTGGTGGTGAGAAAAGGAAAGAAGAGAGAAGCAAGAAGTAGGAAGAAGGAAAGAATCAGAATGAAGCGGGAAAGGGAATTAGGATCGGAGTGGGAAAGAATTGAAGCAGGTGGCGCGCTGAATTAAGTGACGCGCCGCCTGCGACGCGCATGCGTCGCCCACGCATACGCGTGGGTGGGAAAAATTTTAGGGGACGCGTAAGCGTCGGTCACGCGTACGCGTCACCACTGGTCGTGCTAAATGTACAGTTCCAGCCCCATGGCCTCACAACTCTCGGTTCAATTTGTACTGGGGCCGCAATTACGTACGACGCGTGCGCGTCGGACACGCCGACGCGTGGATAGCCATAACGTGAAATGACGCGTACGCGTCAGGGACGCGTACGTGTGGGTTGAATTGTGCCCCTAGCACACTACCGCGCGATTCCATCATAACTCTCTGTTCAAAACACTCTTTTTCACCGATTTCCATGTCCACCCGTACGCGTTGCTAACGCTTATGCGTAGATGGAAAAATCTGCATTGGACGCGTACGCGTGGGTCACGCATACGCGTGGGGTGGCTTGTATGCCTAGCACCCCTCCCGCTCGTCTCCAGCGCAACTCTCTATTCAATTTTGATAAAGGGCGCATTCACACATGACCCGTGCGCGTCATAGACGCTTGTTCGTTGTTAGCACTTTTTTTTTAAACAATAATGACTAATAGAAGTAATTATGCAGAATTTAACATTGATAAAAATAAAATAGAACTAATAAAAAGGGAAGATCGTACTATGGTGGTTTGCCTCCCACCTAGCACTTTACTTTAACGTCCTTAAGTTGGACGGTCCACAAACTCAGTCTTCTTCGGTTGCTGGATCCGCCAAGAGGAAGATCTCCAACTCCTTGTTATTCTTCATCTTCTCACCATGATATAGTTTCAAGCGGTGGCCATTGACCTTGAAGAAGGTGGGCCTTGAAGGGTGACTCAGGTGGAAGACTCCATATGGTTCAGCTTTTTCCACCCTATAAGGTCTTCCCACCTTGATCTTAGCTTGCCCAGCATGAGTCTCAACCTTGAGTTATAGAGGAAGACTAAATCCCCAGCTCTAAACTCTCTTCTCTTGATGTTCTTGTCATGCACCGCCATCACCCTCTCTTTGTAGAGCCTTGAGTTTTCATACGCTTCTAGTCGAAGGCACTCCAATTCTTGTAGTTGTAGCTTTCTTTCGATCCCCGCTCCCCCTAGTCCTAAGTTGCATTCCTTCACCACCCAGTAAGCTTTGTACTCCACCTCTACTGGAAGGTGACAAGCCTTTCCATAGACTAGGCAGAATGGACTCATTCCGATGGGTGTCTTGTAAGCTGTCCGATAAGCCCAAAGCGCATCTGCAAGTTTAGTACTCCAGTCTCTCCTATGAGGCTTGACAATCTTCTCTAGTATGCACTTTATCTCTCTGTTAGACACCTCGGCTTGCCCATTGGTTTGAGGATGGTAAGTCATCGCCACCTTGTGAATAATGCCATATTTCTTCAGTAGACCCTTCATTCTCCTGTTACAAAAATGAGAGCCTTGATCACTCACGATTGCTCGTGGTGATCCAAAGCGGCAAATAATATTATTTCGAACAAAAGAAACAACAACGTTAGCATCATCAGTACGAGTAGGAATTGCTTCCATCCATTTAGAAACATAATCAACAGCTAACAAGATGTATAAGAAACCATTAGAGTTTGGAAATGGACCCATGAAGTCAATACCCCAAACATAAAAAATTTCACAAAATAACATCAGTTGTTGGGGCATCTCATCTCTCATGGATATATTACCAAACCTTTGGCATTGGGGGCAAGAGTCACAGAAAGTAGTAGCATCCTTAAAATGTGTGGGCCACCAGAATCCACAGTCTAAATTTTTTCTAGCAGTTCTTTAAGAACCAAAATGTCTACCAGAGAGTAGGCCTCTAAAATTGACTAGAATCCTGATTGTGGCACACACCTTCTAATTATTTGGTCAGCACCACATCTCCACAAATATCGGTCATCCCATATGTAATACTTGGACTCGCTTTTAAACTTGTCCTTTTGATGCTTAGAAAAAATTAGGAGGAAATGTACGACTAACCAAATAATTAGCTATAGGTGCATACTAAGGAACCACCTCAGATATTTCTTGTAAGCTATCAAGTGTAAAAGCATCATTGATAGGAGTGGAGTCACTCTTAATATGCTCTAGGCGACTCAAGTGGTCCGCCACTAAATTTTGGAAACCACTCCTATCTTTGATTTCTAAATCAAATTCTTGCAACAACAATATCCAACGGATTAACCTTGGTTTTGACTCTTTCTTAGCTAACAAATATTTTAGAGCTGCGTGGTCTGAATATACTACCATCTTAGTACCAAGTAAATATGCTTGAAACTTATCCAAAGCAAAAATAATAGCTAAAAGTTCTTTTTCAGTGGTAGTATAATTAGACTGGGCACCATTAAAGTTTTAGAATCATAAACAATAATATGTGGGTACTTACCTTTGCGTTGAGCCAGCGCCGCTCCTACCGCATAGTTGGATGCGTCACACATGATCTCGAACGGCCTACCCCAGTCAGGCCCTCTCACAATAGGAGCTTGGGTCAAGGCAATCTTCAGCTTGTCAAATGCTTCAAAGCAGTCTTCACTCAACTCAAACTCAACGTCCTTCTATAGCAGTCGGGACAAAGGTAGTGCCACCTTACTGAAGTCCTTAATAAATCGCCGGTAGAAACCTGCATGATAGGTGCACGAATTGTGAATCACACTTTTCACAACTCGTACCACTAACCAGCAAGTGCACTGGGTCGTCCAAGTAATACCTTACGTGAGTAAGGGTCGAATCCCATGGAGATTGTTAGCTTTAAGCAATCTATGGTTATCTTGTAACTCTTAGTCAGGATATCAATTATATTTACCAGTTTGAATTGCGAAAAATAAAAGAGCATGAAATAAATACTTGTTCTGCAGTAATGGAGAATATGTTGGAGTTTTGGAGATGCTTTGTCTTCTGAATTTCTGCTTTCCCCCTGTCTTCTTCTTCACGCACGCAAGGTTCCTCCTATGGCAAGCTGTATGTTGGTGGATCACCGTTGTCAATGGCTACCATCCGTCCTCTCAGTGAAAATGGTCCAGGTGCGCTGTCACCGCCCGGCTAATCATCTGTCGGTTCTCACTCATGCTGGAATAGGATCCGTTGGTCCTTTTGTGTCTGTCATTACGCCCAACCTTTGTGAGTTTGAAGCTTGTCACAGTCATTCAATCCCTGAGTCCTACTCAGAATACCACAGACAAGGTTTAGACTTTCCGGATTCTCAAGAATGCTGCCAATGGATTCTAGCTTATACCACGAAGATTCTGATTAAGGAATCCAAGAGATATTTATTCAATCTAATGTAGAACAGAGGTGGTTGTCAGGCACGCGTTCATAGGTTGAGAATGGTGATGAGTGTCACGGATCATCACATTCATCATGTTGAATGGAAAACAGAAGTAACTGTATTAATTCATCGAGACACAGCAGAGCTCCTCACCCCTAACAATGGAGTTTAGAGACTCATGCCATTAAAGAGTACAAAGTTCAGATCTAAAAATGTCATGAGGTCCAAAATAATCCTCTAAAAGTTGTTTAAATAGTAAACTAGTAACCTAGGTTTACAGAAAATGAGTAAACTGAGATAGATAGTGCAGAAATCCACTTCTGGGGCCCACTTGGTGTGTGCTGGGGCTGAGACTTAAGCTTTACACGTGCCTAGGCTGTTTCTGGAGTTAAACGCCAAGTTGTAACCTATTTTGGGCGTTTAACTCCAACTTGTAACCTGTTTCTGGCGTTTAACTCCAACTTGAGCAAAGTATAAATTATTATATATTTCTGGAAAGCCCTAGATGTCTACTTTCCAACGCAATTGGGAACGTGCCAATTGGACTCCTGTAGCTCCAGAAAATCCATTCCGAGTGCAGAGTGGTCAGAATCCAACAGCATCAGCAGTCCTTTTTCAGCCTAAATCAGATTTTTTACTCAGCTCCCTCAATTTCAGCCAGAAAATACCTGAAATTACAGAAAAACACACAAAGTCATAGTAAAGTCCAGAAATATGAATTTTTCCTAGAAAGTAATGAAAATATACTAAAAACTAACTAAAATACACTAAAAACTACATGAAATTAACCCCAAAAAGCGTATAAAATATCCGCTCATCACAACACCAAACTTAAATTGTTGCTTGTCTCCAAGCAACTAGACAAATAAAATAGAATACAAATAAGTCAAGAAGCTGTAATATCTCAGAGTTTTTGAGTGAAGCTCAGATTCTAATTAGATGAGCGGGACTAGTAGCTTTTTGCTTCCGAACAGTTTTGGCATCTCACTTTATCTATTGAAGCTCAGAACGATTGGCATCTATAGGAACTTAGAATTCATATAGTGTTATTGATTTTCCTAGTTCAGTATGTTGATTCTTGAACACAACTACTTTATGAGTCTTGGCCGTGGCCATAAGCACTTTGTTTTCCAGTATTACCACCGGATACATAAATGCCACAGACACCTAATTGGGTGAACCTTTTCAGATTGTGACTCAGCTTTGCTAAAGTCCCCAATTAGAGGTGTCCAGGGTTCTTAAGCACACTCTTCTTTTTACTTTGGACTTTGACTTTAACCGCTCAGTCTCAAGTTTTCACTTGACACCTTCACACCACAAGCACATGGTTAGGGACAGCTTGGTTTAGCCGCTAAGGTCAGGATTTTATTCCTTTAGGCCCTCCTATCCACTGATGCTCAAAGCCTTGGATCTTTTTTATTACCCTTGCCTTTTGGTTTTAAGGGCTATTGGCTTTTTCTGCTTGCTTTTTCTTTTTCTTTTTCTTTTATTTTTGCCATTTTTTTCTGCAAGCTTTTGTATTCACTGCTTTTTCTTGCTTCAAGAATCAATTTCCTTATGATTTTTTAGATTATCAAATAACATTTCTCCTTTTTTCATCATTATTTCAAGAGCCAACATATTTAACATTCATAAACATCAAATTCAAAAGACATATGCACTGTTCAAGCATTCATTCAGAAGACAAAAAGCATTGCCACCACATGTAAATAATTAGAATTTTTTTTTCTTATTAAAAACTCGAAAAATATTGCCTCCTTATTCTAAAGAAAATCTGCTATTTTATTCATGTTTAATGATGATGAGAAAAATAAATTATAGCTTAATTGGAGATAAAATCAGAATATAGATACTAATTACTACTACTCATATATAACTTCTAAGGTAAAACTCAAATAAGAACAATTATCACAGAGTTAAGGCTAAGATTAGAACTCAACAGCCTTGAATTTGGGAGGTGGATGCCTCTTTAGTTTGTGGAGTGCTTGGCCCTTCAAGAGATAGTTTCTGACTCTTTAATTCCTTCAGTTCACGCCCTTTCTCTTCTTGTTCTCTAAGCAATTTGCAGAGCATGCTATTTTGATTTTGCTGTTCTTCCTTCAGTTGATCCACAGCTTCTTGCAACTTGGTGACAGATGCTTCTAGGCGCTCCCAGTATTCAATTTGAGGGATTTTCGGGAAGAACTCCTCTGCTTTTCTCTTGATGGGGTCGTCCTGCACTTGTTGTCCTTCCATAGACTTTCTGGTGATTGGTTGCTCAACTGAGATATACTTATCTACTCCCATCTTTATCCCAGCATCTTTACATAACAGAGAAACTAAGCTTGGATAGGCCAATTTGGCATCTTTGGAGTTCTTGTTTGCAATTTTGTAAAGCTCACAAGCAATCAGCTGATGAACTTCCACTTCTTTTTCCAGCATAATGCAATGAATCATCACTGCTCTTCTGATGGTGACTTCAGAGCAGTTGCTAGTGGGCAGAATAGAGCGCCCAATAAAGTCTAGCCAGCCTCTAGCGAATGGTTTAAGATCTCCTCTCTTGAGTTGGTTCGGGGCACCCTTTGTGTTGGTTGTCCACTTGGCTCCAGGGAGGCATATGTCCTCTAGGATTTTATCCAAGCTTAGGTTTGATCTCATCATTCTCCTATTAAAGGAGTTTGGGTCATCTTGCAGTTGAGGCAGCTTGAAGATCTCCCTTATTTTATCAGGGTGGGTGTGAACAACCTTCCCTCTGACCAAAGTTCTATAGTCATAGAATGCGGTTCCAGCTATCCTCTGCCTGTCCGTCTGCCATAGATTGGCATAGAATTCCTGAACCATGTTTCTTTCCACCTTTGTTTCAGGATTAACTAGGACTTCCCAGCTCCTGTTTCGAATTTGCTCTTGGATCTCCGGATATTCATCTTCTTTCAGATCGAATTTAACTTTCGGGGTCACTTACCTTAGACTCATTATTTTGTAAAAATGGTCTGAATGTTCTTTGGTTATGAACTTCCCTTGATTCCAAAGTGGTTTTGGAATATTCTCTTTCTTGCTTCTTGAGTCAGTTAAAAGATAAGTATGATAGTAAAAGATGTGATTTAAAATTGAAAAGATATGAAAGATATTTGAAAAAGATAAATCTGAATTTTGAAAAAGATGATGTGAAGATTTGAAAAAGATATTGATGATTTGAAAAGATTTTAGAAGGAAAAGAGATAGATTTGTTTTGAAAAGTATTTGAAAATAGATTGAAGAGGATTAAGAAAAAGGGCTTATAAATTAAGATACATTTGATATTTTTTTGAAAAGGGATTTGAAAAATTAGGATTTGTAATATGTTTGTACAAGAAATCATGAATTGAAACATAAAAAATGGAAAAAATTTGAATTGAAAACGAAATTGCCTACTCCCCACAATCCTGGCATTAAACGCCCAACTGCTGCATGTTTTGGGCATTTAACGCCCAGTTGCTACTTGGTTTGGGCGTTTAACTCCCAGCTGTTGCTTCTAGCTGGCGTTAAATGCCAGAAAACCCTTTGTCACTGGGCGTTTTTCTAAACGCCCATGATGCTGTAAATCTGGCGTTAAACGCCCAGTTGTGTTTCTTACTTGCGTTATCTTGCCAGTAAGGTCCTTTTTCCTGTTTTGTTCTCTGAATTCTTCTGTAACCCTGTGAACTTATGAAATTGATTCTTTACCTTGTTAATATTAAGCTCATATTTATAAAATGAGAAATAAAATAAAATAAAATAATAGAAAAAGTATTGCTACTGGCTAGGTTGCCTCCCAGCAAGTGCTTTTTTATTGTCTTTAGCTAGACCTTGCTGAGCTTTTAATCTAGCCTCAGCCTTGAGCACTCTTGCTCAATATTGCCTTCAAGATAGTGCTTGATTCTTTGTCCATTAACAATGAACTTCTTATCAGAATCAATGTCTTGAAGCTCCACATAACCATATGGTGATACACTTGTAATCACATATGGTCCCCTCCACCGAGATTTCAATTTCCCGAGGAATAGCCTGAGCCTAGAGTTAAACAACAGAACCTTTTGTCATGGTTCAAAGACTCTAGATGACAGCTTTCTATCATGCCACCTTTTTTATTTCTCTTTATAAAGCTTGGCATTTTCGAAAGCAGTGAATCTGAATTTCTCTAGCTCATTCAGTTGGAGCAATCTTTTTTCTCCAGCTAATTTGGCATCAAAATTTAGGAATCTGGTTGCCCAGTAGGCCTTATGTTCCAGTTCCACGGGTACATGACAGGCCTTACCATACAAAAGTTGGTATGGAGAGGTCCCTATAGGAGTCTTGAATGTTGTTCTGTAAGCCCACAGAGCATCATCCAAGCTTCTTGCCCAATCCTTTCTACGAGTACTTACAGTCCATTCCAGGATTCTTTTTAGTTCTCTGTTGGAAACTTCAGCTTGTCCATTTGTTTGTGGATGATATGGAGTCGCCACCTTGTGGCGAATCCCATACCGAACCATGGCAGAGTAAAGCTGTTTGTTGCAGAAGTGAGTGCCCCCATCACTGATTAGTACTCTAGGGACACCAAACCTGCTGAAGATATGTTTCTGGAGGAACTTCAGCACTGTTTTAGTATCATTGGTGGGTGTGGCAACGGCCTCTACCCATTTTGATACATAGTCGACTGCCACCAGAATATAAGAGTTTGAGTATGATGGTTGGAAAGGTCCCATGAAGTCAATTCCCTATACATCAAACAACTCAATCTCCAAGATTCCCTGTTGAGGCATGGCGTAACCATGAGGCAGATTACCAGCACTTTGGCAACTGTCACAGTTACGCACAAACTCTCGGGAATCCCTATAGAGTGTAGGCCAGTAGAAGCCACATTGGAGGACCTTGGTGGCTGTTCGCTCACCTCCGAAATGGCCTCTATATTGTGATCTATGGCAATGCCATAAGATCCTCTGTGCTTCTTCTCTAAGCACACAGCTACGGATTATTCCGTCTGCACATCTCTTAAAGAGATAGGGTTCATCCCACAAGTAGTACTTTGCATCAATAATTAATTTTTTCTTTTGTTGCCTGCTGTACTCCTTGGGTATGAACCTTGCAGCTTTATAGTTTGCAATGTCTGCAAACCATGGTGCTTCCTGAATGGCAAACAAATGCTCATCCGAAAAGATCTCAGAGATCTCAATAGAGGGGGGGAACTCCCCTTCTACTGGTTCTATCTAGGACAGATGATCAGCCACTTGGTTCTCTGTTCCTTTTCTGTCTCTTATTTCTATATCAAACTCTTGCAGAACCAACACCCATCTTATGAACCTGGGTTTTGAATTTTGCTTTGTGAGTAAATATTTAAGAGCAGCATGGTCAGTATACACAATCACTTTTGATCCCACTAAGTATGATCTAAACTTGTCAATGGCATAAACCACTGCAAGCAATTCTTTTTCTGTGGTTGTGTAATTTTTCTGGGCATCATTTAAAACACGGCTAGCATAATAAATGACATGCAGAAGTTTGTCATGCCTCTGCCCCAGTACTGCACCAATGGCGTAGTAACTGGCATCACACATTAGTTCAAATGGTAATGTCCAGTCTGGTGCAGAAATAACTAGTGCTGTGACCAGCTTGGCTTTCAAAGTCTCAAACGCCTTCAGACACTCTGTGTCAAACACAAATGGCGTGTCAGCAGCTAGCAGATTACTCAGGGGTTTTGGATAGAGAGCATGCACCTCTGAAATGTTGCAGGTGCATTACACAGACCAAAAGGCATTCTTCTGTAAGCAAATACTCTAGAAGGACATGTGAATGCTGTTTTCTCTTGGTCCTGAGGATTCACTACAATTTGGTTGTAACCTGAATAGCCATCCAAAAAGCAGTAATATTCATGACCTGCTAGTCTCTCTAGCATCTGGTCTATGAATGGTAAAGGAAAATGATCCTTTCTGGTGGCTGTATTGAGCCTTCAGTAGTCAATACACATGCGCCACCCTGTAACTGTTTTTGTAGGAATCAGTTCATTTTTTTCATTATGAACCACTGTCATGCCTCCCTTCTTGGGAACAACTTGAACAAGGCTCACCCAGGGGCTATCAGAAATAGAATAAATAATCTCAGCCTCCAGTAATTTGGTGACCTCTTTCTGCACCACTTCCTTCATGGCTGGATTTAGCCGCCTCTGTGGTTGAACCACTGGTTTAGCATCATCCTCTAATAGGATTTTGTGCATGCATCTAGCTGGGCTTATGCCCTTAATGTCACTTATGGACCACCCAAGAGCTGTCTTGTGTGTCCTTAGCACTTGAATTAGTGCTTCCTCTTCCAGTGGGTTTAAAGTAGAGCTTATGATCACTGAAAAAGTGCCACCTTCTCCCATAAATGCATATTTCAGAGATGGTGGTAATGGCTTGAGCTCAGGTTTAGGAGGTTTCTCCTCTTCCTGAGGAAGTCTCAGAGGCTCTTTCAATTCCTCTGAACCCTCCAAATCAGGCTGAAAATCTTTAAAGATGTCTTCCAGCTCTGATTCGAGACTCTCAGCCATGTTGACCTCCTCTACCAAAGAGTCAATGAGATCAACTTTTATGCAGTCTTTTGGTGTGTCTGGATGCTGCATGGCCTTGACAGCATTCAACTTAAACTCATCCTCATTGACTCTTAGGGTTACTTCCCCCTTTTGGACATCAATGGGAGTTCGTCCAGTTGCTAGGAAAGGTCTTCCTAGAATGAGAGTAGCACTCTTGTGCTCCTCCATTTCCAACACTACAAAGTCAGTGGGAAAGGCGAATGGCCCAACCCTGACAATCATGTCCTCAATCACGCCTGATGGGTATTTAATGGAGCCATCAGCAAGTTAGAGACATATTCGGGTTGGTTTAACTTCTTCAGTTAAACCAAGCTTTCTGATAGTGGATGCAGGTATTAGGTTGATGCTTGCCCCAAGATCACATAAAGCTGTCTTGGTGCAATTACCCTCTAATATGCATTGTATTAGAAAGCTTCCAGGATCTTTAAGCTTTTCTGAAAAGCTTTTCAGAATGACTGCACTGCATTCTTCAGTAAGGAGAACTCTTTTAGTTTCTCTCTAATCCTTCTTATGACTCAAGATCTCCTTCATGAACTTGGCATAAGAAGGTATTTGCTCAAGTGCCTCTGCAAATGGAATCTTTATTTCAAGAGTCCTGAGATAATCTGCAAAGCGAGCAAATTGCTTATCATGCTCCTCTTGGCGGAGTTTTTGAGGATAAGGTATCTTGGCTTTATATTCCTCAACCTTAGTTGCTGCAGGTTTATTTCCTACAGAGGTGGTTGGAGAAGCCTTTTTAGAGGGGTTGTTATCAGCACTTGTGTATGTCTGATCCCTCACTGACATTTGAATGCCAGGGTTAGAAGCTGGATTGGCATTGGACACCAATTTCTTACTTGTTCCTGGCGTTTGAATGCCAGAACTGAGCTTCCATTGGGCGTTTGACACCAACTCCTTGCTTGTTTCTGGCGTTTGAACGCCAGAGTTATTCCTTTCTGGGTTCTTACTGTCCTCAGAGGGATTTTGAATAGCAGTTTGTTCATTTCTTGGCTTCCTGCTACCTTGAAGTGAGGTATTTAATATTTTCCCACTTCTTAACTGAACTACTTAGCACTCTTCTGTTATTTGTTTTGATAACTGTTGTTCTGTTTGCTTCAACTGTACCTCCATATTTATATTAGCCATTCTTGTGTCTTGTAGTATTTCCTTGAACTCGGCCATCTGTTTTGTTAGAAAGTCTAATTGCTGATTGAATTCAGTAATTTGTTCTGTAGGACTAAGTTCAGCAGTTACTGTTTTAGCCTCTTCCTTCATAGAAGATTCACTATTTAGGTACAGATGATGATTTCTGGCAACTGTATCAATAAGCTCTTGAGCCTCTTCAATTGTCTTTCTCGTGTGTATAGATCCACCAGCTGAGTGATCTAGAGAAATTTGAGCTTTCTCTGTAAGTCCATAATAGAAGATGTCTAACTGCACCCATTCTGAAAATATTTCAGAGGGACATTTTCTTAACATCTCTCTGTATCTCTCCCAGGCATCATAAAGAGATTTATTATCTCCTTGTTTAAAGCCTTGGATGTCCAGCCTTAGCTGTGTCATCCGTTTTGGAGGGAAGTATTGATTCAGGAACTTTTCTGACAGCTGTTTCCATGTCCTTATGCTAGCCTTAGGTTGGTTATTTAACCACCTCTTAGCTTGGTCTTTTACAGCAAATGGAAATAGTAATAATCTATAAATATCCTGATCTACTTCCTTATCATGTACTGTGTCAGCAATTTGTAAAAACTGTGCCAGAAACTCTGTAGGTTCTTCCTGTGGAAGACCGGAATACTGGCAACTTTGCTGCACCATGATAATGAGCTGAGGATTCAACTCAAAGCTACTGACTCCAATGGAGGGTATATAGATACTGCTCCCATATGAAAAGGGAATTGCTCATTTCCACTTAGGTCTATGATGGAGAAAAGGGAATTGATGTGAATTGCAATTAAAATATATTTTTTTTATTTTATAAAAAGAGAACGAAAAGAAAAATGATGTGAATTGCAATTAAAATATATTTTTATTTTTATTTTATAAAAAGAGAACGAAAGAAAAAAATGAAATACGAAAACGAAAAATTAAATATAGATTTCAAAAATTAAGAATAAAAAAATTAAAACTAAAATAATTACTTAATTAAGAAGATTTGAAAAGCTTTGGATATGATTTTTGAAAAAGGTTTTAAATTTTGAAATAGAAATCTGAATTTGAAAGGCAATTTTTGAAAATTCACTTTAAAATAGAGAGAAAAGATATTTTTTTATTTTTAAATTTTATGATGAAAGAGAAAAACACACAAAAGACACACAACTTAAAATTTTTAGATCTAATGTTCCTTATTTTCGAAAATTTTGGAGGGAAACCAAGGAACACCAAACTTAAAAATTTTAAGATCAAAACACAAGGAAGAATCAAGAACACTTTGAAGACTCACAAGAACAATAAGAACATGAAGATAGAACACCAAACATAAAATTTTTAGAAAATCAAAATAAAATTTTCAAAAACTAAAGAAAAAACAACAAGAAAACACCAAACTTAAAGTTTGGCACAAGATTTATTCAAAGAAAAATTATTTTTGAAAAAGTTTTTTTTTTTTAAAAAGAAGATAGCCAATTACCAAGAACATAAGCACCACGCTCTAGCCAATTGAGCTATAAATTTAAAATGTTTTAACAAGGTATTTAATAAATAAATTTTTTTTTTGGATACTAATAATTCGAAAATGCACAAGAAAAACAAGAAAAATCACAAAACAAGAAAAACTAAAGATCAAACAAGGAAAATAAACAAGAACAACTTGAAGATTAAGAAAAAACAATGAACACAATTTAAAAAATTTAAAAGAAAACAAAAACATGCAATTGACACCAAACTTAAAACATGAAACTAAACTCAAACAGAAAAACTCAATTATCAGTTTATAAAATTTTTGAAAAATTTAAAAAGAGAAAATAAGGATTTAAAAAAAGAAATTTCAACCAAAAATAATAATAAAAGACTCTAAACCAAAAAGAAAAATTTTTCCTAATCTAAGCAACAAAATAAACCGTCAGTTGTCCAAACTCGAACAATCCCCGGCAACGGCGCCAAAAACTTGGTGCACGAATTGTGAATCACACTTTTCACAACTCGTACCACTAACCAGCAAGTCCACTGGGTCGTCCAAGTAATACCTTACGTGAGTAAGGGTCGAATCCCACGGAGATTGTTGGCTTGAAGCAATCTATGGTTATCTTGTAACTCTTAGTCAGGATATAAATTATATTTATCAGTTTGAATTGTGAAAAATAAAAGAGCATGAAATAAATACTTGTTCTGCAGTAATGGAGAATATGTTGGAGTTTTGGAGATGCTTTGTCTTCTGAATTTCTGCTTTCCCCTGTCTTCTTCTTCATGCACGCAAGGTTCCTCCTATGGCAAGCTGTATGTTGGTGGATCGCCGTTGTCAATGGCTACCATCCGTCCTCTCAGTGAAAATGGTCTAGGTGCGCTGTCACCGCCCGGGTAATCATCTGTCGGTTCTCACTCATGCTGGAATAGGATCCGTTGGTCCTTTTGCATCTGTCACTACGCCCAACCTTTGTGAGTTTGAAGCTCGTCACAGTCATTCAATCCCTGAGTCCTACTCAGAATACCACAGACAAGGTTTAGACTTTCCGGATTCTCAAGAATGCTGCCAATGGATTCTAGCTTATACCATGAAGATTCTAATTAAGGAATCCAAGAGATATTTATTCAATCTAATGTAGAACGGAGGTGGTTATCAGGCACGTGTTCATAGGTTGAGAATGGTGATGAGTGTCACGGATCATCACATTCATCATGTTGAAGTGCGAATAAATATCTTAGATAGAAACAAGCGTGTTTGAATGGAAAACAGAAGTAATTGTATTAATTCATCGAGACAAAGCAGAGTTCCTCACCCCCAACAATGGAGTTTAGAGACTCATGCCGTCAAAGAGTACAAAGTTCAGATCTAAAAATGTCATGAGGTCCAAAATAATCCTTTAAAAGTTGTTTAAATAGTAAACTAGTAACCTAGGTTTACAGAAAATGAGTAAACTAAGATAGATAGTGCAGAAATCCACTTCTGGGGCCCACTTGGTGTGTGCTGGGACTGAGACTTAAGCTTTACACGTGCCTAGGCTGTTTCTGGAGTTAAACGCCAGGTTGTAACTTGTTTTGGGCGTTTAACTCCAACTTGTAACCTGTTTCTGGCGTTTTACGCCAGACTGCAACATGGAACTGGCGTTGAACGCCAATTTACGTCATCTATCCTTGAGCAAAGTATGGACTCTTGTAGCTCCAGAAAATCCATTCTGAGTGCAGAGAGGTTAGAATCCAATAGCATCAGCAGTCCTTTTTCAGCCTGAATCAGATTTTTGCTCAGCTCTCTCAATTTCAGCCAGAAAATACCTGAAATTATAGAAAAACACTCAAAGTCATAGTAAAGTCCAGAAATATGAATTTTTCCTAGAAACTAATGAAAATATACTAAAAACTAACTAAAATATACAAAAAACTACATGAAATTAACCCCAAAAAGCATATAAAATATCTGCTCATCAATGACCAATAAACGAACGTACTTCCCTCACGGAGGAGGGGTAAGGTAAACCAGAAATAACATATACCTTTGCAGGATCAATAGATATATCAGTATTAGAAACAACAAGTCCTAGAATAATACCTTGCTTTACCATAAAATAACATTTTTCAAAATTAAGCACAAGGTTTGAACTAACACACCTTTCTAACACACCTTTCAAAATAATACCTTTTTAATACTTGTCCCTCAACAAAATTTCCTTCGGCAAGTATACCGAATTGTCGTCAAGTAAAAACTCACAATAGAGTGAGGTCGAATTCCACAGGGATTGATTGGTCAAGCAACTTTAATTAGAGGAATGTTATAGTTGAGCGAAGCAAAAATTTGAGTTGAGTAATTGTAGTAAATTAAATGGTGGGAAAGTAAATAGCAGAAAATGTAAATGCTGGAAATAAATGGCAAAATGTAAAGGGCGGAAAGTAAACTGCAGAATCTTAAATGGGGATTTGGGGAGATGAGCATAAAAAGTAAATGGCAGATAATAAAGAGAATGGGTGAGATCAGAAATGGGGGATTCATTGAGCTCAGGAGATGTTGTATTCTCCGGATCAAGTTCATTCTCATCTCTTCCTCAATCAATGCATTCATTGATCTCCTTGGCAATCTTAAGTTATTGGATTCTAATTCATTGGTAACCCAATCTTTCTAAACTTGAACAATTGCCCAATTCCTTGATTTAATTGCTCATGAGAAGAGATGAAGTATGGTCACTGATTATACCACATGTATTCCCAAATCAAAGTATTGGTAGGATTATATGTCACTATATCCATCCAAACCCCAATTTGGTCCAACATGAGAAAGCATTTCTAGCATGATCTCTTCATTCCTCTTCCAAGGTTCCGAAGAGATCCAAGTATGAAAAGCTTCTTTTCCAAGACAACTACCCAATTAGATGAAGATTGAAAGCTTTCTAGTAAAATCAAGAGAAAAGAAAGAAGAAGAATAATGAAAACTATTATTGATCCATCAAATTATAACAGAGCTCCCTAACCCAATGAAAAGGGGTTTAGTTGTTCATAGCTCTGGAAATGGAAGGCAAAAATGAAAAGTACATTCTGAAATTAAATCTAAAAGTTGCAGAGAAAGTAAAATATACAAAGTGTAGTTCTCCAAAATGCCAAGCTGCTTACTAGTTAAAAACTACTCCTATATATACTACTCTTCTGATCTTCTAGTTGGCTCTTCAAGTCTTGGATAAAGGCCTTTGGATCTTTAGTTGAAGCAGTTACAGTCTTTAGTGGGCTTAGCTTTGCTTGCAGAGAGAAAGTGAGTCAGACATGGTAGCAAGTTAGTTAGGATGTTGGTGGTGTTAATGTTAAGTGTGAATTTGGGTTCGAAGACGTTAGTGACGATAACCTTTTTCATTAACACTCCAAACCTTAATTTACTTACGTTAACTTCAACGTTAGTGGCACTAACATGACCACTAACGTTGGCTTTTGGTCCTTTGCAAACGTTATTGGCATTCACCTTTTCCAATAACGTTGCTTCTTGCTTCTTTTCCCCACGTTAGTGATCCACGTTAGTGTAACTAACGTGGCCCTTAACGTGGGCATGCCCAAGCTTCGAGAGCGTTATTGACACTTACCTTTGTCACTAACGCTTCAAACGCCCCTTCTTCCCATGTTAGTGTCTCACATTAATTGCATTAACGTGACCACTAACGTGGTGGTGATTGCCATCTCCAACATTAGTGACAAAGGTGAGTGTCACTAACGTTGGCCCATCATTCCTTCCTCCACGTTAGCTTCCACGTTAATATAATTAACGTGGCAACTAACGTGGGCAATATTGGCTTAGTCCAACGTTAGTGACAAAGGTGAGTGTCACTAAAGTTGGCGATTTCTTGTTCCTCCCACGTTAGAGTTCACGTTAATATAATTAACGTGACTCTTAACGTGGCCAAGTGTACCCTTTTTGGAACGTTAGTGGTATTCACTTTTACCACTAACGTTGGAACTTTCCTTTTTCTCCACGTTAGCTTCCACGTTAATGTAATTAACGTGGCCACTAACGTGGGCTATGATGGCTTTCGAAGGCATTATTGGTGATCACTTTTTTCATTAACGTTGCAAGCTAGCTCCCATCCCACATTAGTAGTCACGTTAGTTAGACTAACGTGGCTCTTCCTTGCTTTCTTTGTCCTGAAATCAAGCAAATAAAGTGCATTAAAGCTTGGTTCTAAATCATGAGATCATGCATCATCCATTTTATCATTCAATTCATGCATAATTCTCATGAAATCATGTAAAGTTCACAATGTTTGCTTGAATCAAGATGTAAGTGAATATTTACCCTTGCTTGTCCCTAAGCAAGTACTGAAACATAAGAATGATGAATGAAAGAACAAGAGAAACAAGTTCTTATTATAGAAGTAAAGTTCTTGGTTTATGGGGTTTCATGCATAGCAACTTAGGTTCATTCCTTTACTGGTTTCCAGGTCCTCATAATGCTCTTGAATACTTGCTTAATTGCATCCTATAAGATCTTTATTATTCCTTGATATCCCTTTCTTTTTAGGGTTTATTGCATTCTTAGGCTAAGTGCTCTGTGAGAGGGCGACTCTTTAAAATAAGCTTTCAGCCAACACTTCCGAACCAGTTGGTTCAAGGTGTTAGGTGTTGAAACACCCCTAAGGACCTACTCCCTCAAGTCTCTCTCCCCCATACATGCACACCACAGGCATATGGTTTATTATTTTCTTTTACTTGAGGTCTTGGTGTCCAGCATCTCTTTGGATCACTAAATGTTCTGTAGTAAGGTTGCTCTTGATAGTGGATTTTCAGTTGATAATCCCGGGTTAGTTAACCCAAGTTACCAAGTGATGAAGTACTCTAGAGAACTTATTCATCCAAGCAGATCCTTTGTACTGGAACACCACAGACACATCCCTCAAGATTTAAACCCTTCATGCCTAGCCTTATTTCTTATTATTTTTCTTTCTTTTTCAAACTCTTATTGTCCTTTCTCTTTTTCTTATTGGGGTCTTGTTGTTTAGCTAGTCTCATAGAATATGCTTCAAGCATGTAATTCAATACACATGAGTGCCCTCATACCTTATAGGTGATCCAACTTAGCAAATCTATTACCACACCACAAACCTTGAGGACTTACTTCATAAGATGAACCCCACTCTGGTATTTCATAACATTTTTCTTTTATTTAACCTTAAAGAGCAAGCTGATAAACCCCAATTTTGTGGTTTATCTTGTGCTTAATTTGGGAAATTTTATCACCTTTTCCCACATTTATTCAATGAAATAGCATGGTTTTGTAATTCTCCCTTGAATTGTGCTTAAATGTGAAAACATGCTTTTTAGGCCCTAAAATTGGTGATTTTAATTTACTTTAATTCCATTCGATACCTTGATGTGTTTGTTGAGTGATTTCAGGTTCATAAGGCAAGTATCGGATGGAAGAAGTGAGGAGAAAAGCATGCAAAGCGGGAGAACACATGAAGAAATGAAGGAACCGGAAAGCTGTCAAGCCCGACCTCTTCACACTCAATCGACCATAACTTGAGCTACAGAGATCCAAATGAGGCAGTTCCAATTGCGTTGGAAAGCTAATATCCGTAGCTTCGAAATGATATAAATTTTGTCATATGTTGTTTCGCGCTCAGGGGCGCGCACGCGCCATGTACGCCTGCGCACCGATTCTGTCCGTGGCCCACTAAAGAGAAATCGCCCCCAGCGATTTCTGAAGCACTTTGGGCCCAACCCAACTCATTTCTAAGGCTATTTCATGCAGAATTCAAGCTTGGGCAAGGGGGGAGCAATTGTTTGGTAGTATAGCATCATGTAGGTTAGTTTCTAGAGAGAGAAGCTCCCTCTTCTCTCTAGAATTAGGATTAGAATTTCTTAGATCTAGGTTTAATTCATGTTTTGATTTACTTTTCCTTTACAATTCCTTGTTCCTCTACTCTTCCTCTCTTTAATTTTGTATTTCATTCTTATGATTCTCTACTTTTATGCTCATGCACTTTTGTTTCTTCTATTTTCATTTCAATGCAATTTATGATTCATGTTCCTTTATTTTTGATTTGGTTTTATTGTTGTTTAGTTCCTTGCAATTGAGTAGTGTAGATTTATATTCCTTGCAATTTTACTATGCTTTTCATTTGTACCCACCAAGTGTTTGACAAGATGCTTGGTTGGGCTTTAGAGTAGATTTTGAGCATTCTTGGCTTGGAAAGAGTAATTAGGTGATCTTGAGTCATGAAAATCCAACCTATGTTTGTGACCTAGAATTGTTAGCTAATATTGTTTCCATTGACGCTAATCTTTTGCTAATTTAATTAGTAAGATGGTTAGGACTTTTGGATTGAGATTAGCTAGTCTTGTTAGACTTTCTCCGAGTATGAGGATAACATGATACCTTCCTCCATCGTTGGGGATGACGTAATAAGATAAATTCTTGTTTATATTTGTGACATGATTAATTAGTCTTGTTTGACATTCTCCCTATGTGAAGATGACATGATACCTTCTTTCGTTTGTTAGAGTTAACTAAATAAGATGAATTAATCATTGTATGACTAGAATAGAAAGCCTATATTCTCAATCCTTGCAATAAATGTCTCTCTCTTTATTACTTATTTTCTTTAGTTACTTGCTTAATTTACTCTTCTTGTCATTTAAATTCTTGTCCATTTACTTCCTTGCTCCTTTATCAATCATACCCCCTTATATCCTTCATAGCCAATAAGCGTACACTTCATTGCAATTCCTCGTGAGACGACCCGGAGTCTAAATACTCCGATTAATTCTTATTTGGGATTCGTTATTTATGACACAAGACCCATATCATAATTTGATGTGAGAATTGTTTGTTGGTTTGGGGCTATACTTGCAACGTAAATATTTTGTGAAATTATTTACCGACAACAATTCTTGTGTCACAAGCATACAATTAAGAAAGGTGAAAGTGAAAACAAGTAACTTGGACCAGCACACATAGAACTAATAACTGAAAATTCTAAAGACAGAATTGAAAATACCTAAGCTATTATGGAAGCATGTTCTATTTCATACATGATTTTCCATATTTAAACATTGAAAGAAAGAAAAATGAAAAGGAACTCCGCCACCTTTTACTCATGAGGGTGTCCATGCTCTCTCTCTTGTTTGTCCTTTTTGTGTTCTTCTTGATTGCTCAAACCCCCATTTCCCTTGCGCTTTCCGACCAACTTTTTCCAGAAGCCAGCATCTTCCATCTTCTTTTTCAATGTTTCCTTCTGTTGTTTCACTTTCCTTTCTTCTTATTCTGTTAGGTCTTTTTAGACTGTATCATACATTGGGATCGCAGAGTGCAAGTTATGCATATGCCCAACCACATAGGTCAACTTGGTCTGAGTGTTTATGTTGAATTCTTCCCTGTGTAGTTGTCGTCCTTCATTAAGCACGCTGAACTCGTTGAATGCTTTCATTTGAGCTAGCTGACGTTGGTTGAGTTCTTGAAGGCGTTTATCTTGACGCTCTTGCTTTTCAGTTACTTGATTGATGACTTGGGTGAGTTGGACGTAATGCTCTTGTTGTTGCTCCATTTGTTGTTTCTGCCACTCCCCTTGTTGATTCATCCAATTAGAGAGGAGTTCTTCTTGACGATCCATCCTTTGGGATTGAAAGTGTAGTTGTTGTTCTTGTCCCTCCATGTATCTCCTTGCTAGATCCCCAATGGCTCCTTGAATGTGATTCAGGTTTATGTTAGTTGGATCATAGTACTCTTCTTGCTGGTATTCTTCTTGATGAGGTTCTTCTTGGTGAGGTTCTTCTTGGTGAGGTCCTTCTTGTGATGTTCTTTTCCTTATTTGAGGCCTTCTTTATTGTTGAGCGAGTGTCACATATGTTATACGCTGGAGCATAACTAACCTCCCAGGGTTTACCCAATTTAGATTGCTATCTTCGAAGACTACCTTGGCTTTCATACATAGTCTGAGGATGGTACTGGGGTAGCAAAGCCGAGCACTCGGATCATTCTTCTCAGCTATGTCTTGAATTTCCTCAGCTATAATTTCATGTACATTGATGTCCCCACCCCTCATTATGCAATGCACCATAGTAGCTCGAGCAATGTTGACCTCAGAATTGTTTGAGGCTGGGAGGATAGATCTTCTCACAAGCTCAAACCATCCCTTGGCTTCCGGGATGAGGTCTCCTCTTCTAATAAACCGTGGCCTCTTATCCGAATACCTTTCCCAATCTGATCCTATGACACACATGTCGTTCACAATTTCTTCAAGTTCATCATTGTCGGGGCCATTGCTTATTCTTGCTTGATAACTGGGCTCCTCAAAATATTGTGATCTCAGATGAAGAGTCCTCCTTATAGCATTGGGACTGAAGTCCACCTCTGTTCCTCTCACGTAGCTTTTGAAAGTAGGAGCCTTAGTAGTGTCTTCTCTGGCTACATTGGCATAGAACTCCTTAATGAGATTTGCATTTATTTTTGTTTTTGGGTTTGTGAGCTCTTCCCAACCCCTCTGTTCAATCTTTTCTCTAATCTGCGGGCACTCATCTTCGTTGAATTGGAATGTCAGCTCTGGCAATACTTTCTTATGTTTTATACGTTCAAATTGAAGCTCATGGAAGGCGGTCTTGAACCTTCCTTCATCAAAAGGAGTGCTCTCCATCGGTGTCTTTCCCTTTCGCCTTTTGGAGCTCGTTGATGCCATAAGTGACTTTTGATATGTGAAGATGTTGAAGAGTATGGATAGATGATGGAATTCGGCCCGGTTAGGATAGGGTGTAGTTAAGGGAGTGGGTGAGAGTGATTTCGATTGCGTAAGAGGTGTTGAGTTCTGAAAGTGAGAAGTATAAAGAAAGGGAATTTGGAATGCAAAGAGGTACGGACTAGGAACCACTTATATAGAAAAGTAGTGAGTAAATGAAAGGTGTGGATTGATGGTGTAGGCTAATAATGAACGGATGGGGTTTAGCATGGTATGGGCACAAGGATCATCACTTTTATGATGGGGTTGGTTCGGTCTCCAAGGGTATTATTCTTCCAATGTTGCATGGCAATATTTCCCAATGCATTCCCTTTGAAGACATGTGTATAGTTCCTTTTTGTGAAGTGGCCGAATTCCCCTCTTCATTTGTCCCATCCTTTTTCTTCAATCCTTCCTTCATTTCCTAAACAAGACAAGGGAATAAAATTAATGAATTTGAAAGTTGGCGGCAAAATTAGAAAGTGGAATAACTACTTTTTAAAGTTTTGTTTTTAACTAACTAAGTGCTATTCATGAATTCCACCCAACTGACTGATTAATTGTCCATGTATGCAACATTGGTGACACCAAACTTAATTTGTGGCCATGTGGTGTAAAAAGATTTGTTCAAGGTTCTAAGAGTAACACGATATGAATTGCATTTATGTTCTCTTAGTGTGCCTTGAACACCAAACTTGTTGTTCACTATATGTTGCATATAAGGATTCATTTAAGTGTTTGTCAAAGTTGATTTGGAATTCATGAACCTTGCCTTATTAACTACTTTAAACATCCTAAGGAGAAACTGAAAGGATATAAAGCATATAAAACATGGGTTACCTCCCATGAAGCACTTCTTTAGCGTCATTAGCTTGACGTTTTTCCTTTTTCAGGGTGGTTGGTAATGCTTCAAGTCTCCCCCTCTCGCAGTGAATCTTTCTCCATTGGTTTCATTAAGAATCTCCACATGTTCCAAGGATAGAATTCTGCTGATGGTATAGACTTTAGGTAGCTGAGATGGAATGGTGGGTAGATGAGGTGGAATAACTGGGAAATATGCAGATATTACTTTATCCCCCGGAGAAAAGTCTTCTGTAGGGATCTTTTTGTTCCTCCATCCCCTTGGTGCCTTCTTCCTTGTTTCTTTTAATGCTCTCCTGCTCCTTGTGGCTTCTTTTCTCAGGGAGATTTTGTTGCTGGTCTCATATGTCTCTGGTGGTTTTAGCTCCTCTTGGGTTTCCTTTAACTGTGGTGGCTGCTGATTGTATTGCTTGTCAACTAAAGGGATTCCCAGGGTTATTGTTTGTGCTTCAGTGCTTGTCTCTTCCACCAGTGTCTTATTGTGATCCTCCTTTGATTCCTTGTTTTCTTGATCTGCTTCTTGTGAGGGTTTGAAGACTTTGAAGGTAAGTTGTTCATCATGTATCCTCAGTATTAGCTCTCCTCGCTCCACATCTATAAGTGCTCTGGCTGTAGCTAGGAATGGTCTTCCCAATATGATTGGATTGAGGTAACTCTCTTCCATTTCCAATATGACAAAGTCTGTAGGAAGGAAGTAGTTCCCAACCTTTACCAACACGTTTTCAACCACTCCTACTGCTTGTTTTTGAGTTTTGTCAACCAGCCTGATGACTACGTCTGTGGGCATTAGCTCATTGATCTGCAGCTTCTTCATGAGAGATAGAGGCATTAAATTAATGCTTGCTCCCAGATCACAGAGTCCCTTATCAATCACTATTTCTCCTATGGCACAGGGGATGTGAAAACTCCCTGGATCCTTCCTTTTTGTAGGCAACTCTGGTTGAATGAGAGCAATGCACTCCTTATTCATCACTATTGTTTTGCCCTCCTTTGAGTGAGCTTTTCCTGGTCAGCAGCTCCTTCATACACTTAATGTATGAGGGCATCTGTTGGAGAGCCTTGATAAATGGTATATTTACATGGAGAGATGCAAACATGTCGAGGAACTTTGAGTATATTCTCTTTTCTACACCACCCTTGAGTCTTTGGGAAAAAGGTGCATAGAGGTTCAGAATCTCCTTCTGTGTAGTTTTGGTTTCTTGGTTACTCTCTTCTTGTTTATTTGCTGAAGTATCTCCAGAGTGTTCTAAGGGTTTGTTCAGCTCTTCCTCAGTCCCCTTATCACTTATAGTGACCATCTTGCATTCTTCCCATCTCACTTTCTTTGCTTCACCTCTTGAATTTTTCTCTGTGTCATTTGGGAAGCTGTCAGTAGGTTTGGGAATTTTCTCAGAGAGGTATCCCACTTGAAATTCCAGCCTCTTGATGGTGTCTCCCTGGTTTTTGATATTGAATCGCACCTCCTCCTTGAACACCTTGTTGTCTTGGATTTCCTTGCATATGCCTTCAAGTAGAGTCTCAATCCTTGAGAGTCTATCTTCGGATGATGGTGAGTTGAGATTACAGGGATGAGAAGGGCCATTTTGGTTTTGATATGGATGTTGAGAGGTATTGTTAGGTGGGTGCTGATATGATCTCTGTGTGGAATGTTGGTGAGCTGTATTGTTGTTGGGGTTGTGACGTCTCTGATCTTGGCCTTGATCTTGTTAATTTCCCCATCCAAAGTTTGGGTGGTTCCTCCAACCAGGATTATAAGTTTTGGAGTATGGATCATGGGTCTGCCTGGGTAAATTCCCAATGTAGTTGGCTTGTTCCTGGTCACCCTCATCCTCTGCATTCACTCCTTCTTGGATTGCTGATGAGGTGGTGACTGCTACCACCTGGTCTCTTTCCATCTTCTTGGTAAGGTCAGCCAGCTGCTTGGTGATCATCTTGTTTTGAGCCAACAGCGCGTCCATGTTGTTCAGCTCTATCACTCCTCTAGTATTGTCCCTTTCAGAAGTATAGAAGTAATCATTCTCAGCTACAGTCTCAATGACATCTATGGCTTCTTCAATGGTCTTCTTCTTGTTCAGAGATCCCCCGGATAAGTGGTCTACTGCCTTCTTTGATTCGTAAGAAAGACCCTCATAAAAAATATGTAACTGCACCCATTCATTGAACATGTCTGACGGCACCTTCTTGTTAGGTCCTTAAACCTCTCCCATGCTTCATAGAGAGTTTCACCATCTTGTTTCCTGAAGGTTTGTACCTTAGCTCTCAACCTGTTAATTCTTTGAGGAGGGTAGAATCTCGCCAAGAATTTGTTCACCACCTCTTCCCAGGTTATCAGACTCTCCTTCGGGAAGGATTCAAGCCATTTAGCTGCTTTATCCTTGAGTGAGAAGGGAAATAAAAGTAGTCTATAAGTGTCAAGATGAATACCATTAGACTTCACAGTATCATATATCCTTAGGAAAGTGGTGAGATGTTGATTGGGGTCTTCTTGGGCACTTCCTCCGAATGCACAGTTGTTTTGGACTATGGTGATGAGCTGGGAATTTAGTTCAAAGTTATTGGCATGTATGGTTGGCTTTTGGATGCTACTTCCATAGTTTCCTGGGTTTGGATTGATATAAGAGCCTAGAACTCTTCTCTCTTGCCCAACATGATTCACTGGACCTTCTCTGCCATGGTTGTGAGCCTCTTCTTCATGGTGGTTCTCCATATTCTCCTCCATGTCTAGTTCAAAGTACTCTTCCTCCTCCTCAGCACCAACGACTCTCTTTCCTCTTGCTTCCCTCTTTAATCTAAGGAAGGTCTTCTCAGGTTCGGAATCAAAGGAAGTTGAAGCCCCGCTTCTTCTACCTGTCATACAACCAACAAGGCAAAAAGCAAGAGAGAAATTGAATGGAAAAATTACTCTTGTTAGGAATGCTGTTAGTGTGAGTGGTGCAATATATCAAATAGTTAATGGGTTGGTTAACTGACTTGTAATTAATGACGAAATACATAACAAATTGGTAAGTGTTAAAGGGGAGAAAATAAGTAAAACTGAAAGTAAATCACTCAAAGGAATTAAAACAAAATAAAAGAAAAAATTCTCAATCTAGTTATCCTCCAACTTAATCATTGTCGATACAAAATCAATCCCCGGCAACGGCGCCATAAACTTGATGCACGGAAACTTGTATCTCAACAAAATTTCTTTCGGCAAGTATACCGAATTGTCGTCAAGTAAAAACTCACAATAGAGTGAGGTCGAATCCCACAGGGATTGATTGATCAAGCAACTTTAATTAGAGGAATGTTCTAGTTGAGCGAAGCAGAAATTTGAGTTGAGTAATTGCAGGAAATTAAATGGCGGGAAAGTAAATAGCAGAAAATATAAATGCTGAAAATAAATTGCAAAATTTAAAGGGCAGAAAGTAAACTACAGAATCTTAAATGGAGATTTGGGAAGATGAGTATAAAAGTAAATGGCAGATAATAAAGAGAATGGGTAAGATCAGAAATGGGGGATTCATTGGGCTCAGAAGATGTTGTATTCTCCGGATCAAGTTCATTCTCATCTCTTCCTCAATCAATACATTCATTGATCTCCTTGGAAATCTTAAGTGATTGGATTCCAATTCCTTGGCAACCCAAACTCTCTAAACTTGAACAATTGCCCAATTCCTTGATTTAATTGCTCATGAGAAGAGATGAAGTATGGTCACTGATTATACCATATACATTCCCAAATCAAAGTATTGGTAGGATTATATGTCACTATATCCATCCAAACCCCAATTTGGTCCAACATGAGAAAGCATTTCTACCATGATCTCTTCATTCTTCTTCCAAGGTTTCAAAGAGATCCAAGTATGAATAGCTTCTTTTCCAAGACAACTACCCAATTGGATGAAGATTGAAAGCTTTCTAGTAAAATCAAGAGAAAAGAAAGAAGAAGAATAATGAAAACTATTATTGATCCATCAAATTATAACAGAGCTCCCTAACCCAATGAAAAGGGGTTTAGTTGTTCATAGCTCTAGAAATGGAAGGAAAAAATGAAAAGTACATTCTGAAATTAAATCTAGAAGTTGCAGAGAAAGTAAAATATACAGAGTGTAGTTCTCCAAAATGCCAAGCTGCTTACTAGTTCAAAACTACTCCTATATATACTACTCTTCTGATCTTCTAGTTGGCTCTTCAAGTCTTGGATATGGGCCTTTGGATCTTTAGTTGAAGCAGTTACAGTCTTCAGTGGGCTTAGCTTTGGTTGCAGAGAGAAAGTGAGTCAGGCATGGTAGCAAGTTAGTTAGGCGTTTGAAGACGTTAGTGACGATAACCTTTTTTACTAACGCTCCAAACCTTAATTGACTTACGTTAACTTCAACGTTAGTGGCACTAACGTGACCACTAATGTTGGCTTTTGGTCCTTCGCAAACGTTATTGGCATTCACCTTTTCCAATAACGTTGCTTATTGCTTCTTTTCCCCACGTTAGTGATCCACGTTAGTGTAACTAACGTGGCCCTTAACGTGGGCATGCCCAAGCTTCAAGAGCGTTAGTGACACTTACCTTTGTCACTAACGCTTCAAACGCCCCTTCTTCCCACGTTAGTGTCTCACGTTAATTGCATTAACGTGACCACTAACGTGGTGGTGATTGCCATCTCCAACGTTACTGACAAAGGTGAGTGTCACTAACGTTGGCCCATCATTCCTTCCTCCACGTTAGCTTCCACGTTAATGTAATTAACGTGGCAACTAACGTGGGCAATATTGGCTTAGTCCAACGTTAGTGACAAAGGTGAGTGTCACTAACGTTGGCGATTCCTTGTTCCTCCCACGTTAGACTTCACGTTAATGTAATTAACGTGACTCTTAATGTGGCCAAGTGTGCCCTTTTTGGAACGTTAGTAGTATTCACTTTTACCACTAACGTTGGAGCTTCCCTTTTCCTCCACGTTAGCTTCCACGTTAATGTAATTAACGTGGGCTATGATGGATTTCGAAGGCATTATTGGTGATCACTTTTCCATTAACGTTGCAAGCTAGCTCCCATCCCATGTTAGTGGTCACGTTAGTTAGACTAACGTGCTTTCTAACGTGGCTCTTCCTTGCTTCCTTTGTCCTGAAATCAAGTAAATAAAGTGCATCAAAGCTTGGTTCTAAATCATGAGATCATGCATCATCCATTTTATCATTGAATTCATGCATAATTCTCATGAAATCATGTAAAGTTCACAATGTTTGCTTGAATTAAGATGTAAGTGAATATTTACCCAAAACTTGCTTATTTACTAAGAAAATGCATGAAACTACCCTAAAATATTAAAGAAAAGGTCAGTGAAACTTGCCAAAATGTCCTGGCATCAACTATCCAAACAAAGGTCAAAGGAATCACCATAAATACTAAAGTAATCCATGAAAACTTCCATACAGTGCTCAAGAAGATCTGAGAAAATACTCATCATGCATCTTTGAAACGTAGCCGGTGCATTACACAAGTCAAAAGGCATTCTCTTATATGCATACGTTCTAAAGGGACATGTAAAAGTTGTTTTCTTCTGATCTTATGGAGCTATATGAATTTGAAAATAACCTGTGTAACCATCTAGAAAATAGTAATGTGATTTACCTGATAGACGATCAAGCATTTAATCGATGAAAGGTAGTGGGCAGTGATCTTTGAGAGTGGCCTGGTTCAAGCGCTTGTAGTCAATGCACACCCTCCAGAAATTATGCACTCTTGTAGCCATGAGTTCTCCATGCTCATTCTTCACTGTTGTGAAACCTGACTTCTTCGGAACCACCTATACTGGACTAACCCATTCACTATCCGAGATTGGATAGATGATGTCAGCTTCAAGCAGTTGGGTCACTTCCTTCTTTACAACTTCCAAGATGGTGAAGTTCAACCGCCTTTGAGGTTGATGGGTAGGCCTTGCTCCCTCCTCTAGAAATTTGCGGTGCTCACAGACTTGAGGGCTTATACATACTATATCCGCCAAACTCCACCCAATAGCTTTCTTGTGTCTTTTAAGCACACTAAGCAACTGCTCCTCTTGTTGGGAAGTGAGTTCCTTTGCAATAATAACCGGGAGCATTTGATTACCTCAACATAAGAATACTTGAGGTGAGGTGGAAGGGGTTTCAACTCCATTTTCAGCTCATGGATTGGCACTTGATCATCCGGAGCTATTGGAGGTAGTAAGGTGTCTTCAGTATGCTCAGAGGGCTTCCCCACACTTGCACCTTGCTCTATGTTCTTCTCTTCTACTGCCTCTTGGTAAACTTCAGCCACAGTCTCATCAATAATGTCACACTGAAAGATAGAGTGGTCTTCCGGTGGGTGCTTCATAGCTTCTTCCAGATTGAAGCTCACTGCTCTGCCATCTATCTCAAAAGAATAGGTACCCAAAAAGGCTTCTAATTTAAACTACGAATTCTTCAAAAATGGCCTTTCAAGCAAGATGGATGAAGGTCTTCCTGAGTCATTAGGGGTTATATCTAGAATGTAGAAGTCAATAGAAAACATCAACCCCTTAATGCTCACCAAGACGTCCTCCGCAATGCCAACCACTGAGATTATGCTCTTATCTGCCAAAACAAAATGTGCTGCCGACCTTTTCAAGGGAGGGAGCCTCAAAGCATCATATACAGATATTGGCATAATACTAACACATGCACCTAAATCACACTTGCAATCAAAAAATTCTACACCCCCTATAGTACAAGTAACCATGCAAGGACCGAGATCACCATATTTCCCCGGTATAGCACCCATTAAAGCAGAAATAGAGCTACCTAAAGGAATAGTTTCTAAATCATATATTTTATCCTTATTCATGCACAAATCTTTTAGAAACTTAGCATACTTAGGAACGTGGTGAATAGCATCAAAAAGGGGAATAGTTACCTCAACATTTTTGAAGATCTCCACCATCTTAGGGTCTATCTCTATTTGCTTCTTAGTCCTCCTAGCAATGTGTGGAAAAGGGTTAGGAATGGCCTCTCTCACAGCATCTTCTTCCTTAGATACTCCATTCCTTGGTTGGGCAACTTCTTCTTCAACCGCATCTTGTACTTTAACCTCTTCTTTAGCATCTTCTACCTCAACAACATTTTCAACTTGAATATCTTCTCCTGAACTTGGCTCCTCAAGACTCTTCTCTTGCAGTATAGTGCTGAACTTCAAAGTGATGGCATTGATTCCACCTTTGGGGTTGGGTAAAGGTTGAGAGGGAAGTGCACTAGAGCTTGAAGGTTGATTGTTGGGGGTAGAGGGTGGTTCCATACGGGATATGAGAGCTTGAAGAGTAGAGTTAAGACCGATGAGGCTAGAGGTAAGTGAATTTTGAAGATCTTTTTGTCCTTGAAGGATAGAACGGAGTGTTTCATCATTAGAGGAGGAAGGGGGTAGGTAATTTGAGGGGCTTGTGGTTGGTTGTATTAAGATGCTTGGGCTTGCCTTTGGTGAGGTGTCCGGTAACTCTGACCTTGGTTCTGCTGTTGGTATGGAGGGTTTTGTTGATACCGATTATATTGATAGTTGTTGTTCCATCTTTGATTTCCACCATTCTCTCTGCCTCCTTGGTTGTAGTTGTCCTTGCATCGTTGGTTAGAATTTTCTCTCCAGCCTTGGCTGGAATTGTCTCTCCATCCTTGGTTAGAGTTGCCTTGTATGAATGGAATTCACTTCCCATGTAAAAATGATGAATCCGTTCTTTTGGCAAGCGCACCAAAAATTATCGTCAAGTAATAACCCACAGTGGAGTGGGATCGTATCCACAGAGATTGTAGATTTGAGTAATTTTAATCAATTGGTGAATTAGTTAAGATAAGCAGAATAGACTGTGATTGCAGAATCGTAAATGAACAGAAACATAAATGACTCAAAAGTAAATGTAAGTAGTAAAGTGCAGAAAAGAAGATAACAATAATGTAAAGTGCAGAAATGTAAATGACTTAATTGTAGATGGGAATGGGGATTTGCAGAATGTAAAGAAAGCTATAAAGAAAGTGAAAGATAAGGATAGGGGAATTCATTGAGATCAGGAGATATTGTCTCTTTGGATTAAATCCAGCTCATATCATCTTCAATTATGCAACTCATTGACCTCTTGGCAATCATGATTAATTAAGCCGTAATCCCTTGGAGACTCAATCTCTCAGATCTTGATCAATAGGCAATTCCTTGGTCTAATTGCTCATGAAGAGAGATATGCTTGGTCCCTGATTATACCACACATCATCATAGGTCCAAGTAGAGGGAGGATTGTATGTCACTATATCTAAACACCAAAACCCAAATCCTAATCAAGTGTGAGACGGGATTTCTAGCATGGTTTCATGTTTCCTTTTCCAAGGTTCCCATGAAACCCATTTTGCATTCAACCCCTTTTCCAAGGTGATTGAACACTAACATTAAAACGAAATTTATTCTAGCAAATCAAAGAGAAGATAAAAAGAAGAAAAAATTCACTATCATTAATCCATCAAGTACAACAGAGCTCCCTCTCTCAATAAGAGGGAATTTAGCTACTCATAGCTCAGAGAAGAGTACCAGAGATGGAAGAGATGATAAAGTGAAAAGTAAATCTAACTATGCTTCAACTAATAGCTCAACTGCTTAACCCCCTTTCTCAGTACTTTCAGAGGTTATTTATACTACTCCTAGCACTAGAAATTAAAGAAAATAAAAAAGTGAAAAGAAAACTATAATTTGGAGGGAAAAGAAACTCAATAAACGTGATCTCCAAGCTGGCGTGCGACTGGCGCTTCAGTGGCGTGCCACGCCCTTGTGGTTGGTTGTATTAAGATGCTTGGGCTTGCCTTTGGTGAGGTGTCCGGTAACTCTGACCTTGGTTCTGCTGTTGGTATGGAGGGTTTTGTTGATACCGATTATATTGATAGTTGTTGTTCCATCTTTGATTTCCACCATTCTCTCTGCCTCCTTGGTTGTAGTTGTCCTTGCATCGTTGGTTAGAATTTTCTCTCCAGCCTTGGCTGGAATTGTCTCTCCATCCTTGGTTAGAGTTGCCTTGTATGAATGGAATTCACTTCCCATGTAAAAATGATGAATCCGTTCTTTTGGCAAGCGCACCAAAAATTATCGTCAAGTAATAACCCACAGTGGAGTGGGATCGTATCCACAGAGATTGTAGATTTGAGTAATTTTAATCAATTGGTGAATTAGTTAAGATAAGCAGAATAGACTGTGATTGCAGAATCGTAAATGAACAGAAACATAAATGACTCAAAAGTAAATGTAAGTAGTAAAGTGCAGAAAAGAAGATAACAATAATGTAAAGTGCAGAAATGTAAATGACTTAATTGTAGATGGGAATGGGGATTTGCAGAATGTAAAGAAAGCTATAAAGAAAGTGAAAGATAAGGATAGGGGAATTCATTGAGATCAGGAGATATTGTCTCTTTGGATTAAATCCAGCTCATATCATCTTCAATTATGCAACTCATTGACCTCTTGGCAATCATGATTAATTAAGCCGTAATCCCTTGGAGACTCAATCTCTCAGATCTTGATCAATAGGCAATTCCTTGGTCTAATTGCTCATGAAGAGAGATATGCTTGGTCCCTGATTATACCACACATCATCATAGGTCCAAGTAGAGGGAGGATTGTATGTCACTATATCTAAACACCAAAACCCAAATCCTAATCAAGTGTGAGACGGGATTTCTAGCATGGTTTCATGTTTCCTTTTCCAAGGTTCCCATGAAACCCATTTTGCATTCAACCCCTTTTCCAAGGTGATTGAACACTAACATTAAAACGAAATTTATTCTAGCAAATCAAAGAGAAGATAAAAAGAAGAAAAAATTCACTATCATTAATCCATCAAGTACAACAGAGCTCCCTCTCTCAATAAGAGGGAATTTAGCTACTCATAGCTCAGAGAAGAGTACCAGAGATGGAAGAGATGATAAAGTGAAAAGTAAATCTAACTATGCTTCAACTAATAGCTCAACTGCTTAACCCCCTTTCTCAGTACTTTCAGAGGTTATTTATACTACTCCTAGCACTAGAAATTAAAGAAAATAAAAAAGTGAAAAGAAAACTATAATTTGGAGGGAAAAGAAACTCAATAAACGTGATCTCCAAGCTGGCGTGCGACTGGCGCTTCAGTGGCGTGCCACGCCCAGCTCTAAATCTGTCTTGGCGCGCCACGCCCAACTCTTCAAGTGGCACGCCCTCCTTCATTGGCATCCCTGGCGTGCCACGCGTTCGAGCCCAAGTGGCACGCCCAGGGTTCTTTAAGCACTTGTGTAGCCTGGCGTGTCACGCCTTCGACCTTAAGTGGCACGCCCAGGCCTTCTCCCTCTTCTTCTTGCTTCTGGAAATTTGAACTAGCATGGCACACCCAGGGTCTAGCGTGCTACGCCCATTATTTGAGCTTGGTCTTTCTGTCTGGAAAACTGAACTAGCGTGGCACGCCCAGGTTCTGGCGTGCCACGCCCATTTGTGTGCTTGGTTTCTTCGTTGGCGTGCCACGCCCAGAACTCAAGTGGCATGCCCAGGACTTCTTCTTGTTGATGGGTGATGTTGGCGTGCCACGCCTGAGGCTCAAGTGGCACGCTGAAGAGAGAAATGGTAGCTGGCGTACCACGCCTTCGATACCAAGTGGCATGCCCATATGGTAGGCCTCCTAACTCCTCCTCTGGAAAATATGACTAGCGTGCCACGCTCAGGGTCTGGCGTGCCACGCCCAGTATTTTGCCTTGGTCTAGTGGCTGGCGTGCCACGCCTGGTCCTTCAAGTGGCACGTCAAAGTGAGGGTTGAGATCTGGCGTGCCACGCCTTCGACACCAAGTGGCACGCCCAGCCTTTTTGACTTTCAACCTCTTCTCTGGAAACTTGTACTGGCGTGCCACACCTTGATGCTCAAGTGGCACGCCCACTTCAATGTGGCTCTTTCCAGCTTGGTGTGCCACGCCTGGCTCTTCAAGTGGCATGCCCAAGTAACTTTTGAAGCTGGCGTGGCACGCCTTCGATGCCAAGTGGCACGCCCAACCTTTTGGGTCTTCAATGTTGCTTTTTGGGATCTTGTACTGGCGTGCCACACCCTGCTCAAGCGGCACGCCCCTTTAGTGTGATACTTTCCATCTTGGTGTGCCACGCCTGGCTCTTCAAGTGGCACACCCAAGTGACTTTTGAAGCTGGCGTGCCACGCTTTCGATACCAAGTAGCACACCCAAGTGATGACCCCTTCTGTATGGATGAACTGGCGTGCCACGCCCCATGGTTCAAGTGGCATGCCCATAGTATGTGATGGGCTAGGTGTGCCACGCCCCTTTAGTGGCCTTCAACATTGCTCTCTGGAAATCATAGGTGGTGTGCCACGCCCATATAGAGAGCTTAATGATCCTTTCTGGAATTTAGTACTAGCATGCCACGCCCAGCTCCTGGCGTGCCACGCCAGTGCATTTTTGTGGTGTTTGCTCCAAGTGGCATGCCAGTTTCACACACCCAGCTTGTTTTGTTGTTTTCTTCCCCTTTTTGATGTCTTTTTCACCTGAAATTTAGCACAAACTCATTTCAAAGCAATGTACCATAATATTCATCAAATAATGCATGAATTGCAATGATCAAATGAGATTATGCTCCTTTATGGTCCTTTTTATGCAAGAAAAAAAGGTAGATAATGCAACTCATCACAACACCAAACTTAAGCTTTGCTTGTCCCAAGCAAATCACTGTGAGTAGTTCTTAGATAAATTGAGACTTTGACCTTGAATGAATGCAACATTACTAAGGATGAGGCTAAGTGTTTAACACATAATTATTTCTATTTCAAGGTCACAAAGAACTACTAGGTTCTTGAAGGTTATTCCAAGTAGAAGCTTCAAGGGCCCTTTTCATTGATTGTCACCTTGAAGTAGCAAGAGTTATTTCTTTTTTTTTTTTTTTATTTTGGTTGTTCTTTCCTTTTTCATTTTTTTCTCTTTCCTTGACCACGACTCTAAGTGTTTTGTCTCAAGACAACCCTTAGATTAGGCTTTCAATTAGCACTCCCACACCAGTTGGCTTTAGGGTATTAGGTGTTGAAACACCCCTAAGAATTTACTTGCCCAGGCCTCTTCTTGACATATCTTCACCACAAGAATCTACTAGGTTTTTCAACTCTTGTGAGCTATTTAGTGTTTCTTTCTATCCTAATAGTTGATGCTCAGAGCCTTGGGTCTTTATTGCTTACTATTTCTTGGTTCTATAGATAGTCAAGAAGCAACGCTTTGCCTCCACTTGTTATACCTTCTAAGCCTAGTTGTTCTTCATGACTCATTTTCTTTCCAGTTTTTCAAGGTTCTACACTTAGTTCATTATCTCTTGATTTTTGAACACTTCCACTTGGTCTTAGTCTCTTTTGCTCTTGTTTTTGCAACACTCACAATGAATCTTATGGAAACAAACTAATCTTTTATTTATGTTGATGAAACTTTACTAACATTGCATTTTCTTTCTTGTAATTGAAAAAGACTCATAAAAGACTTCAGGAAAAAAAAAATAAACTAAGCATCAAAACATAAACTATCCTAACATTGCAACTTATTATCAAACAGAAATTTAAACATAAAGAAACTAAGCAGAAATCCAGAAATTTGAGAGTGTCAACCATGGAACTCAACAACCTTGAGCAGCTTTAGTTCATTGGCCCCTTTCCTTTGTCTTTCTTTTTGGAAGGGGAGGAGTCATCATCATCCTTTTCGGTGGATCCTTCTTGTGCCTTTGTGTCTTTGGGCTTCCAGAATCCCAGCCTTCTCATGTAGGATTTCACATTTTCTTTGTGCTAGTATGCAATTTCTTCTTGCCTTGCACTGAGTTCCTCTATCTTCTGCATATAGGTAGGATAATTGGGATTCATGTTGGCTACTGCATTGCATAAGTAGCTCAATTTTTTTTTGTGCATAGCAGTCATATTCCCCTCTTGCTATATTTCTTGCTTCATAAAGATGCCTGAACTCAGCAAGGCCCTCTATTTGATGTAGTTGTTGTTCCAAAATCATTCCTAAGCTGTCTTGCATCTCCCCCCAATTGATTTGGTCTTACTGCTCCTTCAGGTGTTCCCAGCTCCCTTGGAGTTATTGTATGTTCTCATTCACTTGGTTCTATTGTTGTTGTTGGTTATCTTTGAGTTGGTTGACATCCTCTCTCAAATGGTATATGTCTCCTTTCATTTGGTGTATGTCTCCTTGCACTTGCTCCCAGTTAAAACCTTCAGGAAATTGTTGATATTGTTGGTATTGTTGGTGTAGTGGTAGTTGAAGTGCTAAGTGGTATGGTTGCTCCTCTTCTTGTTGTGGCTGTCTTTGTGGCACATGAGCATGTCCTCTATGCTCCTTTCTCCTCTCAAGTGGGTTGACAGCCACCACCTTGGCCATCCTCTTGGCAGTTATAGGCTTGTCTTGATCTACCAGCACTTCATCAATAATCTTTTCAACCCCTGCTTCATCACACATCCTTTGGATGATGCTGGGGAATGCTAGCCTTGTGCTATCCTTGGTGCTTTTCAGCACCCTGTTAATGTTGTTGGCTATCATCTCCCCAACATTCACATTTTCACCTTTCATGATGTTGTATATGAGCACAGCCCTTTCCACTGTAACCTCAGAAGTGTTTGAAGTAGGGTTGAGAGATCTTCTCACAAAATCCAGCCACCATCTAGTTTGGGGGCTCAAATCTCTCCTCTTCAGCTGTTTGGGTCTCCCATCTTTATCTTTGATCCATTGCACATTCAACACACAAATCTCATTGAGGATTTCATCAAATCCTGGGTCTTCTTGCTTCATCCTTTCTTCATAGCTCCGAGTGGAGCTTGTTTGTCTCACTATGAGCATCCTATCTATGTTAGAGGGACTGTAGTAAATGGATTTCCCTCTCACATAGCTAAGATAGCCATAGGGTTGCCCTGGCTGAGGCACAGCATTGGAGTAAAATTCTCTCACCAAGCTTTCCACACCTTCCTTGGGGTTGCACAAGAGTGCCCAGCCTCTATTGTTTATCTCCCTGTTGATCTCAGGATGCTCATTCCTCCCCAATTGGAAACCAACTTCCAGAATAATCTGCCTCTCACTCACCCAACCATAGAATTGGTTTTGGTTGAATAAAGAGAGGAACTTGTGTTCATTATGGCTTGAGGACCCTGAGGTTGGTTCCTTGGTCTTTCTTTTCTTTGTTGATGAGGCTCTTGGTGGTGCCATTGTGGTGAAGAAGGTGTGTTTGAAGTTTAAAGAAAGTTGAAGAAAGTTGCAAGAGAAAGCAAGCAAAACATAGTTTTGCTCCAACACCAAACTTAGGGCTTGATTATCCCTAATCAAGTAGAAGAAAAAGGTAAAGAAAAGAGAAAGGAGATGAAAAGAAAGAAGGAATTGTGTGGGTCTTTTCGTGTGTGAAGTTGTGGTTTGAAGTGTGAGGAGAGGTGGGAAAAAGTAAGGGATTTTTATAGGGGTTGAAAGTGTGGTCTGAATGGTGGGAAGTGGAAGCAATTCATTGTTTTTCCACTTGGGGAGTGGCCCCTAGCGTGGGAAGAGGCGCTAATCCTTATCCCACTTTGCTTCATGCATGTGTTGAGTTCAAAAGTGTAAGTACACTTTGACTTCTTTGCTTTATGAGTTATCAATCATGTGGGTCCCATTCTCTCTCTTGAAAAATGAAACCGAAACCCCATCAGTAATGACAAAAGAATCCTCCACATTCCTTTTTATATGAGTGAATGAGATTGCAACTGATGGGTGTCCCTTGGGACACCAAACTCTTTGTCCTTCTTTGAGCTCCCTCTTGATATCCTTTGTTTGTGCCACCTCTTTGTGTTTTCCTTGTAAATTTTTGCATTGTCATAGGCTTGATTTCTGAATTCCTCCAGCTCATTGAGTTGCATTAGCCACTTTTCTCCAGCAGCTTGATCATCAAAATTCAGCATTTTTAGAGCCCAGAATGCTCTGTGCTCAAGCTCAACTGGGAAGGGACATCCTAATGGGTGTTTTGAAGGCTGTCCTGTAGGCCCATAATGCATCATCCAGCTTCTTAGACCAATCCTTTCTTGAGCTTCCAACAGTTTTTTCAAGAATTCTTTTGAGCTCCCTATTTGAGATCTCAGCTTACCTGTTGGTCTGTAGATGGTATGGAGTTGCTACTTTGTGTTTCACTCCATATTTAGAGAGGAGTGCTTCAAGTTGCCTATTGCAGAAGTGTGATCCTCCATCACTGATGAGAGCTCTAGGAACACCAAATCTACTGAAGATATTCTTTCTCAAGAAGTTCATCACAACCTTGTTGTCATTTGTGGCTGTGGCTATGGCTTCTACCCATTTTGAAACATAATCTACAGCTACCAATATATAATTATTTGAGTGCGAGGATGGGAAAGGTCCCATAAAATCAATTTTCCATACATCAAACAATTCCAACTCCATTATAAACTTCTGTGGCATCTCATTTTTCTTGGGCAGATTACCAGCCCTTTGGCATTCATCACACCTTGACACTAATTCCTTTGCATCCTTGAACAAGGTTGGCCAATAGAACCCACATTGTAGCACCTTGGCTGTAGTTCTTTCCCCACTGAAATGGCCTCCGTATGCAGAGCCATGACATTGCCAAAGTACTTTCTGCCCTTCTTCATAGGAAATACACCTTCTCAAGATCCCATCAGCACACTTTTTAAATAGAAAGGGCTCATCCAAAATGTAGTGTTTAGTATCTTTGATTAGCTTTCTCTTCATGTGTCTGTTGATGTTGGTTGGTAGTTGTTCTGAGGGTTACTTGAAACTGAAGGTCAACCTCGGATGAGATCTACTGTGGTGGCTAGAGCTGTCGTGTCCGACTTTTTAGATCTGGTGGCCGGAGCTGTCGTGTCCGACTTGTTGGATCTGATGGCCGGAGTTGTCGTGTCCGACCTGGTGGAACTGGTAGAGCTGGAGATGCTGCTGACCCTTCGTCACCAGAGGGTGGTGGTACCTACAAGAGACTCTGATACCTAAGTTAGCATGGGCTTTAAGCAGGTTTTTAGTAGAATCAGAGTATGAGTTATACTTGGGTGCTCCAGTGTATTTATAATGGTGTGGAGTGACCTTTCTGGAGATAAGATAGTTATCTTATCTTATCTTAGAGTGAAGTCATCTTATCTTTAAGGGGAACCGCCTTTATTTTTCTAGGCTTTGGCTGCCTTTAGATTGGGATGTGTCCCTTCGTTTCGGCCTGCTTGGGCCTCTTATGGCGATTTGGCCGAGCTCTTTATGAAGAGGTCGGTAATGGGCCAACCTTCTAAGAGGTCGGCCAACACGGTCCTTTATAGCTCGAACCGATGTATGAACAGTGCCCTTACTTGAGCTTCAATCTTCCTTGTGAGGTCGTGCTTCTTAGCTTCGATCTCTTTGAGGGAGTCGTGCTCAAGCATCTGTCTGGCTTGTTTCTTCATTGCTTTGCAATCCTTGCAGATTTTTTAGAGGTTTGGTACTTCCCAGTCTGACCTCTTTTGAGTGGTAGTGTGGGTTTTCTACCCTTGCCTTTTGGATCACGCCTTGCTTTAAGTTTGTGTTGGCAACCCTCTGCTTTGGCGAAGTTATCCTTGCGGCTTGATATCTGGGCTTTTAGTGACTTGTCCAATGACTTTTTTGTGTTCTTTATATAGGACCTTTTTTAGTCTCGGATGACATTCGTAACCCTGTTTAAGATTGTGCCTTCTTTGAGCGGAGTTGTATCCCTTTTAGCTAAGCACATTTGAGCTTTAAGTTGTTTCCCAACCTTTTAGCTTGTTCTTTTTTGAGATCGTACTTGCGCCTCTTCTTAGCTGACGTCGACCTGTACGACTTTGTCCCTGCTTGAGTTCGGACCTTTCCATGAGATCGTGCTTTCAGAGCTTCAATCTCTTTGGGGAAGTCGTGCTTAAGCATCTTGACTTTGGTCGATCTTGAGTAGTTTCTCCTTGTGCGAGTCTCGTATTGCCCTTTTTAGTTTGTTGAGAGGGCTTTTCAGCCTTATACCGACTTGTTTGTCTTCACTGCTCAGGCTTTTTAGTCATAACCCAACAACTTTTTAGGTGGTGTTCCGATGGAAAACCTTTTTATAGTTTGTTTGGATGACTTTTTAGTGCCGTTCTGATTTGTGCTTTTTGACCTTTCCTTGGCCTTTGTGAGATGTTTATAGAGTATTGGTACTTTGCTGTCTGACCTCTTTCTTATCAGATCTTGTTTTGTCTGTCTTCTGTTTGGGCGAGATGACATCTGGGCTAACTTGTCTGACAACTTTTTAGTGTTCTCGTGGAACCCTTTTTAGTTAGTCTGAACAATTTCGATAGCCTTGTCGTGGAGCCGTCGCTTTTTGGGCAAAGCTATTTCCCTTTTAGCGAACGTTTTTTGTTGGTCCGACTTCTCTTGTCGATCTTTCTTTAGCTTTCATTGGTCTGATTTCCCTTGTCGGTCCAAGCTATAGCTTTCGTTGGTCCGACTTTTTCTTGTCGGTCCAAGATGTAGCTTTCGCTGGTCCGACTTCTTCTTGTCGGTCCAAGCTGTAGCTTTCGCTGGTCCGACTTCTTCTTGTCGGTCTGAGCTGTAGCTTTCGCTGGTCCAACTTTTTCTTGTCGGTCCAAGCTGTAGCTTTCGCTGGTCCGACTTCTTCTTGTCGGTCCAAGATGTAGCTTTCGTTGGTCCGACTTCTTCTTGTCAGTCCGAGCTGTAGCTTTCGTTGGTCTGACTTCTTCTTGTCGGTCCGAGCTGTAGCTTAGTTATTTTTAGTATTCCATTTTTAGTCAGACCTCATCAGGCCACTTTTTATGGATTACTTTTTTATAACTTCTTGCATTAATCTGTTTTTATCGCTTTCATCTTAGCGGACTTTGTTAAAATTGAATGATGAATTCTGCTTTCAGTTTTTTGCCGACCTTGTCAAAATCGGGCGATGAATTCTGTTTTCATCTTTGTCGACCTTATCGTGATCGGGCGGTGAATTTGGTTTTCACCTCACTGACCTTGTCGTGATCAGGCAGTGAATTTTTCCGCTAAGATTAATGCGTCTTGGTAGGGAACTTTTTAGGGAATTTGAAAACTTTTAAACAATAAAATAAAGATATGAATAAGAGTGTGTACATATTAGTGCTTACCCTTCTAGGTTGGGCAATCTTTTAGATCTCGGCCTGGTGCCCTTCTTAGATTGCAGGCATGCCATGACCTTGGTAGCTCTCGCCCCTCGAGGTCGGACACTTTGTGGTGACCTTTCCCCAATACTTCTGAACAACTTGGTATGGTCCTTTCCAGTTGGCTGCTAGCTTCCCTTCTTTTGACCGACCTTAGGTCCATTCAACGCTATAGTGCCTCCTCTCTAATCTCAGCTCTTTCTCAGACTTCTAGAAGTAGGTCGAGCTCTTCCCTTTGAGTTTGAGAGTTGGTATCTTCGTTGTTCTTGATTTGAGCCGTTTCTCATCTTCTTTTCTGTAGGTTAGTCGTTCTTTTCTCTCTCTCTTTTTTTTTTTACTTTCGACAACTGTGCATGCTTTTGATGTAAAGCTTTGACTTTGTATTTGGGTTTTTGCTCTGAAGAACTTTGGTTCTTTCTACAAAAAGTTTGCGTCTTTGATCATTTGTTGTGACTTTTCTTTTGTCGTTTGCCTTTGAGAAGAATGTGTGCTTTGCTTAGGGTTTTGTTGCTGTTCCTGTTCCTGTTTCTTTTCATCGTTGCCTGACTACTTTTGTACAAAAATTATAGCTTTTGTTTTGACCTTTTATTTGAGAGGTGTTCGGACTATTTGGGTATAGATTGTCGACTTATCTTCTCTGTGTTTTTGCCCTGTTGTTGCCTCTAAAGGGTGCCCCTGGACTTTTGTGCGAGTCTTGGGGTTTCCCTTTTACTGCTGTATCTAACACTTGATATTTTGCTGTTATTGTCCGAGTTGTTTCCTTATTTGCCCGAGTTGTTTGGTAGTAACCCCATTTTTCTTGTTCTTACTGTAGGAATATTTGACCTATGTCTTCCTGCAAAAATATTGCTGAGATGTCTACTAAGATCCCGGACAGCATGTCTGACTGGCTAGATTCCATAGTTTTAATGTGTGTTCCTGAGTACTGTGTGCGACTTAGGAGGTTCCATAGAATTTGTAGAGATAGGGATGAGGAGAAGAATCATGAGTTGGTGTTGCCAGACCCTAAGGAGTGGGCTTGTTTTCCTTCCTTGACACTGTGGGAACGACCCTGACATGATATGGTTAGGACATTTTCTTCCTCTGAGATTGATGGATTTTGTTGTCTTTCTTGGATGAGGCTTCTATTATTGCCCCCTGGTTTGGTATTGGCTAGTTTTGAAAGTGCATCAGCTCGGGCATTCTGTTCCTGAGGTATATGTCGGACCTCATATCCCCCGAATTGTCCAAGCTGTCGGTGCTGGTTAGTTTTGAAAGTGCATCTGCTCGGGCATTCTGTTCCCGAGATATATGTCGGACCTTATATCCGCCGAATTGTCGGAGCTGTTCTCTGGTTTTATCCATGGTCCCCCGAATTGTCCGAGCTGTTTTTGTCCAGGGTCCCCCGAATTGTTCAAGGTATTTTTTCATGGTGGGATCCTTAGCTTGGTAGCTCCCTTCTATTTGTGAGGTGACTACTTGTGAATCACTGGACACGGTAAGCCCCTACCTTCTTAGCCAGCCTTAAACCAGCCAGTAGTGCCTCGTATTCAGTTTGGTTATTTGGCTCGATTTGGATTCCCTAATCGCTTTCTATAATTACACCTGCACCACTCCCGGTTTTATTTGAAGAGTCGTCCACTAAAGATTCCATTGTGTAGGAATTCCCAGGGTGTTAGTGTACTCTGTAATGAAGTCGGTCAGATACTGTGATTCGATGGCTGTCCGAGCTTCACATCGAAGATCGAATTTGGATAACTTGACTGCCCACTGTAGAATTCTTCCAGCTAAGTCTGTTTTCTGTAGGATACCTTTTATGGGCTGGTTGGTCCGAACTCTGATAGTATGAGCTTGAAAGTATGGGTGGAGTCATCGAGAAGTGAGTATGAGGGTGTAGGCGAACTTTTATATTTTTTGATAGTTTAGTTCGGCCCCTTGTAGAGACTTTACTGATGAAGTAGACTGGTTGTTGCCCACTTTCGTCTTCTCTAACTAGTGCTGAGGCTATTGCCTGACTTTTCACTGCAAGGTATAGTATGAGTTCTTCACCTTCTCGTGGTCGGGTAAGAATGGGTGGTTGCCCCAAGAATTTTTGAAATCTCGGAAGGCTTGTTCGTACTCTGTTGTCCTATTCAAAACTCTCTCCCTTCCTTAATATACCTCTTTGAGGTTTCTTTTGCTAGATGATTTAGAGATCCCTCCTCCTGCGAATCCTCCATTTACCATATCAACATGTCTCTCAAGGGTGTAAGGTGGACGTTCAACTCGTCTGACCTCTTCGGTGTGAGGTGGATGTTCGTCCGACCTCTTCGGTGTGAGGTGGATGTTCAACCTCTTCGGTGTGAGCTGGATGTTCAACTCGTCCGACCTCTTCGTCCCTTCATCTTTTTCTTGGTTCATCCGCTTTATTGGCTAAGTACCAATCTAATTGCCTTTCTCTTGCCAATTTCTCTATAACATTCTTTAGGTTGAAACACTCGTTAGTAGGATGTCCGTAGATTCGGTGATACTCGTAGTATTCTGTCCGATTTCTTCCTCCTTTTTTGCTTTTGATGGGACGAGGTGGTGGGATCTTCTCAGTGTGGCATATTTCTCGATAAACATCCACAAGAGACACCCGAAAAGGGGTGTAATTGTGGTATTTTTTAGGCTTCTCTCCATGTTGATCTTCTTTATTCTTGGACTCTTTATCCTTGTCCCGTGGTGGGTTAGGAGAATCCAGTTTTTGAGCTGTCTCCCAATCAGGATTTCTCCTCCACATTGATATATTTTCCGCCCTTTCTTGAACCTCGTTTAGAGATGTTGGGTACTTCTTGGATATTGAGTGGCTGAAAGGTCCTTCTCGCAGGCCATTGATAAGACCCATGATGGCCGCTTCTGTTGGAAGACTTTGTATGTCAAGGCATGCTATGTTGAATCTTTTCATGTAGCTGTGAAGGCTTTCCCGATCTCCTTGTTTAATTCCCAACAAGCTTAGAGCGTGTTTGGCTTTATCCTTCTGGATGGAGAACCTAGCGAGGAACTTTTTAGCAAGGTCGTCAAAACTTGTGATGGATCTTGGAGGCAAACTATCGAACCACTTTATTGATGTCTTCGTTAGGGTAGTCGGGAAGGCTTTGCATCGAGTTGCCTCTAAGGCGTCAGTGAGATACATTCTGCTTCTGAAATTGCTGAGATGATGGCTGGGATCAGAGGTACCGTCGTATGGGGTCATGTCGGGAGCTTTAAAATCCTTTGGAACCTTAGCTTTCATGATTTCCTTGATAAAGGGGTCTTGATCTTTGTGGGATGTGTCATCGCGCTCAGTTTGGATGGTTTTGGTTTTCACGTCGGCTTCGAGTTTTAGGAGTTTGTCCTCCAACTCTCGGCGTCACCTAGTTTCTCTCTGGAGGTTTCTTTTGGCTTCTCGTTGATGTTTGGCCTCTTTTTTGAACTGTTTGAGGCGAACTTGTTGAGCTTGTAGGGCCTCCATGATTTTTGTGTTAGACGAATTCTTGTCTTTGTTTGGTTGAAGCATATCCTTTGGTGTGGTGTCCGCGTTCTTATGCGGAGTTCTCTCCTCCAATCCGGAGTCGTGGTTGTTGTCAAGGTTGTCTGCCATGGTGATGGGATGACTTCCAGGTTCCCCAACAACGGCGCCAATGTTCCGAGGGTTACCTGAAACTGAAGGTCGATCTCGGATGAGATCTGTTGTGGTGGCCGGAGCTGTCATGTCCAACTTGTTGGATCTGGTGGCCGGAGCTATCGTGTCCGACCTGTTGCATCTGATGGCCGGAGCTGTCATATCCGACCTGGTGGTACTGGTGGAACTGGAGATGCTGCTGACCCTTCATCACCGGAGGGTGGTGGTACCTACAAGAGAATCTGATACTTAAGTTAACATGGGCTTTAAGCAGGTTTTTAGTAGAATCAGAGTATGAGTTATACTTGGGTGCTCCAGTGTATTTATAATGGTGTGGAATGACCTTTCTAGAGATAAGATAGTTATTGTTCCGAGGGTTACCTGAAACTATAGGTCGATCTCGGACGAGATCTTCTGTACTGGTCGGAAATGACGTGTTCGGCTGGTGAGTGGCGGCTGGAGCGGTTGTATCTGACTTGTGGACTGGCTATGCAGCTGATCCTTTGTCACCGGAGGGTGGGGGGTGATGCACATAAACTAGTTATGCTACGATTTAGGAAATTGCACGATCGGCAAAATTCCTTCCGGCAAGTGCACCGGTTATCGTCAAGTAAAAACTCACACTATGTCTGCAAACCAGGGTGCTTTGTGAATTACCATGAGTTGTTCATCAGGAAAGCACTCATTTATATGTGTGCTTTGTGTGCTTCCTTCTTCACATGGTATCCTTGATAAATGATCTACCACCTTGTTCTCTACACCCTTCTTGTCTTTGATTTCAATGTCAAATTCCTGCAACAAAAGAACCCATCTAATAAGTCTTGATTTAGATTCTTGTTTAGCAAGTAAATATTTTAAATTGTTGTCTAAAAGTCTGAACCTCAGATCGAAGCCTATTGACCTTTTGTGGAGGGTAGAAACGTGCCAGGAACTTGCTTTCTACCTCATCCCATGTTGTTAGACTCCCCCTTGGGAATGATTCCAGCCACTTAGCTGCTTTGTCCCTAAGTGAAAATGGGAACAAAAGCAGTTTATAGGCATCTTCCTGGACTCCATTGGACTTCACAGTGTCACAAATTCTCAGGAATTTTGTGAGATGTTGGTTTGGGTCTTCATTAGCACTTCCTCCAAAGGAACAATGATTTTCCACAAGTGATATTAGCTGTGGCTTGAGCTCAAAATTGTTGGCCTGAATGGGTGGTTTCTGGAGATTGAAGAAGAAGATAAACTATTATTGATTCATTGAATTACAATAGAGCTCCCTAACCCAATGAAAGAGGGTTTAGTGAATCAAATCATATTGTTTGGATGGTTCATTGCTTTGTTCTTCATTTAACCATTTTTGGTTACTTTAAGCTCAAGAAAATGCATAAAACAACTAAAACTAACAGAAAAATGCTAGTGAAACTAGCCTATGATGCCTTGGCATCAGGGGGTACCTGCAAGGGACTCCGATGCTTAAGTTAGCAAGGGTATTAAGTAGGTTTTTAGTAGAATCAGAGTATGAATTATACCTGGGTGCTCCAGTGTATTTATAATAGTGTGGAGTGACCTTCTTAGATAAGATAAGTTAGTTATTTTTATCTTATCTTATCTTATCTTTGAGTGAGGTTAGCTTATCTTCAAGGGAACCGCCCTTATCTCTATATGCTTGGGCTGCCTTTGGATCTATGTCGTATTCCTTGAGTTGGCCCCTTTTTGGGCTTTCCTGTCGATTTGGCCGAGCTCTTTGGGAAGAGGTCGGATAGTCTGACCTGAAGAGGTCGGTCATTTTGTCGCTAATCATCCCGGTTCGGATAGCTCGACCCAGGGTATCAACAGTTATCTTATCTTATCTTTGAGTGAAGTCATCTTATCTTTAAGGGGAACCGCCTTTATCCTTCTAGGCTTTGGCTGCCTTTAGATTGGGCTGTGTCCCTTCGTTTGGGCCTGCTTGGGCCTCTTATGGCGATTTGGCCGAGCTCTTTATGAAGAGGTCGGTAATGGGCCAACCTTTCAAGAGGTCGGTCTTGGGCCAACCTTCTAAGAGGTCGGTCATGGGCCAACCTTCTAAGAGGTCAGCCAACTCGGTCCTTTATAGCTCGAACTGATGTATGAATAGTAGTTCTCCAATAGCCTTGAAATTGGCTATGTTCGCAAACCAAGGAGCTTCTTGGATCATTATCAACTGCTCATCAGGGAAGCTCTCATTTACTGCAAATTGGGATGCATCATCTTCTTCCTGTGGGATCCTTGAGAGGTGGTCAGCCACTTTGTTTTCTGCTCCACTCCTATCTTTTATTTCAATGTCAAACTCTTGGAGAAGCAGGATCCACCTTATTAGTCTGGGTTCGTACTTTTGTTTGGTAAGCAAGTATTTGAGTGCTGCATGATCAATGAATACAATTACTTTGGAGCCAATAAGATATGATCTAAATTTATCAAAAGCAAAGACAATGGCAAGTAATTCCTTTTATATAGTGGTATAGTTTCTTTGATTGTCATTGAGGACTTTGCTGGCATAGTAAATAACAAGCACCCATTTGTCCCTCCTCTATCCTAGGACAGCACCAACAGCAAAGTCGGATGCATCACGCATCAACTCAAAGGGTAGATCCCAACTAGGTGGTGCTATGAAAGGTGCAGAGGAAAGCTTGTTCTTAAGCTCTTCAAAGGCTAACATGCATTCTTTATCAAAAACAAAAAGTACATTAGAGACAAGTAGGTTGGTCAAAGGTTTGGAAACCTTGGAGAAGTCTCTAATAAACCTCCTATAGAAGCCAGCATGTCCTAGAAAACTTCTAACTGTTTTGACATTACAAGGTGGGGGTAACTTTGCAATCACCTCCACCTTAGCCTTGTCCACATCTATGCCTCTTTTTGAGATCTTGTGGCCAAGAACCACTCCCTCTGTAACCATAAAGTGGCATTTTTCCTAGTTCAAAATAGGGTTGGTTTCTTAGCATCTCTTTAGCACCAAGGCTAAGTGGTGTAAGCAGTTAGAATACGAATCACCAAATATAGAAAATTCATCCATAAACACCTCAATGAATCTTTCAATCATGTCTGAAAATATGGAGAGCATGCACCTTTGGAATGTTGCAGGTGCATTGCACAATCCAAAGGGCATTCTCCTATAAGCAAAAACACCATATGGACAAGTAAATGAGGTTTTTTCTTGGTCCTTGAGGTCTACAACAATTTGTTTGTAACCAGAATAACTGTCCAAGAAGCAATAATACTCATGTCCTACCAATCTTTCAAGCATCTAATCCATGAAAGGTAAGGGGAAGTGATCCTTCTTGGTGGCCTCATTAAGCTTCCTATAATCGATGCACATGCGCCAACCGGTCACTGTTCTAGTAGGTATCAACTCTTTTTTCTCATTTGGTACAACAGTGATCCCTCCTTTCTTTGGGACTACTTGCACTGGGCTTACCCAAGGGCTATCTGAGATAGGGTAAATCACCCCAGCTTGCCACAGTTTCATCACCTCTTTTTGAACCACTTCATTCATTGTTGGGTTCAGCCTTCTTTGTTGCTGTCTTGAGGGCTTGGCTCCTTCTTCAAGTAGGATTTTGTGCATGCACATTGAAGAACTAATTTCCTTCAAATCTGCAAGTGTCCATCCTATAGCATCTCTATGTTGTCTTAGCACTTGGGAAAGCTCCTCTTCTTGCTCCTCACTCAAGCTTGAATTAATAAGCACTGGGTAAGTGTTGTTGTCACCCAAGTATGCATACTTCATGCTTGGAGGTAGGGTCTTCAGCTCCAGTGCCTCTACTTCCTTGTTATCCTTGTGGTTCAGCCTGATTGAATTCTCCATGATCTCTTGTGGTAACTCCCCATCTGATGCTTGTTGTTCTAGCTCCATAATCTCTTCACATTATTCTTCCTCCAACACTCCTTGAACAATCTTTTCTATGGTATCTACCATCATGCACTCTCCTATGGATTCCTTGGGATAACTCATCGCCTTGAAGACATCAAAAACCATCTTCTCTTCATGTAACCTTAAGACTAGCTCCCCGTTTTGAACATCAATAATGGCTCCAACAGTAGCTAGGAATGGCCTTCCTAGGATGATAGATGTGTTGGCTTCCTCTTCCATATCCAGCACAACAAAGTTAGTTGGGAAAATAAACTCTCCCACTTTCACCAACAAATCCTCCACTACCCCATGAGGAAACTTGAATGTTCTGTCAGCCAACTGGAGTGCCATCCTTGTTGGTTTGGCTTCCTCAATCTTCATCTTTCTCATCATGGCCAAGGACATGAGATTGATACTAGCCCCCAGGTCACACAGTGCTTTTTCAATGGTGATATCACCTATGATGCATGTAATTTAGAAGCTCCCAGGGTCTTTCATCTTCTGAGGAAGCTTCTTTTGTATGATGACACTGCACTCCTCGGTTAACACTATGATTTTTTTCTCTCCTCAGTTCCTTTTTCTTGTCATGAGCTCCTTTAAAAATTTGGCATAGAGGGGCATTTGTTCTACTGCCTCAGCAAAGGGTATGTTAATTTGGAGCTTCTTGAAGATCTCTAGAAACCTTGAGAACTGGCTGTCTTTTCCATCTTTTTTCTTTAGCCTTTGTGGATAGGGTGCTTGTGGTACATAATGCTTTACGACTGCCTTTGATGAAGATGGTGCAGGAGTCTCTTCTTCTTTCTTATTTTCAGGCTCCTTTGCATCATCTTTTTCTTGATTGCTTTGACTTGGGGATGCCTCTTCTACTACCTTTCCATTTCTAAGTGTGATTGCCTTGCATTCCCCTCTTGGGTTGACCAAGGTATCACTGGGAAATGTATGTGTGGGCATTGGAATTTGCTTAGATAAGCTTGCCAATTGTGCCTCCAATTTTGAAATTGTTGCACCTTGATTCCTTATGTTTGATCTGCATTCTTCTTGGTTGGCATCCATCTTCCTTTCGGCTTGTATTTGTCTTTCCAAAACATTGGAAATGTCTCCTATCAGCTGTGTGATGCCAGGGCATTTTGGTCAGTTTCACTGACCTTTTCTTTACTGTTTTTAGGGTAGTTTCATGCATTTCCTTAGAAAATAAGCTAGTTTTGGGTAGATATTCACTTACATCTTGATTCAAGCATACATTGTGCACCATACATGATTTCATGAGGATTTTGCATGAATTTAATGACAAATTGGATGTTGTACTTCCCATGACTTGGACTAGAACTTTGATGCACTCTATTGCTTGATTTCAGGACAAAGGAAGCAAGGAAGAACCACGTTAGCAGCCACGTTAATCTAATTAACGTAACTCCTAACATGGAATGGGAGTAACTTGCAAAGTTAATGAGAAAAGTAATCGCCAATAACGCTCTCGAAGCCATCATTGCCCACGTTAAGCGTCACGTTAACTAAGTTAACGTGAACTCTAACATGGAGGAAAAGAAATAGAGCCAACGTTAGTGACACTTACCTTTGTCACTAACGTTGGACTAAGCTCAAAAGTGGCCACGTTAAGAGCCACGTTAACTAAGTTAACGTGGGATCTAACGTTAAGAAGCAAGAGAGAAGCCAACGTTAGTGACATTCACCTTTGTCACTAACGTTGGCCAAGCCTCCATAAGCCACGTTAACTCCCACGTTAACTTGGTTAACGTGGAAGTTAACGTGAAGCAAGAATGTGATCGCCAACGTTAGTGACACCGAACATTGTCACTAACATTGGAATGAACCCACACAAGCCACTATGAGCCACGTTAACTCCCACGTTAACTTAGTTAACGTGGAAGCTAACGTGGATAAGGAAATGATGAGCCAACGTTAGTGACACTCAACTTTGTCACTAACGTTGGAGATGGCTAGCATGGCCATGTTAGAAGCCACGTTAACCTAGTTAACGTGGACTCTAACATGAGAAATAGGAGCACATTGGAACGTTAGTGACAAAGGTAAGTGTCACTAACGTTCTCGAAGTTTGGCAAGCCTACGTTAAAAGAGCCACGTTAACTAAGTTAACGTGGACTCTAATGTAGGAAAGGGGGAGACTTCTCAACGTTATTGGGAAAGGTAAGTCCCAATAACGTGTGCGAAGGACAAAGAGGCAACGTTAGTAGCAACGTTTGTGCCACTAACGCTGGAGTTAACATGGCTCTTACTTTGGTGAGGAACGTTAGTGAAAAAGGTGATTGTCACTAACGTTCTCAAACCCACATTTCCACTTAAACATTAACACCACTAACGTCCTGAGCTAAAGTCTCTGCCCACTTCACACTTTCTCTCTGCAAGTAAAATTAAGCCCAATGAAGAAGATAACTGCTTCAAACTCAAGATCCAAAGGCCCATACCCAAGACTTGAAGAGCCAACTAGAAGATCAGAAGAGTAGTATATATAGGAGTAGCTTTGAATTAAAATGAGAGTGGGAAATTATAGGGAGCCTCTTGGCATAGAACTATTCTCTATATTTTACTTTCTCTGCACTTCTAGTTTCATCATGTATTCTCCATCTTTGTTTTCATTTTCCAGAGCTATGAACAACTAAACCCCTTTCATTGGGTTAGGGAGCTCTGTTGTAATTTGATGGATTGATGAGCGGATAATTTATACGCTTTTTGACGTTGTTTTTAGTATGTTTTTAGTAGGATCTAGCTACTTTTAGGGATGTTTTCATTAGTTTTTATGTTAAATTCACATTTCTGGACTTTACTATGAGTTTGTATGTTTTTCTGTGATTTCAGGTATTTTTTGGCTGAAATTGAGGGACTTGAGCAAAAATCTGATTCAGAGGTTGAAGAAGGACTGCTGATGCTGTTGGATTCTGACCTCCCTGCACTCAAAGTGGCTTTTCTGGAGCTACAGAACTCAAAATGACGCGCTTCCAATTGCGTTGGAAAGTAGACATCCAGGACTTTCCAAAAATATATAATAGTCCATACTTTGGCCAAGAATCGATGACGTAAACTGGCGTTCAACGCCAGCTCTCTGCCCAAATCTGGCGTCCAGCGCCAGAAAAGGAGCCAAAACCAGAGTTG
>NC_029794.2:42496914-42498041 GCF_000816755.2 Arachis ipaensis
AAAATTTTAAAAATATTTTTCAAAAATCTTTTTCTTATTTTTATATCAAATTTTCGAAAATAACATAATCAATTAATGTTTTGATTCAAAAATTTGAAGTTTGTTACTTGCTTGTTAAGAAAGATTCAAACTTTAAGTTCTAGGATCATATCTTGTGATTTTTTGTGAATCAAGTCATTAATTGTGATTTTAAAAATCAAATCTTTTTCAAAACTAATTTCAAGCATATCTTTTCAAAAATATCTTCTTATCTTATCTTTTTCAAAATATCTTTTCTAACTTCCTAACTTCTTATCTTTTCAAAATTGATTTTCAAATTTGTTTCAACTAACTAACTAACTTTTTGTTTGTTTCTTAACTTTTTCAAAACTACCTAACTAACTCTCTCTCTCATTTTCGAAAATATCTTCTCTCTTTTTCAAAATTTCTTTTTAATTTATTAATTATTTTAATTTTTAAATCTTAATTTTTGAAAATTACTAACATTTTTCAAAAAAAAAAACTATTTTCAAAAATCACTAACTCTTTTTCAAAAACTGTTTTCGAAAATTTCTTCTCTCTCATCTTATTCTATTTATTTATTCATCTACTAACATCTCATCTCACATCTCTACCGTCCTCACAGTTGTGTTTCTTCCATTATATTACATTCTTTGTCTCCCCCTCTTCTTCTACTCACACAGGGATCCCTATACTGTGGTATAAAGGATCTATATTATTATTATTATTATTTTTCTGTGCCCTCTTCTTTGTCATATGAGAAGGAGCAAGGATAAGAACATTCTTGTTGAAGCAGATCCAGAACCTGAAAGGAATTTGAAGAGAAAATTAAGAGAAGCTAAATTACAACAATTCTGAAAAATCATAAAAATGATTCTTGAAGCAAGAAAAAGCAGCAAAGAACAAAGCTTGCAGAAGAAAAAAAAATATAGGCAAAAAAAAAATTTAATAGAAAGAAAAGCAAGCAGAAAAAGCCAAAAGCTCTTAAAACCCAGAGGCAAGAGCAAAAAGCCAATAACCCTTAAAACCAAAAGGCAAGGGTAAATAAAAAGGATCCCAAGGCTTTGAGAATCAGTGGATAGGAGGGCCTAAAGGAATAAAATCCTGGTCTAAGCGGCTAAACCAAG
>NC_029794.2:42499978-42502036 GCF_000816755.2 Arachis ipaensis
TAGAAGATGTATTAGTAAAGGTTGAGGGCCTTTACATACCTGCTGATTTCATAGTCCTGGATACTGGAAAGGAAGAGGATGAATCCATCATCCTAGGAAGACCTTTCCTGGCCACAGCAAGAGCTGTGATTGATGTTGACAGAGGTGAAATATTCCTTCAATGGAATGAGAACTCCCTTGTGTTTAAAACTCAAGGATCTCCCTCTGCAACCGGAAGCAGGAAGCAGAAAAAGCTTCTCTCAAAGCAGAGTCAACCAGAGCCCCCACAGTCAAACTCTAAGTTTGGTGTTGGGAGGCCACCTCTAAGTTTCTGGAAAGGAAGAGGATGAATCCATCATCCTAGGAAGACCTTTCTTGGCCACAGCAAGAGCTGTGATTGATGTTGACAGAGGAGAATTAGTCCTTCAATGGAATGAAGACTCCCTTGTGTTTAAAACTCAAGGATCTCCCTCTGCAACCATGGAGAGGAAGCAGAAAAAGCTTCTCTCAAAGCAGAGTCAACCAGAGCCCCCACAGTCAAACTCTAAGTTTGGTGTTGGGAGGCCACAACCAAACTCTAAGTTTGGTGTTGAACTCCCATATCCAAACTCTAAGTTTGGTGTTGGGGAGTCTCAACAAAGCTCTGCACACCTGTGAGGCTCCATGAGAGCCCACTGTCAAGCTATTGACATTAAAGAAGTGCTTGTTGGGAGGCAACCCAATTTTTATTTATCTAACTATATTTTCCTTAGTTATATGTCTTTGTAGGTTCATGATCATGTGGAGTCACAAAATAAATATAAAAATTAAAAACAGAATCAAAAACAGCAGAAGAAAAATCACACCCTGGAAGAGCATCTGTCTGGCGTTCAACGCCAGAACAGAGCATGGTGCTGGCGCTGAACGCCCAAAATGGGCAGCTTCTGGGCGCTGAACGCCAGAACAGGCATGGTTCTGGCGTTCAACGCCAGAAATGGCACACAAATGGGCGTTGAACGCCCAAAATGGCCACCAACTTGGCGCTGAACGCCCAGAGTTGTGTGCAAAGGCATTTTTACATGCCTAATGGGTGCAGGGATGTAAATCCTTGAACACCTCAGGATCTGTGGACCCCACAGGATCTGTGGACCCCACAGGACCCACTCAGGATCTGTGGACCCCATAGGATCCCCACCTACCTCCACTCACTTCTTCTCACCACTCTCTTTCACACAACCCCATAAACACTCTTCCCCAAAAACCCTTCACCAATCACCTCAAACTCTCTTCCCCATCACCTCTTCACCACTCACATCCATCCACTCTTCCCCATAAACCTACCTCATAAACTCCACCTACCTTCAAAAATTCAAAACCAATTTCCCACCCAAACCTACCCATATGGCCGAAACCACATCTCCCTCTCCCTCTCCATATTTCTTCTTCTTCTTCTTCTATTCTTTTGTTTATTGCTCGAGGGCGAGCAATATTCTAAGTTTGGTGTGGTAAAAGCATAAGCTTTTTGTTTTTCCATTACCATTGATGGCACCTAAGACCGGAGAATCCTCTAGAAAGGGGAAGGGGAAGATAAAAGCCTCCACCTCCGAGTCATGGGAGGTGGAAAGGTTCATCTCCAAAGCCCATCAAGACCACTTCTATGATGTTGTGGCCAAGAAGAAAGTGATCCCCGAGGTCCCTTTCAAACTCAAAAGAAATGAATATCCGGAGATCCGACATGAAATTCAAAGAAGAGGTTGGGATGTTCTAACAAATCCCATCCAACAAGTCGGCATCCTAATGGTTCAAGAGTTCTATGCTAATGCATGGATCACCAAGAACCATGATCAAAGTAAGAACCCGGACCTCATCTGCCACCTATGCAATTTGGCTGGGATTGACATAGAGGGAGATATCCTCATTAAAGAGGACAAGCCCATCACTAAGAAGAAAATGGAGCAAGCAAGCGAGCCCATTCATGGAGCTCAAGAGGCGCAAGAAGCTCATTTCCATGAGATCCCTGAGATGCCTCAAATGCACTTTCCTCCACAAAATTTTTGGGAGCAAATCAATACCTCCCTAGGAGAATTGAGTTCCAATATA
>NC_029794.2:42502138-42519495 GCF_000816755.2 Arachis ipaensis
AGATGCCAAAACTATTCAAGAGGCAAAAAGCTACAAGTCCCGCTCATCTGATTGGAGCTATGTTTCATTGATAGTTTGGAATTTATAGTATATTCTCTTCTTTTTATCCTATTTGATTTTTAGTTGCTTGGGGACAAGCAACAATTTAAGTTTGGTGTTGTGATGGCGGATAATTTATACGCTTTTTGACGTTGTTTTTAGTATGTTTTTAGTAGGATCTAGTTACTTTTAGGGATGTTTTCATTATTTTTTATGTTAAATTCACATTTCTGGAATTTACTATGAGTTTGTGTGTTTTTCTGTAATTTCAGGTATTTTCTGGCTGAAATTGAGGGACTTGAGCAAAAATCAGATTCAGAGGTTGAAGAAGGACTACTGATGCTGTTGGATTCTGACCTCCTTGCACTCAAAGTGGATTTTCTGGAGCTATAGAACTCGAAATGGCGCGCTTCCAATTGCGTTGGAAAGTAGACAAAAAGGGCTTTCCAACAATATATAATAGTCTATACTTTGGCCAAGAATAGACGACGTAAACGGGCGTTCAACGCCAGCTCTCTGCCCAAATCTGGCGTCCAGCGCCAGAAAAGGAGCCAAAACCAGAGTTGAACGCCCAAACTGGCACAAAAACCGGCGTTCAACTCCAAGAAGGACCTCTACACGTGCAACACTCAAAGCTGTTAGTTACACGGAGTTGTGAACCATGGTCTTGGCATCATGTTTTTGGCACCATTTCCAGGGAAAGAAAGAGCAATGAATTCTACATAATTAAAGTGTAATCACGATTCTGCGTACCTTTATGAGCAATTACCCTATTCCCATTTAAGATTCTGCAATTTACTTTCCGTCATCTACATTCAGCTCTTTATTTCTAGCATTTACTTTTCTGCTATTTACTTTCCCGCCATTTAATTTTCTGCAATTCTCAACTCAAATTCTAATTCGCTCAACTAGAACATTCCTCTAATTAAAGTTGCTTGATCAATCAATCCCTGTGGGATTCGACCTCATTATATTGTGAGTTTTTACTTGACGACAAATTCGGTACACTTGCCGAAGGAAATTTTTTATGAGACAAGTTTTCCGTGCATCAAGTTTATGGCGCCGTTGTCGGGGATTGATTGTGCATCAACAATGATTAAATTTGAGGATAACTAGATTGAGCATTTTTGTTTTGTTTGATTTAATTTTCTGTTTGAGTAATTTACTTTCAGTTTTAGTTAATTTCTTCCCTTCCCCCTACTTTTTCGTTTCTTTTTGTTATTTACAATTCAGTTCACTAACCCACTAACTGTTTGATATATTGCATCACTCGCACTAACAGTAATTCTAACAGAATACTTTCTGCATTTACTTTCCTTGCTTGTGCTTTGTTGATTGTATGATAGGGAAAAGAAGCGGGGCTTCAACTTCCTTTGATTCTGAACCTGAGAGGACCTTCCTTAGATTAAGGAGGGAAGCAAGAGGAAAGAGAGTAGTTGGTGCTGAGGAAGAGGAGGAATACTTTGAACCAAACATGGATGAAAATATAGAGAACCATTATGAAGAAGAGGCTCACAACCATGGCGGAGGAGGTCGAGCAAATCATGCTGGGGAGGTGGTATGCGAAATTGTTACTCAGGTTGTGAATTATTGTTCGAAATTGATTCCCTGGCGATGGCACCAAAAACGGATGCACAGAACCATGGTCTAAACATATCTTCACAACTTCGCATAACTAACCAGCAAGTGCACTGGGTCGTCCAAGTAATACCTTACGTGAGTAAGGGTCGAATCCCACGGAGATTGTTGGTATGAAGCAAGCTATGGTCACCTTGTAAGTCTCAGTCAGGCGGATATAAAATAGTTATGTAGTTTTCGAAATTTAGTAATAATAGAAGGATAGAAATACTTATGTAAATCATTGGTGAGAATTTCAGATAAGCGTATGGAGATGCATTCGTTCCTCTGAACCTCCGTTTTCCTACTGTCTTCATCCAATCAGTCTTACTCCTTTCTATGGCTGGCTTTATGTAAGGATGTCACCGGTGCCAATGGCTACTTTCAATCCTCTCGGGAAAATGGTCCAAATGCTCTGTCATAGCACGGCTAATCGTTTGGAGGCATCACCCTTGTCATTGGTTGCATCCTATTCCTCTCTGTGAAAATGGTCCGATGCACTGTAACTGCATGGCTAATCATCTTGGAGGTTCTCGATCATACTGGAATAGGATTTACTATCCTTTTGTGTCTGTCACTACGCCCAGCACTCGCGAGTTTGGAGTTCGTCACAGTCATTCAATCCCAGAATCCTACTCGGAATACCACGGACAAGGTTTAGACTTTCCTGACTCTCATGAATGCCGCCATCAATCTAGCTTATACCACGAAGATTCTGATTAAGAGATCTAAGAGATACTCATTCAATCTAATGTAGAACGGAAGTGGTTGTCAGGCACGCGTTCATAGGGAATGATGATGATTGTCACGTTCATCACATTCAGGTTGAAGTGCGAATGAATATCTTAGAAGCGGAATAAATTGAATTGAATAGAAAAATAGTAGTACTTTGCATTAACCTTTGAGGAACAGCAGAGCTCCACACCTTAATCTATGGAGTGTAGAAACTCTACCGTTGAAAATACATAAGTGAAAGGTCCAGGCATGGCCGAATGGCCAGCCCCCTAAAACGTGATCACTAGATCAAAAGATAATCCAAAGATGGTTCCAAAGATAAAACTCAGGATGCCCAATACAATAGTAAAAAGTCCTATTATAATAAACTAGCTACTAGGGTTTATAGAAGTAAGTAATTGATGCATAAATCCACTTCCGGGGCCTACTTGGTGTGTGCTTGGGCTGAGCTTTGAAGTCTACATGTGGAGAGGTGATTCTTGGAGTTGAGCGCCAGCTTTTGTGCCATTTTGGGCGTTGAACTCCACTTTGCAACTTGTTTCTGGCGCTGAATTGGGCAGAGAGCTGGCGTTGAACGCCAGTTTGCGTCATCTAAACTCAGGCAAAGTATGAACTATTATATATTGCTAGAAAGCCCTGGATGTCTACTTTCCAACGCAATTAAAAGCGCGCCATTTGGAGTTCTGTAGCTCCGGAAAATCCATTTTGAGTGCAGGGAGGTCAGAATCCAACAGCATCAGCAGTCCTTCTTCAACCTCTGAATCTGATTTTTGCTCAAGTCCCTCAATTTCAGCCAGAAAATACCTGAAATCACAAAAAAATATACAAACTCATAGTAAAGTCTAGAAATGTGAATTTAACATAAAAACTAATGAAAACATCCCTAAAAGTAACTAGATTCTACTAAAAACATACTAAAAACAATGCCAAAAAGCGTATAAATTATCCGCTCATCACAACACCAAACTTAAATTGTTGCTTGTCCCCAAGCAACTGAAAATCAAATAGGATAAAAAGAAGAGAATATACTATAAATTCCAAACTATCAATGAAACATAGCTCCAATCAAATGAGCGGGACTTGTAGCTTTTTGCCTCTTGAATAGTTTTGGCATCTCACTTTATCCATTGAAGTTCAGAATGATTGGCATCTATAGGAACTCAGAGTTCAGATAGTGTTATTGATTCTCCTAGTTCAGTATGTTGATTCTTGAACACAGCTACTTTATGAGTCTTGGCCGTGGCCCTAAGCACTTTGTTTTCCAGTATTACCACCGGATACATAAATGCCACAGACACATAATTGGGTGAACCTTTTCAGATTGTGACTCAATTTTGCTAAAGTCCCCAATTAGAGGTGTCCAGGGTTCTTAAGCACACTCTTTTTTTGATTTGGACCTTGACTTTAACCGCTCAATCTCAAGTTTTCACTTGACACCTACACGCCACAAGCACATGGTTAGAGACAGCTCGGTTTAGCCGCTTAGACCAGGATTTTATTCCTTTAGGCCCTCCTATCCACTGATGCTCAAAGCCTTGGGATCCTTTTTATTTGCCCTTGGCTTTTGGTTTTAAGGGTTATTGGCTTTTTGCTCTTGCCTCTTGTTTTTATCTTCTATGTCTCTTCCTTGTCTTTGTTGCTCCTCCCTCATTGCTTTTTGATCTTCTCTTATTTCATGAAGGATGATGGAATGCTCTTGATGTTCCACCCTTAATTGTCCCATGTTGAAACTTAATTCTCCTAGGGAGGTATTGATTTGCTCCCAATAATTTTGTGGAGGAAAATGCATTTGAGGCATCTCCGGGATCTCAGAGAGGAATAATTCTGGCATTCAAATGCCAGAAAAGGGTGAAAATTTAGCATCAAACGCCTAGTGGATGCCCACTTCTGGCGTTCAAATGCCAGAAAAGGGAGAAAAGTTGGCATTAAATGCCCATTCCTTACCCAGTTCTGGCATTCAAACACCAGAAAAGGGTGGAAAATTGGTGTTAAATGCCCATCCAACCTCTACTCCTGGTGTTCAAATGCCAGTGAGGGATCAGATACCTACAAGTGCTGATTGTAACCTTCCTAAGAAGGCTTCTCAACCTGCCTCTGTAGGAAATAAACCTACAGCAACTAAGGTTGAGGAATACAAAGCCAATATGTCTTATCCTCAGAAACTCCACCAATCAGAACAGGATAAACAATTTGCCCGCTTTGCAGACTACCTCAGGACTCTTGAAATAAAGATCTCGTTTGCAGAGGCACTTGAGCAAATACCCTCTTATGCTAATTTCATGAAAGAGATCTTAAGTCATAAGAAGGATTGGAGAGAAACTAAAAAAGTTTTCCTCACTGAAGAATGCAGTGCAATCATTCTGAAAAGCTTACCAGAGAAGCTTAAAGATCCTGGAAGCTTTATGATACCATGCACATTAGAGGGTGCTTGTACCAAGACAGCTCTATCTGATCTTGGGGCAAGTATCAACCTAATACCTGCATCCACTATCAGAAAGCTTGGCTTGACTGAAGAAGTCAAACCAACCTGAATATGCCTCCAACTTGCTGATGGCTCCATTAAATATCCATCAAGCATAATTGAGGACATGATTGTCAAGGTTGGGCCATTTGCCTTTCTCACTGACTTTGTAGTGCTGGAAATGGAGGAGCACAAGGATGCAACTCTCATTCTAGGAAGACATTTCCTAGCAACTGGACGAACTCTTATTGATGTACAAAAAGGGGAAGTGACCCTGAGAGTCAATGAGGATGAGTTCAAGTTAAATGTTGTCAAAGTTATGCAGCATCCAGACACATCAAATGACTGCATGAGTGCTGATATTATTGACTCTTTGGTAGAAGAGATCAATATAACTGAGAGTCTCGAATCAGAGCTAGAGGACATCTTTAAAGATGTTCAGCCTGATCTGGAGGAGCCAGAGGAAATAAAAGAACCTCTGAGAATTCCTCAGGAAGAGGATAAGCCTCCTAAACTCGAGCTCAAACCACTACCACCATCTCTGAAATATATATTTCTGGGAGAAGGTGGCACTTTTCTAGTGATCATAAGCTCTGCTTTAAATCCACAGAAAGAGAAAGCACCAATTCAAGTGCTAAGGACACACAAGACAGCTCTTGGGTGGTCCATAAGTGATCTTAAGGGCATTAGCCCAGTGGTGCACGAAATTGTGATCTTCAATGGTGCCAACAGCTTGGTACGCACAATTGTAATCTCAACTCTTTGTCACAAGTCCACACAACTAACCAGCAAGTGCACTGGGTCGTCCAAGTAGTAAACCTTACATGAGTAAGGGTCGATCCCACGGAGATTGTCGGCTTGAAGCAAGCTATGGTCATCTTGTAAATCTCAGTCAGGTGGATTCAAATGGTTATGGAGTTTAAGATATTTAAAAGATACATAAAACATAAAATAAGATAGAGATACTTATGTAATTCATTGGTGAGAATTTCAGATAAGCGTATGAAGATGCTTTGTTCCTTCTGAACTTCTGCTTTCCTATTGCCTTCATCCAATCATTCATACTCCCTTCCATGGCAAGCTTTATGTTGGGTTTCACCGTTGTCAATGGCTACCTCCCGTCCTCTCAGTAAAAATGGTCCAAATGCGCTGTCACCGCACAGCTAATCATCTGTCGGTTCTCGATCATGTTGGAATAGGATCCATTGATCCTTTTGCGTATGTCACTATGCCCAACACTCGCGAGTTTGAAGCTCGTCACAGTCATCCCTTCCCAGATCCTACTTGGGATACCACAAACAAGGTTTAGACTTTGTGGATCTCAGGAATGGCCGCCAATAATTCTAGCCTATACCACGAAGGTTCCAATCTTAGATTAGAAACCCAAGAGAATATACTCCAGCTATCGTCCAATGACTACATTGAACATCATGTAGATCGCTTTGTGGTTGTCAGGCACGCGACCTTGGCTAAGCGAGTAACAAGGATTGGGTGATTGTAACTGGTCACCCCTTCATTCTGACTTAACTGAATTAAGTACGAGAGTATATCTTGGAGATGAAGTAGGCGTGAATTGAATAGAAAAACAGTAGTAATTGCATTAATTCATGAAGAACAGCAGAGCTCCACACCTTAATCTATGGTGTGTAGAAACTCCACCATTGAAAATACATAAGAACAAAAGGGTCTAGGCATGGCTGAATGGCCAGCCTCCCAAAGATGAAAAGTATATGAAGGTATGAAAATACAATAGCAAAAGGTCCTATTTATAGAAAACTAGTAGCCTAGGGTTTACAAAAATAGGTAATTAATGCAGAAATCTTCTTCCGGGCCCACTTGGTGTGTGCTTGGGCTGAGCATTGAAGCGTTCACATGTAGAGACTTTTCTTGGAGTTAAACGCCAGCTTTTATGCCAGTTTGGGGGTTTAACTCCAGCTTTTATGCCAATTCTAGCGTTTTGACGCCAGAATTTTTATGCTGACTTGGAACGCCGATTTGGGCCATCAAATCTCGGGCAAAGTATGGACTATTTGGGCTTCTGTAGCTCGAGAAAATCCACTTCGAGTGCAGGGAGGTCAGAATCCAACAGCATCTGTAGTCCTTTTTCAGCCTCTGAATCAGATTTTTGCTCAGGTCCCTCAATTTCAGCCAGAAAATACCTGAAATCACAGAAAAACACACAAACTCATAGTAAAGTCCAGTAATGTGATTTTTGAATAAAAACTAATAAAAACATAATAAAAACTAACTAAAATATACTAAAAACATACTAAAAACAATGCCAAAAAGCGTATAAATTATCCGCTCATCACAACACCAAACTTAAATTGTTGCTTGTCCCCAAGCAATTGAAAATCAAATAGGATAATAGAATATACAATAAATTCCAAAAACATCTATGAAGATCAGTCTTAATTAGATGAGCGGGGCTTTTAGCTTTTTCCTTCTGAACAGTTTTGGCATCTCACTTTATCCTTTGAAGTTCAGAATGATTGGCTTCTATAGGAACTACGAATTCAGATAGTGTTATTGATTCTCCTAGTTCAGTATGTTGATTCTTGAACACAGTTACTTTGTGAGTCTTGGCCGTGACCCTAAGCATTTTGTTTTCCAGTACTACCACAGGATACATAAATGCCACAGACACATAACTGGGTGAACCTTTTCAGATTGTGACTCAGCTTTGCTAGAGTCCCCAATTAGAGGTGTCCAGAGCTCTTAAGCACACTCTTTTTGCTTTGGACCACGACTTTAACCGCTCAGTCTCAAGTTTTCACTTGACACCTTCACGCCACAAGCACATGGTTAGGGACAGCTTGGTTTAACCGCTTAGGCCAGGATTTTATTCCTGTGGGCCCTCCAATCCACTGATGCTTAAAGCCTTGGATCTTTTTTATTTTACCCTTGCCTTTTGGTTTAAAGGGCTATTGGCTTTTTCTGCTTGCTTTTTTTTTCTCTCTTTTTTTTTGAATCTTTTTTTTCGCATATATTTTTTTTCTGCAAGCTTTTCACTGCTTTTTCTTGCTTCAAGAATTATTTTTATGATTTTTCAGATTAGCAATAGCATTTCTCCTTTTTCATCATTCTTTCAAGAGCCAACAATTTTAACATTCATGATCAACAAATTCAAAAATATGCACTATTCAATCATTCATTCAGAAAACAAAAAGAATTGCCACCACTTAATGGTTGTTCTGTTTGGTTATCCTTTACTAGGTAAGGGAAAGTCAAACAAGTTGGAATGCCAGATCTGTTCACGAGTTACAACCCACTTAGTTCAAAGGGATTGGCGTTGGTGACAGGATAGCAATCCAACATTTAATCCAACTACAAATTTTTCCTTCAATCCTTCCAACTCAAGAGTTCCTTTTAATCAACTCCCCATCAAGTAATGAAACTACTCACGCATTGTAAATAAAGAATCCATAGCACATGAAAGGGAATTAAAAGAAGACATGATTATTGGAATTGAAATTGAATTAAAAAGAAATAATCCTTCCATCAATTAATCATAAAAGTATCTAAATGACAAAATTGAACATAACAAAGAACATGGAAGAATAAAACCAAGTTAAGAGAACAAACTAGAATGATGAAGTCTTGATGAGGCAATAACTCTCCTCAATGTTCCAATGCTAAGACCAATTGAAAATCCAAATTCTAAAAACTAGAGAGAGAAAACCTAAGAGAGTGAAAAACTAGTTCTAAAACTACTGAATGAATGTCTCTTTTGTTTCTGCATATTCTCTGACTCTAGTCTGCTGTTCTGGGCTGAAAACTGGGCCGAAATAGGGTCCAAAATCGCCCCCATCGAATTTTGCAGATTATGCAGATCGCACATGTCACGCGATCGCGTCATCCATGCGGACGCGTCGCTTGCGCTTTTTCCTCTCCACGCGTTCGCGTCGTCCACGCTACCGCGTCGCTTGCGCTTTCCAATCCGTACGGCCGCGCAAGCTATGCGGCCGCGTCACTGCGATTTGCGCTCCTTCGCGTGGTCGCGTGAGCCATGCGATCGTGTCACTTCTCGCTGGTTATCTCCTCAAATTCTTGTGTTCCTTCCATTTTTGCTAGCTTCCTCTCCAATCTCCATCTCATTCATGCCCTATAAAGCCTGAAACACTTGACACACAGATCACGGCATTGAATGGAATAGAGGAGAATTAAAATTAAATAATTAAAGTCTCTAGGAAGTAATTTTCAAACATGTACTGAATTTAGGAAGGAAATCTAAATGCATGCTAAATTGATGAATAAGTGGGTAAGGATCATGACAAAATCACACAATTAAACACAATATAAACTATAAAATAGTGGTTTATCAACCTCCCCACACTTAAACATTAGCATGTCCTCATGCTAAATTGAAGGAGACAAGGAAATAAGTTTGAACATGCAGAAACTCATGAAATGCGATGCAATCCTACATATATAAATAAATGCAACAATATGATTATTGTCCACTTGATCAAAAGTAAATAAGCCCTTCAAAACAATTACAAATCAAATTCCACTAATTCTATCATTATACAATAAAACCGATAAAAGTGCAAGAAGATAGCTTATGAAAGCAGGAAACATGAAAATTCAAGCATTGAACCCTCACTGATAATGTATGTACGCTGTAATCTCTAGTGTATAAGGTAATCACTCTATTCTTCTCTAGTCATGTTTTTTAACTTTTGTTTTTCTCCTAACCAATCAACAACGATTAATATACCAATGCAAACATCATGATGTCTTTTCAGGGTTGTAATGGGGCCAAGGTGCAGGTAAGGGTATACATATGGCTAAGTGAGCTTTATAAATTGAATCTTTAATTAACCTAAGCTCTCTCCTAATATACATATACTCTATATACTTTTAAATTCATGCCTAGCTACCCGTAATTCCCTTTTTCAACCCATACTCATGTTTCAACTTTGTATTTTAATTCTATCATATGTGCATTGATCTTTGAATTCTGAATTTAACATTGGGGTAATTTTGTATCCGCTTATTTATTTGTTTATCATCTTTTTTTTTTAAATGGAAATAAATAAAGCTTATCAATGCACATAGATTTTTTTTTTATTCTTATAGTTTCACATGAATAGATATCCAAATTCCCTTTAAATTTTCATGGCACATCCCCTTAACAACTTTTGTTCCCACAATTTCCCATACTTAACTAGCACACACAATTCTATCTTAAGCTAACCAAAGATTCAATTTGGTATATGCAATTATTTTTTCAGCTTAAGGTTAGTAATGTGGTAAAATATAGAACAAATGGGGTTTTAAAGGCTCAAAGTGGTTAACAAGGGTAATTAAAAAGGGTAGGCTTGATTTGGATAAGTGAATTTAAACAAATAATGGCCTCAATCATGTGCAAGCATGTAAATATAATAAATATTGGACATATAAGATAAAACAAAATATAGATTACAATCATAGAGAAGTAAACAACACACAAGAATAAAATAATTATGGGTAAATAATGTAACCATTCATAAAGGCTCAAATCTTCCACAGGTTGTGTGTTCTTTAACTCAAATATCATGTTCCAAATACAACTCAAGCAAATTTATCATAAGAATTTTTTGAAAAATCAGAGAAATTTTGTTCCAAAGATAGATTTTAAAAGAAACTTATTGTCTTTTCAATCAAGTAGAACACGCATGCAACTATCCTAACCTATGCAATTTATTCTATTCTATAAAGGAAAGAAAAATCTAACTAAAATGTCCTAATTATTAGTGCCAGAGAAGAGAATTTACCTCCGAAAGTCAGGTACTGACCGACCTCCCCACACTTAAGGCTTTGCACCGTCCTCGGTGCCATCTGTCAGAAACAGGGATGGGCTGGTGGCAGTATCTCCACAGTCGGGACCGTCATGGCTCCCTGTGCTAGTAAAGGAAGTAGAGTCCGGGGTGTCTGAATCTCTGAAGCGTCCCTTGAGTAGCTCCTTGAGGTGTTTGAATCGGCGCTCGTTACGGCGCTCTCTCATCTTAGCTTTCAGTTCATGCCGATCCAATTTTTCAAGTATCTGTTGGAGCAATTTCTCAGTTGTAGATGCTTGTGGTGTTGAAGAAGGAATATCTTCAACTGGCTCAGTAGGCTGGCTTGTAGTGGCTGCTGAAAGTCTGAGGTATTTCCCGTTAGGGACATATTGATCATCCCGTGGAAGCATGGCTTTGGTGTCCCCAACTCTGTAGGAGACTCCGGCTGCTGAGACAATATCTGAGACCAGGACGGGAAAAGGTAGGTTGCCCGCGATTTGTATATGCTCCATAGCATTCCGGATGTGTCTTGAGAGATTCAGAGGTTGGTCTGTAAGGATGCACCATAGTAAAACAGCCATGTCTGCAGTGAAAGAGGACTCATGAGTGCTCGAAAAGACGTAATGGGACATGATCTATGCCCATACGCGAGCCTCCAAGGTAAGTGTGGAAGCCAAGATTCCCTTAGGGCGGGTACGGTGGTATCCGTAGATCCAACGGCTGCCAGGTAATGCGATGACTCCGAGAACGGAGTCCCAGTCGAATTGGTATCTCTGACGCTGAAGGATGGCTTCTTGAAAAGCGTCCATTCCTCCTGGAATAGGGGGAAGACTCAGAGCTTGCTGAATGGCCTCTTCTGTGATGGGGACTTGCTTCTGCCGGACATAAACAGACTGCAGGGTCGGCATGTAGAAGTTGGAGTAGAACTCAACTACCCAAGAAAGATTGACCTGCCCTGACTGTTTCCGTAGGAAACCCCATTGTCTTCGCTCAATTTGCGGCTCAACAAAGGTGGCAATATTGGACGGGAGGATAAGAAGGTATTCATTGTTATAGTTGCTTTTTGCCAGGATGAGGAACATCTGCTCACAGTAGCGATTGGAAAATCGCGCAGCGTCCTTTGCTGGAAAGGCTTTCTCCTTTTCGTCAACCTTTATTATCCTCTTGACTCGTTTTGTTGAGGGCTTGACTGCGGTTGAAGAAGGCTCTGCCACTAATGCTCTTTTAGTTCCTCTTCTTGCTGGTGGTCTGGAAGTTGCTTTCTCCTTTTCTTTCTTGGTGGCCATCCTGAAAGAAGGGAAGAGAAAGAAAATTAAATTCAAAGAGAGATACAGCAAGGAAGGAAACGGAAAAGAGGGTGAATAATGCACAGTAAAATGTAGATGATATTAACACATGCTCTCGAGTACATATGAAAAGCCATCAATGGGAAATAGCTAGTGCATAAAAAGACAAGTGAACGCAAGGTGTTTATTGGCATGCTGGCAAAGGGCATGAGTAGCATAGACCAAGCATTACTTTATAACAAACCATCACGTTTGTATTGACAATTGAATTCAATTAATAAAATAATAAGGGAAAGTTGTGAAAAGCAAGCATTGAATAGTATAGTAACATAGAGAAGTGCATAATGCCACATGGACTTTTTCACAAACACATAGCATGCATGTTAAACAAGATGAAAAAAGTATGAAATTGAACATGCAAGCAATCCCCTAAAAAATAATAATAATTGTCAAATAAATTGTAACAAGTCACAAGCATATAATAAGGGATAATGACTCAAAAAATTTCTAACACCATGGAAAAAGGGAAAAGAAGAAGAAAGAAAATAGGAATAATTAAAAGAAAAGAAAAGAAAAAGAAAATACATGTAGAACAATAAAAAAATGATAGAAGAAGAAAGAAGAAAGAAGAAGGTAAAACCTTGTTAATAGAGGAGAGAGAGAGAGAGAGAGTGAAAGGTGAGATAGAAAGGGGAAGGGAGAAGAAAGAAAGAAGGAGGGAAAAGAAAAATTAGGATTTGGAGGAAAGAAAGATAAGATAATTTGGCCATTTAGGTTGAGCTGTGCGGCGCATGCGACGCGGCCGCGTGGGGCACGCGTTCGCGTGGGTGCGCATCAGGTAAGAAGACGCGATCGCGTCAGTCACGTGGTCGCGTGACCCGTGTTGCGCTGCTGGCGCGAGTGCAGCCTCACTCCAGCACAACTCTCTGTTCAATTTATTTTAATAGCTAAAATTGGGTGACGCGATCGCATGGGTCACGCGATCGCGTGAGTGTGCATTAGAAAATAATTGACGCGGCCGCGTCGGCGACGCGGTCGCGTGACAAGGATTGTGCTTCCAGCACCAATCCAGCACCACTCTCTCACAATATAGCATTGTGCACCCTTTTACGTCGAAAATGCAGGGCGCGCGGCCGCGTGGAGCACGCGGTCGCGTCAGCGACGCGGTCGCGTGGGGTAATTTGTGCCATTGGCACGACTCTAGCGCTGCTCCTGCTTAACTTTCTGTTCATTTGTATTTTTCTTTACCGGGCATTAGCCTTAGTCGAGATTTGTAAAGGAGGACGAAATCTCCAGGTTGAAATTCTTTCTTCTTGATGTTTTGATCATGCACAGCTTTCATCCTTTCCTTACAAATTCTGGAATTCTCATAAGCTTCTAGGCGAAGGTTCTCCAGTTCCTACAGTTGCAACTTCCTTTCAGCTCTGGCCTTCTCAATTTCCATGTTGCACTCTTTAACTGCCCAGAAGGCTCTGTGTTCGATTTTAACTGGAAGATGGCAAGCTTTTCCATAAACTAAGCGAAAGGGACTCATTCCAATGGGTGTCTTGTATGCTGTTCTATATGCCCACAGTGCATCTTGTAGTCTGGTGCTCCAGTCTTTTCTATGAGGCTTTACTATCTTCTGCAAGATACGCTTAATTTCTTTGTTTGACACCTCGGCTTGCCCATTAGTTTGGGGATGGTAAGCTGTTGCGACTTTATGGATTATCCCATGCTTTTTCATCAGTCCTGTTAGTCTCCTATTACAAAAATGGGTGCCTTGATCGCTCACGATCGCTCGTGGTGGCCCAAAGCGGCATATAATATGGTTTCTCACAAAGGAAACAACAGTGTTAGCATCATCAGTGCGGGTAGGAATTGCTTCCACCCATTTGGAAACATAATCCACAGCTAACAATATATAAAAATATCCGTTAGAATTTGGAAATGGACCCATGAAGTCAATGCGCCATACATCAAAAATTTCACAGAAAAGCATATATTGTTGAGGCATCTCATCCTCTTGGATATGTTACCAAATTTCTGGCATGGGTGACAAGATTTACAAAACTCAGCAGCATCTCTAAAAAGAGTAGGCCACCAGAATCCGCAGTCTAAGATCTTTCTAGCTGTTCTTTGAGGGCCAAAGTGTCCTCCACTCTCAGATGAGTGACAGGCCTCTAAAATGGACTGGAATTCTGATTGAGGTACACAACGTCTAATTATCTGGTCAGCGCCACATCTCCATAAATATGGGTCATCCCAGATATAATATTTAGACTCGCTTTTCAGCTTGTCTCTTTGATGTTTAGAAAAATGTGGAGGAAATGTGCGGCTAACTAAGTAATTAGCAACAGGTGCATACCAAGGGGCTACCTCAGATACTGCTTGCAGGTTGTCAAAAGGAAAATTATCATCTATAGGAGTAGAATCATCCTTAATATGTTCAAGGCGACTCAAGTGGTCTGCTACTAAATTTTGATTAACACTCCTATCCTTTATTTCTAAATCAAATTCTTGTAACAGCAGTATCCAACGTATAAGTCTTGGTTTGGATTCCTTTTTAGCTAATAGATACTTTAGAGCTGCATGGTCCGAATACACTACTACTCTAGTACCAAGTAAATAAGCCCGGAATTTATCCAGAGCAAAACCAATAGCAAGTAGCTCTTTCTCAGTAGTAGTATAATTGGACTGGGCAGTGTCTAAAGTCTTAGACGCATAGGCAATAACAAAAGGATCCTTACCTTCACGCTGAGCCAGCGCTGCTCCTACTGCATGGTTGGAAGCATCACACATGATTTCAAACGGCTGACTCCAGTCGGGTCCTCTCACAATTGGGGCTTGAGTTAGAGCAGTCTTCAGCTTATCAAATGCTTGTTTGCAATCATCACTGAGCTCGAACTCAATGTCCTTCTGCAGTAATCTGGATAAGGGAAGTGCTACCTTACTAAAGTCCTTAATAAATCTCCTGTAGAAACCTGCATGGCCAAGGAACGAATGAACTTCCCTCACAGAAGAGGGGTAAGGTAAACTAGAAATAACATTCACCTTTGCTGGGTCTACAGAAATGCCATTATTAGATACCACATGTCCTAATACAATCCCTTGCTTTACCATAAAGTGGCATTTTTCGAAATTCAATACAAGGTTTGTATTAACATATCTAGCTAATACTCTAGATAATCCATCTAAGCAAAGGTTAAAAGAATCACCATAAACGCTAAAATCGTCCATAAAAACTTCCATAGAGTCCTCAATAAGATCAGAAAAAAGACTCATCATGCACCTTTGGAAGGTGGCTGGTGCATTGCACAAGCCAAAGGGCATTCTCTTATAAGCATAAGTCCCATAAGGACATGTAAAAGTAGTCTTTTCCTGATCCTCAGGAGCTATATGAATCTGGAAATAACCTGTGTAACCATCTAGAAAGCAATAATGTGATTTACCTGACAGGCGATCCAGCATTTGATCAATGAATGGAAGTGGGTAGTGATCCTTACGGGTAGCTTGGTTGAGACGCCTGTAATCAATGCAGACTCTCCAAGCATTCTGAACTCTAGTTGCTATGAGCTCTCCATGCTCATTCTTCACTGTAGTGACTCCAGATTTCTTGGGTACCACTTGTACTGGGCTTACCCATTCACTGTCTAAAATGGGATATATGATACCTGCTTCCAATAGTCTGGTCACTTCCTTTTTGACAACTTCCAAGATGGTGGGATTCAATCTTCTTTGTGGTTGACGGACAGGTGTTGCTCCCTCTTCTAAAAATATTCTGTGCTCGCATACTTGAGGGTTAATTCCCACTATGTTTGTCAAACTCCACCCAATTGCCTTCTTATGCTTCCTTAGCACATCAAGTAACTGCTCTTCTTGTTGAGAAGTCAGTTCCCTTGCAATAATAACCGGAAGCTTATGCTCATCCTCAAGATAAGCATATTTGAGATGTGGAGGGAGAGGTTTCAATTCTAACTTTTGATCATGGGCAGGCTCTGGATTATCTGGGGCTCGTGAAGATGGCGAAGTGGCCTCACTGTCAGTTAAGAGGGTCCCCACACTTGGACCTTGTCCAGTGTGCCTCTCTTCAAACTCTTCTTTTTGAACTTCAGCCACACTTTCGTCTATGACATCACACTGGAAGATAGAACGATCTTCTGGGGGGTTGTCAATGACTCCATTCAGATTGAAGATTACTATGCGGCCATCTATTTCAAAGGAGTATGTTCCTGAAAAAGCATCCAATTTGAATTTTGATGTTTTCAGGAATGGTCTTCCAAGTAGGATTGATGATGGCTTATCTGAATCATTATGGGGCATCTCCAAGATGTAAAAATTAGTGGGAAATGTGAGCCCTTTAATGTTCACCAAAACATCTTCAGCAACTCCAGCCACTGTAATAATGCTTTTATCTGCTAACACGAAACGAGCTGCCGACCTTTTTAAGGGAGGGAGCCTTAAAACATCATATATAGACAAAGGCATTATACTGACACATGCTCCTAAATCACACATGCAATCATAAATTACTACACCATCAATAGTACAAATTACTATGCAAGGACCTGGATCACTACATTTTTCAGGTAATCCTTCCATTAAACCAGATATCGAGCTACCTAAAGGAATAGTTTCTAATTCATTAATCTTGTCTTTATGGATACATAAGTCTTTTAGAAACTTTGCATATTTAGGTACCTGCTGAATAACATCAAAAAGGGGAACAGTTACCTCAACCTTTTTGAATATTTCTACCATTTTAGAATCAGGTTCCTGCTGCTTCCTGGGCTTCCTTGCAAGCTGTGGAAATGGAACGGGAACAGTGGGTTCCATGGTGCCTGCGCCTTTTAGTGCTTCTTCCTGTGGTTGAGCTATCTCTTCTTCAGCTATGTCCTGTATATCCTCTTCCTCTTCCACATCTTCAATTTCTACCACCTCTTCAGCTGAGGCGTATTCTGGTGAGCTTGGTTCCTCCTGAATCCTCTCCTGCAGTGTGGTTCCGAACCTCAGGGTGATGGCATTAATGCCTCCCTTTGGATTGGGTAATGGTTGAGAGGGGATTCCAGTGGTGCTTGAAGCTTGGTTACTAGAATTTTGTGCTGAACCAAGCTGTGTCATAAAAGCTTGCAAAGTAGAGGCGAGACCATTCAGACTGGCGTTAATACTGTTCACGATGGTACTTTCCATGGCCAGTTGTCTTTTCTCAAAGGCTTGTAATAAATCTTCATTAGAAGATACAGAGGAATGAGTAAATTGAGAGGTTTGCTGCTGATTGTTCGGTGGTCCTTGGTTTTGCCTCAGGTGAGGTGCTCGGTAAGGTTCATTTTGCTGCCTGTTGTTGTTATTATTCCACCTCTGATTTCCCTGATTATCTCTGCCTCCCCTATTATTGTTGTCCCTCCAATTCTGGTTTGAATTGTCCTGCCATCCATGGTTATTATTTCCACTTTGATTGTACCCTTGGTTGGGGCGGTA
>NC_029794.2:42519509-42527532 GCF_000816755.2 Arachis ipaensis
TCTCCAGAAACTCCTTTCTGAGTGTATCCCAGTTGGATACATTTGCTAGAGGTTGAGTGTAGTACCACTCTCTTACTTTTTCCTCAAGAGAGAACGGAAAAGCTTTTAGCAGAATTGAAGTTTCATCAGTGCCATCACGCCTGACAGTAGAACAGGCTGCCTGGAAATCTCTCAAGTGCTTGATAGGCTCTTGAGCAGGTAGGCCATGAAACTTGGGCATCAAATTTAACAGTGCGGTCTTTATTTCAAAATCCGTAGCTACCACTGGATGATGCGCTTGAAACGGTTGCATTGTAAAATTAGGAGCTCCTTCCTCCTGAATGGTAACTCTTCTAGCTGCCATGTTTTCTGCACGTAAAACAACCGAATCAGTAGAACGGGGGCTAGTTTCTTCCTCAGATTCACTTTCAGATCCGCCCTTAGAGCGGGCTAACCTACGCTGTTCTCGCCTTATTCGTGAAATTGTACTTTCAATTTCAGGATCGAATATTAGCAAGCGCGGATCAGGAAGTGAACGTGTCATTTGACAGAAGAAACATGCAGCTCATAGTAGCAAAATTAAATAAAATGCAAATAAATAAATCCTAATTAATAAAATTAGCACTCTATTGCAACTCCCCGGCAATGGCGCCAAAAATTAATGGGAAGCAGAAGCTGGTGAATTAAAAATTTATTAAAATGGTTACGTTGCAAGTATAGTTCTTAACTCACCGAAAATTTGCCTATCAATTTAGAAATATGTCACATAGAGTTTAAATTAAAATTACTCGGAGTTTTAAGTCCCAGGTCGTCTCCCAACGAGTTGCAGAAAAGTGTGCTGTTTTATTAATCAGATGTTCCAAGAAGTTGAGCTAAGTAAATTGGAATTTAAATTGAGGAATTTTAAATAATATAAATAAAAGCCTTGACTGGGAATTGATTAGTTAGAATCTCTATCATTGATGGAGTGATTTTTAAGATTGATTTATAATTAACGGTTACTCTGTTTGGTTATCCTTTACTAGGTAAGGGAAAGTCAAACAAGTTGGAATGCCAGATCTGTTCACGAGTTACAACCCACTTAGTTCAAAGAGATTGGCGTTGGTGACAGGATAGCAATCCAACATTTAATCCAACTACAAAATTTTCCTTCAATCCTTCCAACTCAAGAGTTCCTTTTAATCAACTCCCCATCAAGTAATGAAACTACTCACGCATTGTAAATAAAGAATCCATAGCACATGAAAGGGAATTAAAAGAAGACATGATTATTGGAATTGAAATTGAATTAAAAAGAAATAATCCTTCCATCAATTAATCATAAAAGTATCTGAATGACAAAATTGAACATAACAAAGAACATGGAAGAATAAAACCAAGTTAAGAGAACAAACTAAAATGATGAAGTCTTGATGAGGAAATAACTCTCCTCAATGTTCCAATGCTAAGACCAATTGAAAATCCAAATTCTAAAAACTAGAGAGAGAAAACCTAAGAGAGTGAAAAACTAGTTCTAAAACTACTGAATGAATGTCTCATTTGTTTCTGCATATTCTCAAACTCTAGTCTGCTGTTTTGGGCCGAAAATTGGGCCGAAATAGGGTCCAAAATCGCCCCCATCGAATTCTACAGATTATGCAGATCGCGCATGTCACGCGATCGCGTCATCCATGTGGATGCGTCGCTTGCGCTTTTTCCTCTCCACGCGTTCGCGTCGTCTACGCTACCGCGTCGCTTGCGCTTTCCAATCCGTGCGGCCGCGCAAGCCATGCGGCCGCGTCACTACGATTTGCGCTCCTTCGCGCGGTCGCGTGAGCTATGCGACCGCGTCACTTCTCGCTAGTTATCTCCTTAAATTCTTGTGTTCCTTCCATTTTTGCTAGCTTCCTCTCCAATCTCCATCTCATTCATGCCCTATAAAGCCTGAAACACTTGACACACAGATCACGGCATCGAATGGAATAGAGGAGAATTAAAATTAAATAATTAAAGTCTCTAGAAAGCAATTTTCAAACATGTACTGAATTTAGGAAGGAAATCTAAATGCATGCTAAATTGATGAATAAGTGGGTAAGGATCATGACAAAACCACACAATTAAACACAATATAAACTATAAAATAGTGGTTTATCAGTGCTCCACCCTTAGTTGTCCCATGTTGGAACTTAATTCTCCTAGGAAGGTGTTGATTTGCTCCCAATAGTTTTGTGGAGGAAAATGCGTCCCTTGAGGCATCTCAGGGATTTCATGATGAGGAAGTTCCTCATGCTCTTGTTGAGGTCCATGAGTGGGCTCTCTTGTTTGCTCCATCCTTTTCTTAGTGATGGGCTTGTCCTCATCAATGAGGATGTCTTCCTCTATGTCAATTCTAGCTGAATTGCAGACGTGACAAATGAGATGAGGGAAGGCTAACCTTGCCAAAGTAGAGGACTTGTCCGCCACCTTGTAGAGTTCAAGAGATATAACCTCATGAACTTCTACTTCCTCTCCAATCATGATGCTATGGATCATGATAGCCCGATCTATAGTAACTTCAGACTAGTTGCTAGTGGAAATGATTGAGCGTTGGATGAACTCCAACCATCCCCTAGCCACGGGCTTGAGGTCATGCCTTCTTAGTTGAACCGGCTTCCCTCTTGAATCTCTCTTCCATTGAGCGCTCTCTTCACAAATGTCTATGAGGACTTGGTCCAACCTTTGATCAAAGTTGACTCTTCTAGTGTAGGGGCATTCATCTCCTTGCATCATGGGCAAGTTGAATGCCAACCTTACATTTTCCGGACTAAAATCTAAGCATTTCCCCCGGACCATTGTAAGCCAATTATTTGGATCCGCGTTCACACTTTAATCATGGTTCTTGGTGATCCATGCATTGGCATAAAACTCTTGAACCATTAAGATCCTAACTTGTTGAATGGGTTTGGTGAGAACTTCCCAACCTCTTCTTCGAATCTCATGTCGGATCTCCGGATATTCACCCTTTTTGAGCTTGAAAGGGACCTCGGGGATCACCTTTTTCTTGGCCACAACTTCATAGAAGTGGTCCTGATGCACTCTTGAGATAAATCTCTCCATCTCCTATGACTCAGAGGTGGAAGCTTTTGCCTTCCCTTTCCTCTTTCTAGAGGTTTCTCCAGCCTTTGGTGCCATAAATGGTTATGAAAAAACAAAAAGCAACGCTTTTACCACACCAAACTTAGAAAGTTTGTGTTATTGATTCTCCTAATTCAGTATGTTGATTCTTGAACACAGTTACTTTGTGAGTCTTGGCCGTGACCCTAAGCATTTTGTTTTCCAGTATTACCACTGGATACATAAATGCCACAGACACATAACTGGGTGAACCTTTTCAGATTGTGACTCAGCTTTGCTAGAGTCCCCAATTAGAGGTGTCCAGAACTCTTAAGCACACTCTTTTTGCTTTGGACCCCGACTGTAACCACTCAGTCTCAAGTTTTTACTTGACACCTTCACGCCACAAGTACATGGTTAGGGACAGCTTGGTTTAACCGCTTAGGCCAGGATTTTATTCCTGTAGGCCCTCCAATCCACTGATTCTCAAAGCCTTGGATCTTTTTTATTTTACCCTTGCCTTTTGGTTTAAAGGGCTATTGGCTTTTTCAGCTTGCTTTTTTTTTCTCTCTTTTTTTTTGAATCTTTTTTTTCGCATATATTTTTTTCTGCAAGCTTTTCACTGCTTTTTCTTGCTTCAAGAATCATTTTTATGATTTTTTAGATTAGCAATAGTATTTCTCCTTTTGCATCATTCTTTCAAGACCCAACAATTTTAACATTCAAGATCAATAAATTCAAAAATATGCACTATTCAATCATTCATTCAGAAAACAAAAAGAATTGCCACCAGATCAAAATAATTAAACTATTTAAAATTCAAAATTCATGTACTTCTTTTCTTTTTCAATTAAAAACATTTTTCATTTAAGAAAGGTGATGGATTCATAGGACATTCATAGCTTTAAGGCATAGACACTAAGACACTAATGATCATGTAATAAAGGCACAAACATAGATATAACATAAAGCACAATTTTTGAAAAACAGAAAAATAAGAACAAGGAAATTAAGGAACGGGTCCACCTAAGTGATGGCGGCTTGTTCTTCCTCTTGAAGATCTTATGGAGTGCTTGAGCTCCTCAATGTCTCTTCCTTGCCTTTGTTGCTCCTCTCTCATGACTCTTTGGTCTTCTCTAATTTCATGGAGGAAGATAGAATGCTCTTGGTGCTCCACCCTTAGTTGTCCCATATTGGAATTCAATTCTCCTAGGGAGGTGTTAATTTGCTCCCAAAAATTTTGTGGAGGAAAAGTGCATCCCTTGAGGCATCTCAGGGATTTCATGATGAGGAATTTCCTCATGCTCTTGCCCATGAGTGGGATCTCTTGTTTGCTCCATCCTTTTTTTAGTGATGGGCTTGTCCTCATCAATGAGGATGTCTTCCTTTATGTCAATTCCAGCTGAATTGCAGAGGTGACAAATAAGATGAGGGAAGGCTAATCTTGCCAAAGTAGAGGACTTGTCCGCCACCTTGTAGAGTTCTAGGGATATAACCTCATGAACTTCTACTTCCTCTCCAATCATGATGCTATGGATCATGATAGCCCGGTCTATAGTAACTTCAGACCAGTTGCTAGTGGAAATGATTGAGCGTTGGATGAACTCCAACCATCCCCTAGCCACGGGCTTGAGGTCATGCCTTCTTAGTTGAACCGGCTTCCCTCTTGAATCTCTCTTCCATTGAGCGCCCTCTTCACAAATGTCTATGAGGACTTGGTCCAACCTTTGATCAAAGTTGACTCTTCTAGTGTAGGGGCGTGCATCTCCTTGCATCATGGGCAAGTTGAATGCCAACCTTACATTTTCCAGACTAAAATCTAAGCATTTCCCCTGGACCATCGTAAGCCAATTCTTTGGGCCCGCATTCACACTTTAATCATGGTTCTTGGTGATCCATGCATTGGCATAAAAACTCTTGAACCATTAAGATCCTAACTTGTTGAATGGGTTTGGTGAGAACTTCCCAACCTCTTCTTTGAATCTCATGTCGGATCTCCGGATATTCACCCTTTTTTAGCTTGAAAGGGACCTCGGGATCACCTTCTTCTTGGCCACAACTTCATAGAAGTGGTCTTGATGCACTCTTGAGATGAATCTTTCCATCTCTCATGACTCGGAGGTGGAAGCTTTTGCCCTCCCTTTCCTCTTTCTAGAGGTTTCTCCGGCCTTTGGTGCTATAAATGGTTATGGAAAAACAAAAAGCAACGCTTTTACCACACCAAACTTAGAAAGTTTGCTCGTCCTCAAGCAAAAGAAGAAAGAAAGGAGTAGAAGAAGAAAAAATGGAGGAGATGGAGAGAGGGGTAGGGTTCGGCCATGTATGGGTGGGTTTGGGAGGGAAAGTGGTTTGAATTTATGATGGATGGATGTGGATTGGTGAAGAGATTATGGAGAAGAGGGTAGGATTTGATAGGTGAGAGATTTTGGGGGAAGAAGTATTGAGGTGATTGGAGAAGGGTATTTGGGGAAGGGTGTTATGGGAAGGTATGAAGAAGAAAGAGAGAGATGAGGTAGATGGGGATCCTGTGGGGTCCATAGATCCTGAGGTGTCAAGGATTTCTCATCCCTGCACCATGTGGTGTGTAAACGCCCTTTCCTGTGCCAATCCTGACGTTAAACGCCAGGTTACTGCCCATTTCTGGCGTTTAACGCCAGTTTTTCACCCCTTTCTGGCATTAAACGCCAGCTCTATGCCTTTTTCTGGCATTAAACGCCAGTCTGGTGCCTATTTCTGGCGTTAAACGCCCAGAATGGTGCCAGACTGGGCGTTAAACACCCATTCTGTTACCCTTACTGGCATTTAAATGCCAGTAAGCTTCTCCTCCAGGGTGTGCTATTTTTAATACTGTTTTTCATTCTGTTTTTGCTTTTTCAGTTGTTTTTGTGGCTTCACATGATCATCAAGCTATAGAAAACATAAAATAACAATAGAAAATAAATAGATATAATAAAATTGGGTTGCCTCCCAACAAGCGCTTCTTTAATGTCAATAGCTTGACAGTGGGCTCTCATGGAGCCTCACAGATACTCAGAGCATGATGATGGCTTCCCAACACCAAACTTAGAGTTTAAATGTGGGGGCTCTATTTGACTCTGCATTGAGAGAAGCTTTTCATGCTTCATCTCCATGGTTACAGAGGGAGAACCTTGAGCCTTAAACATAAGGGAGTCCTAATTCACTTGGAGGACCAATTCTCCTCTGTCAACATCAATCACAGCTTTTGCCGTGGCTAGGAAGGGTCTGCCAAGGATGATGGATTAATCCATACACTTCCCAGTGTCTAGGATTATGAAATCATCAGGGATGTAGTGGTCTTCAACCTTTACCAAGACATCTTCTACAAGTTCATAAGCCTGTTTCCTTGAATTGTCTGCCATCTCTAGTGAGGTTCTTGCAGCTTGTTGGTGCACGAATTGTAAATCACACTTTTTACAACTCGTACCACTAACCAGCAAGTGCACTGGGTCGTCCAAATAATACCTTACGTGAGTAAGGGTCGATCCCAAGGAGATTGTTGGCTTGAAGCAATCTATGGTTATTTTGTAACTCTTAGTCAGGAAAATAATAAAATAATTCACTTATCAAATTTGATTGCAAGGAATAAAAGGGCAGAACACAAATTATACTTGTATGCAATGATGGAGAATATGTTGGAGTTTTGGAGATGCTTTGTCTTCTGAAATTCTGCTTTCCTCTATTTTCTGATTCACACACGCACGTCCTCCTATGGCAAGCTGTGTGTTGGTGGATCACCGTTGTCAATGGCTACCATCCATCCTTCCAGTGAAAAGGGTCCAGATGCGCTGTCACCGCATGGCTAATCATCTGCAGGTTCTCAATCATATAGGAACACGCATGTTTGAATGGAAAACAGAAATACTTGCATTAATTCATTGAGACACAGCAGAGCTCCTCACCCCCAACAATGGAGTTTAGAGACTCATGCCGTCAAAAAGTACAAAGTTTAGATCTAAAATGTCATGAGATGCGAAATAAACCTCTAAAAGTTGTTTAAATACTAGTCTAGTAACCTAGGTTTACAGAAAACGAACAAACTATGATAGATGGTATAGAAATCCACTTTTGGGGCCCACTTGGTGTGTGCTGGGGCTGAGACATAAGCTAATTACGTGCATAGGGCTATTTTGGGCATTCAACGCTAGCTTTGGATCCTTTTTTGGCATTGAACTCCTCTTTGTAACTTGTTTCTGGCGCTGAACGCCAGACTGCAGCATGGCACTGGCATTGAACGCCAGTTTACGTCGTCTATCCTTGAGCAAAGTATGGACTATTATATATTGCTGGAAATCCCTGGATGTCTACTTTCCAACGCAATTTGAAGCGTGCCTGATGAGCGGATAATTTATACGCTTTTTGGCATTGTTTTTAGTATGTTTTTAGTAGGATCTAGTTACTTTTAGGGATGTTTTCATTAGTTTTTATGTTAAATTCACATTTCTGGACTTTACTATGAGTTTGTGTGTTTTTCTGTGATTTCAGGTATTTTCTGGCTGAAATTGAGGGACTTGAGCAAAAATCAGATTCAGAGGTTGAAAAAGGACTGCTGATGCTGTTGGATTCTGACCTCCCTGCACTCAAAGTGGATTTTCTGGAGCTACAGAACTCGAAATGGCGCGCTTTTAATTGCGTTGGAAAGTAGACATCCAGGGCTTTCCAGCAATATATAATAGTCCATACTTTAGCCAAGAATTGACGACGTAAACTGGCGTTCAACGCCAGCCTTCTGCCCAAATCTGGCGTCCAGCGCCAGAAAAGGATCCAAAACCAGAGTTGAACGCCCAAACTGGCACAGAAACTGGCATTCAACTCCACAAATGGCCTCTGCACGTGCTACACTTAAGATCAGCCCAAACACACACCAAGTGGGCCCCGGAAGTGGATTTATGCATCAATTACTTACTCATGTAAACCCTAGTAGCTAGTTTATTATAAATAGGACCTCTTACTA
>NC_029794.2:42527559-42623657 GCF_000816755.2 Arachis ipaensis
CAAGGGTGATGCCTCCAGACGATTAGCCGTGCCGTGACAGGGCATTGGATCATTTTCCCGTGAGATGACCGAAAGTAGCCATTGACAGTGGTGATGTATCACATAAAGCCAGCCATGGAACGGAGTAAGACTGATTGGATGAAGATAGCAGGAAAGCAGAGGTTCAGAGGAACGAAAAGCATCTCCATTCGCTTATCTGAAATTCCTACCAATGATTTACATAAGTATCTCTATCCCTATTTTATTATATAATATTCAAAAACACCATTATCACTTTATATCTGCCTGACTGAGAATTACAAGGTGACCATAGCTTGCTTCATACCAACAATCTCCGTGGGATTCGACCCTTACTCACGTAAGGTATTACTTGGACGACCCAGTGCACTTGCTGGTTAGTTGAACGGAGTTGTGTCCACACATAGAGCCACAAAGAGGATTCAATACAATTATATATTGTTAATCACACACAAGTACAAAGAACGTGGAACACAATTTCGTGCACCAGTGCCATTTGGAGTTCTGTAGCTCCAGAAAATCTACTTTGAGTGCAGGAAGGTCAGAATCCAACAACATTAGCAGTCCTTTTTCAGCCTGAATCAGATCTCTGCTCAGCTCCCTCAATTTTAGCCAGAAAAATACCTGAAATTACAGAAAAACACACAAACTCATAGTAAAGTCCAGAAATATGAATTTTGCCTAGAAACTATTGAAAATAACTAAAATCTAACTAAAAACACACTAAAAACTATATGAAAGTAACCCCAAAAAGCGTATAAAATATCCGCTCATCACAACACCAAACTTAAACTGTTGCTTGTCCTCAAGCAACTAGATAAATAAAATAGAATAAAAATAATTTAAGAAGCAATAATATCTCAGAGTTTTTGGGTGAAGCTCAGATTCTAATTAGATGAGTGGGACTGGTAGCTTTTTGCTTCTGAACAGTTTTGGCATCTCACTTTATCCATTGAAGCTCAGAGTGATTGGCATCTATAGGAACTCAGAATTCAGATAGTGATATTGATTCTCCTAGTTCAGTATGTTGATTCTTGAACACAGCTACTTTATGAGTCTTGGCCGTGGCCCTAAGCACTTTGTTTTCCAGTATTACCACTGGATACATAAATGCCACAGACACATAATTTGGTGAACCTTTTCAGATTGTGACTCAGCTTTGCTAAAGTCCCCAATTAGAGGTGTCCAGGGTTCTTAAGCACATTCTTCTCTTTGCTTTGGACCTTGACTTTAACCGCTCAGTCTCAAGTTTTCACTTGACACCTTCACGCCACAAGCACATGGTTAGGGACAGCTTGGTTTAGCCGCTTAGGCTAGGATTTTATTCCTTTAGGCCCTCCTATCCACTGATGCTCAAAGCCTTGCGGTCCTTTTTATTACCCTTGCCTTTTGGTTTTAAGGGCTATTGGCTTTTTCTACTTGCTCTTTTTTTTTTTGCAAGCTTTTGTATTCACTGCTTTTTCTTGCTTCAAGAATCATTTTTATAATTTTTCAGATTATCAATAACATGTCTCATGTTCATCATTCTTTCAAGAGCCAACATATTTAACAGTCTTAAACATCAAATTCAAAAGACATATGCACTGTTCAAGCATTCATTTAGAAGACAGAAAGCATTGCCACCACATCTAAACAATTAGAATTTATCTTATTAAAAACTCGAAAAAATATTGCCTCTTATTCTAAAGAAATTCTTCTATTTTATTCATGTTTAATGATGATGATAAAATTAAATTATAGCTTAATTGGGGATAAAATAAAAAATATAGATACTAATTACTACTATATGACTCCTAAGGTAAAACTAAAAGAAGAACAGTTATCACAGAGTTAAGGCTAAGATTGGAACTTAACAATCTTTGTTCTGGGAAGTGGATGTTCCTCTAATCTGCGGGGTGCTTGGTCCTTCAAGAGATAATTTCTGGCGCTTTAATTCCCTTAAATCACGCCCTTGTTCCTCCTGTTCTTTAAGCAAATAGCAAAGAATGCTACTTTGTTCCTTCTGTTCTTTCTGTATTTGTTCCATAGCTTCTTGCATCTTGGTAATAGATGTTTCAAGATACTCCCAGTATTCAGATTGAGGAATTTCTGGGAGAATTTCCTGTGTTCTCTTCTTGATGGGGTCATCCTGTGATTGTTGTTTTTCCATTGATGCTTTGGTGATTGGCCGCTCAACTAAGATATACTCAGTTATTCCCATCCTTACTCCAGCGTCCTTGCAGAGCATAGAAATCAAGCTTGGATAAGCCAACCTGGCATCTTTGGAATTTTTGTTTGCAATTTTGTAGAATTCAGTTGAAATCAGTTGATGAACTTCCACTTCTTTTCCCATCATGATGCAATGGATCACCACTGCTCTTCTAATAGTGACTTCAGAACGGTTGCTAGTGGGCAGCAGAGAATGCCCAATGAAGTCCAGCCATCCTTTAGCGACTGGTTTGAGATCTTCTCTTTTGAGTTGATTTGGGACACCCTTTGTGCTGGTGGTCCACCTGGCTCCAGGGATACATATATCCTCTAGAATCTTATTCAGGCCCTTGTCTGTTCTCATTATTCTCCTATTGAAGGAGTCTGGATCATCTTTCAGCTGAGGTAGCTTTAGGATCTCCCTGATCTTGTCAGGGTGGGTATGAACAATCTTTCCTCTGACCAAGGTCCGATAATCATAGATAGCAGATCCAGATAGTCTTTGCCTGTCTGTATGCCACATATTAGCATAGAACTCCTGGACCATATTCCTTCCCACTTTCGTTTCAGGATTGGCTAGGATCTCCCAGTTCCTGATTCGGATTTGCTCCTGGATCTCCGAATATTCGTCTTCTTTCAGATCGAATCTAACTTCTGGGATCACTGATCTTAGAACCATTATTTTGTAATAATGGTCTGAATGTTCTTTAGTTAAGAACTTCCCTTGATTCCAAAGTGGTTTTGGAACATTCTCTTTCTTGCCTCTTGGAGTGGGTTGTTTTCCTTTAGGAGCCATGATCTTAGTGGGTATGGTTTAGTGGTCACGGATAAACACACCAAACTTAAACTGTTGCTTGTCCTCAAGCAAAAGAAAAGAAAAGAGAGGGATAGAAGAAGAGCTAGTGTAGGATGGTGGATGAGAGGAAGGAGGCCGAATGGGTTTTTAAAAGGGAGATTTGAAAAAGATATTGATTAGTTGAAAAGATTTTTGAATGAAAAGAGATAGATTTGTTTTGAAAATTTTGAAAAAGAGTTGAATTGGATTGAAAAAAAAGGATTTGTGCTTATGGATTAAGATACATTTAATATTTTTAAAGAAGGGTTTTTAGAAATTAGGGATTTTAGAAATCAGGGTTTTAACATGTTTATGCAAGAAATCATGAATTGAAACATGAAAATTAAGATTAAAAGAATTTACCTCCTCCCCACCATCCTGGCGTTTGAATGCCCAAACGCTGCATGTTTTGGGCGTTCAACACCCAAATGCTGCCTTTCCTGGGCGTTCAACGCCCAGCTGTTGCTTCTTTCTGGCGTTGAACGCCAGGAACTCCTTTGTCACTGGGCGTTTTTCTAAACGCCCAGGACGCTGTAAATCTGGCGTTAAACGCCCAGAAGGAGCTTCTTTCTGGCGTTCAACACCCAGAAGATGCTTCTTTCTGGTGTTTAACGCCCAGATGGCTATCCTTACTGGCGTTCAACGCCCAGTGGATGCTTCTTTTGGGCGTTGAACGCCCAAAATAGACTTTTACTGGCGTTTTCTTGCCAGTGAGCTCTTTTTCTCTGTTTTGTGTGCAGAATCCTTCTGTAACCCTGTGAACTTATACAATTGACTCTTTACCTTAGTATCAGTGAACTTTATATAAAGAACTAAAATCAAGAATAGGGCAAAATGCTTAGAGGAAATGATGCCCCATGGCTGGGTTGCCTCCCAGCAAGCGCTTCTTTATTGTCTTTAGCTAGACGTTGCTGAGCTTTTAATCTAGCTTCAGCCTTGAGCACTCTTGCTCAACATTGCCTTCAAGATAGTGCTTGATTCTCTGTCCATTAACAATGAACTTCTTGTCAGAATCAATATCTTGAAGCTCCACATAACCATATGGTGATACACTTGTAATCACATATGGTCCCCTCCACCGGGACTTCAGTTTCCCGGGGAATAGCCTGAGCCTAGAGTTAAACAGCAGAACCTTTTGTCCTGGTTCAAAGATTCTAGATGACAGCTTTCTGTCATGCCACTTTTTTATTTTTCTTTATAAAGCTTGGCATTTTCGAATGCAGTGAATCTGAATTCCTCTATCTCATTTAGCTGGAGCAATCTTTTTTCTCCAGCTAATTTGGCATCAAAGTTTAGGAATCTGGTTGCCCAGTAGGCTTTATGTTCTAGTTCCACGGGCAGGTCAATCAATACCCCATACGTCAAACAGCTCAATCTCCAAGATTCCTTGTTGAGGCATGGCGTAACTGTGAGGTAAATTACCAGCTCTCTGGCAACTGTCACAGTTACGTACGAACTCTCGGGAATCTCTGTAGAGTGTAGGCCAGTAGAAGCCACATTGGAGGACCTTGGTGGCTGTTCGCTCACCTCCGAAATGACCTTCATATTGCAACCCATGGCAATGCCATAAGATCTTTTGTGCTTCTTCTTTAGGCACACACCTACGGATTATGCCATCTGCACATCTCTTAAAGAGATAGGGTTCATCCCACAAGTAGTACTTTGCATCAGTAATTAATTTTTTCTTTTGTTGCCTGCTGTACTCCTTGGGAATGAACCTTGCAGCTTTGTAGTTTGCAATGTCTACAAACCATGGTGTTTCCTGAATGGCAAACAAATGCTCATCCGGAAAGGTCTTAGAGATTTCAAGAGAGGGGAATGACGTCCCTTCTATTGGCTCTATCCGGGACAGATGATCAGCCACTTGGTTCTCTGTCCCTTTTCTGTCTCTTATTTCTATATCAAATTCTTGCAGAAGTAACACCCATCTTATGAGCCTGGGTTTTGAATCCTGCTTTGTGAGTAGATATTTAAGAGAAGCATGGTCAGTATACACAATCACCTTTGATCCTACCAAGTACGATCTAAACTTGTCAATGGCATAAACCACTGCAAGCAATTCTTTTTTTGTGGTTGTGTAATTTTTCTGGGCATCATTTAAAACGTGGCTAGCATAATAAATGACATGCAGAAGCTTGTCATGCCTCTGCCCCAGTACTGCACCAATGGCGTGATCACTGGCATCACACATTAGCTCAAATAGTAATGTCCAGTCTGGTGCAGAAATAACTGGTGCTGTGACCAGCTTGGCTTTCAGCGTTTCAAACGCCTGCAGACACTCTGTGTCAAACACAAATGGCGTGTCAGCAGCTAGCAGATTGCTCAGAGGTTTTGCGATTTTTGAAAAATCCTTTATAAACCTCCTATAGAATCCTGCATGCCCCAGAAAGCTTCTGATTGCCTTAACATTGGCAGGGGGTGGTAATTTTTCAATTACCTCTATTTTTGCTTGATCCACCTCTATTTCTTTGTTTGAAATTTTATGCCCAAGGACAATCCCTTCAGTCACCATAAAGTGACATTTTTCCCAGTTTAAAACCAGGTTGGTCTCTTGGCATCTTTTCAGAACTTAGCATCTGGTCTATGAATGGTAAAGGAAAATGATACTTTCTGGTGGCTGTATTGAGCCTTCTGTAGTCAATACACATGCGCCACCCTATAACTGTTCTTGTAGGAACCAGTTCATTCTTTTCATTATGAACCACTGTCATGCCTCCCTTTTTGGGGACAACTTGGACAGGGCTTACCCAGGGGCTGTCAGAAATAGGATAAATAATCCCAGCCTCCAGTAATTTGGTGACCTCTTTCTGCACCACTTCCTTCACGGCTGGATTTAGCCGCCTCTGTGGTTGAACCACTGGTTAGAATTATCCTCTAATAAGATTTTGTGCATGCATCTAGCTGGGCTTATGCCCTTAAGGTCCCTATGGACCACCCAAGAGCTGTCTTGTGTGTCCTTAGCACTTGAATAAGTGCTTCCTCTTCCTGTAGATTTAAAGCAAAGCTTATGATCACTGGAAAAGTGTCACCTTCTCCTAGAAATGCATATTTCAGGGATAGTGGTAATGGTTTGAGCTCGGGTTTTGAAGGTTTTTCCTCTTCCAGAGGAAATTTCAAAGGCTCTTTCATTTCCTCTGAATCCTCCAAATCAGGCTGAACATCTTTAAAGATGTCTTCCAACTCTGATTCGAGACTCACAGCCATGTTGATCTCTTCTACCAAAGAGTCAATAAGATCAACTTTCATGTAGTCTTTTGATGTGTTTGGATGCTGCATGGCTTTGACAACATTCAACTTAAACTCATCAACATTGACTCTCAGGGTTATTTCCCCCTGTTGGACATCAATGAGAGTTCGTCCAGTTGCTAGGAAGGGTCTTCCTAGAATGAGAGTAGCACTCTTGTGCTCCTCCATTTCCAGCACTACAAAATCAGTGGAAAGGCGAATGGCCCAACTCTGACAATCATGTCTTCAATCACGCCTGATGGGTATTTAATGGAGCCATCAGCAAGTTGGAGACATATCCGGGTTGGTTTAATTTCTTCAGTTAAACCAAGCTTTCTGATAGTAGATGCAGGTATTAGGTTGATGCTTGCCCCAAGATCACATAAAGCTGTCTTGGTGCAATTACCTTCTAATGTGCATGGTATCAGAAAACTCCCAGGGTCTTTAAGCTTTTCAGGAAAGCTTTTCAGAATGACTGCACTGCATTCTTCAGTGAGGAGAACTCTTTCAGTTTCTCTCCAATCCTTCTTATGACTCAAGATCTCTTTCATGAACTTGGCATAAGAAGGTATTTGCTCAAGTGCCTCTGCAAACGGAATCTTTATTTCAAGAGTCCTGAGATAATCTGCAAAGTGAGCAAATTGCTTATCCTGCTCCTCTTGGCAGAGTTTTTGAGGATAAGGTATCTTGGCTTTATATTCCTCAACCTTAGTTGTTGTAAGTTTATTTCCTACAGAAGTGGTTGAAGAAGCCTTTTTAGATGGGTTGTTATCAGCACTTGTGTGTGTCTGATCCCTCACTGACAATTGAGTGCCAGAGTTAGAAGCTGGAGTGACGTTAGACGTCAGAACTGAGCTTCTTTTGGGCATTCAACGCCAGATCCTTGCTTGTTTCTGGCGTTGAACGCCAGCCCTGAGCATGGTCTGGGCGTTCAGCGCCAGCCTTCCACCCAACTTCTGGCGTTTTAGCGCCATAATTATTTTTCCCTGGGCTCTTACTGTTCTCAGATGGATTTTGGGTGGTTTGCTCATTTCTTGGGTTCCCGCTGCCTTGAAGTGGGGTATTTAGTGCTTTCCCACTTCTTAATTGAACTGCTTAGCATTCTTCTGTTATTTATTTTGATAGCTACTGCTTTGTTTGCTTTAATTGTACTTCCATGTTTATATTAGCCATCCTTGTCTCTTGTAGTTTATCCTTGAATTCAGCTAACTGCTTTGTTAGAAAATCCAATTGCTGATTGAATTCAGCAGCTTGCTCTGCAGGACTGAGTTCAGTAGTTACTGTTTTAGCCTCTTCTTTCATGGAAGGGTCACTGCTTAGGTACAGATGCTGATTTCTAGCAACTGTATCAATGAGCTCTTGAGCTTCTTCAATTGTCTTTCTCATGTGGATAGATCCACCAGCTGAGTAATCTAGAGAGATCTGAGCTCTTTCTGTAAGCTCATAATAGAAGATGTCTAACTGAACCCACTCTGAAAACATTTCAGAGGGGCATTTTTATAGCATCTCTCTGTATCTCTCCCAGGCATCATAAAGAGATTCATTATCTCCTTGTTTAAAGCCTTGGATGTCCAGCCTTAGCTGTGTCATCCGTTTTGGAGGAAAGTATTGATTCAGGAATTTTTCTGTCAGCTGTTTCCATGTCCTTATGCTAGCCTTAGGTTGGTTATTTAACCACCTCTTGGCTTGGTCTTTTACAGCAAATGGAAACAGTAATAATCTGTAGACATCCCGATCTACTTCCTTATCATGTACTTTGTCAGCAATTTGTAAAAACTGTGCCAGAAACTCTGTAGGTTCTTCCTGTGGAAGACCGAAATACTGGCAGCTTTGCTGCACCATGATAATGAGCTGAGAATTCAACTCAAAGCTACTGACTCTAATGGAGGGTATGCAGATACTACTCCCATATGAAGCAGTAGAGGGGTTAGCATATGACCCCAAAGTCCTCCTGGACTGTTCATTTCCACTTAGATCCATGATGGAGAAAGGGAGATGATGTAAAATAAAAAATTTTTATTTATTTATTTATTTATTTATTTAATTATTTCGAAAATAAAATAAATTAAAATAAAATAAATAAAAATAGGTGAAGATTTTCGAAAAAATGAGGAGAGAGAAAGTGGTCAGGAAGTTTTGAAAAAGATATGATTTGAAAAAGATTTTAAATTTTAAAAAAAAATTTGAATTTTAAAAATAAATTTCAAAAATTTTGTTTTAAAAATAGAGAGAAAAGATATTTTTGAATTTAAAGAGGACAGAGAGAAACAATAAGATAGCCCAATATTTAAAATTTTTAGATCTAATGCTCCTTGTTTTCGAAAATTTTGGAGGGAAAACACCAAGGAACACCAAACTTAAAAATTTTAAGATCAAGACACAAGGAAAACTCAAGAATACTTTGAAGACTCACAAGAACACAAGAACATGAAGAAAGAACACCAAACTTAAAATTTTTAGAAAACCAAAATAAAATTTTCGAAAAACAAAGGAAAATCAACAAGAAAACACCAAACTTAAAAGACTCTGACCCAAAAGACAAAAATTTTTGAAAAGAAAATAAAAGACTCTGACCTAAAAGACAAAAATTTCCTAATCTAAGCAACAAGATTCACCATCAGTTGTTCAAACTCAAACAATCCCCGGCAACGGCACCAAAAACTTGGTGCACAAATTGTAAATCACACTTTTTACAACTTGTACCACTAACCAGCAAGTTCACTGGGTCGTCCAAGTAATACCTTACGTGAGTAAGGGTCGATCCCACGGAGATTGTTGGCTTGAAGCAATCTATAGTTATCTTGTAACTCTTAGTCAGGAAAATAATAAAATAATTCATTTATCAAATTTGATTGCAAGGAATAAAAGGGCAAAACACGAATTATACTTGTATGCAATGATGGAGAATATGTTGGAGTTTTGGAGATGCTTTGTCTTCTGAAATTCTGCTTTCCTCTGTTTTTTGATTCACGCATGCACGTCCTCCTATGGCAAGCTGTATGTTGGTGGATCACCGTTGTTGCAGAGCTCCTCACCCCCAACAATGGAGTTTAGAGACTCATGCCGTCAAAAAGTACAAAGTTTAGATCTAAAATGTCATGAGATGCGAAATAAACCTCTAAAAGTTGTTTAAATACTAAACTAGTAACCTAGGTTTACAGAAAACGAACAAACTATGATAGATGGTGCAGAAATCCACTTCTGGGGCCTACTTGGTGTGTGCTGGGGCTGAGACTTAAGCTAATCACATGCATAGGGCTGTCTTGGGCGTTCAACGCCAGCTTTGGATCCTTTTCTGGCGTTGAACTCCACTTTGTAACTTGTTTCTAGCGCTGAACGCCAGACTGCAGCATGGAACTGGCGTTGAACGCCCGTTTACGTCATCTATCCTTGAGCAAAGTATGGGCAATTATGTATTGCTGGAAAGCCCTGGATGTCTACTTTCTAACGCAATTGGAACCGTGCCATTTAGAGTTCTGTAGCTCCAGAAAATTCACTTTGAGTGCAGGGAGGTCAGAATCCAACAGCATCAGCAGTCCTTTTTCAGCCTGAATTAGATCTCTGCTCAGCTCCCTCAATTTTAGCCAGAAAAATACCTGAAATTACAGAAAAATACACAAACTCATAGTAAAGTCCAGAAATATGAATTTTGCATAGAAACTACTGAAAATAACTAAAAACTAACTAAAAACACAGTAAAAACTATATGAAAGTAACCCTAAAAAGCGTATAAAATATCCGCTCATCACTTGTACCTCAAGGATCCCTAGCTTCTCCGTTACAGAGAGAGACATGAGGTTTATGCTTAACCCTAGGTCACACAGAGCCTTCTCAAAGGTCATGGTGCCTATGGTACAAGGTATTGAGAACTTTTCAGGATCCTGTCTCTTCTGAGGTAATCTCTGCCTAGTCAAGTCATCCAGTTCTTTGGTGAGTAAGGGGGGTTCATCCTCCCAAGTCTCACTACCAAATAACTTGGCATTTAACTTCATGATTTCTCCAAGGTACTTGGAAACTTGCTCTTCAGTAACATCTTCATCCTCTTCAGAGGAGGAATACTTTTCAGAGCTCATGAATGGTAGAAGTAGATTCAATGGAATCTCTATGGTCTCTGTATGAGCCTCAGATTCCCATGGTTTCTCATTAGGGAACTCCTTGGAGGCTAATGGACGTCCATTGAGGTCTTCCTCAGTGGAAATCACTGCCTTTCCCTCCTCTGTGCATTCGGCCATGTGGGACATGTTTATGGCCTTGCATTCTCTCTTTGGGTTCTCTTCTGTATTGCTTGGAAGATTACTAGGAGGGAGTTCAGTAACTTTCTTACTCAGCTGACCGACTAGTGCCTCCAAATTTCTAATGGAGGACCTTGTTTCAGTCTTAAAACTTTGAGTGGTTTTAATTAGATTAGAGACTATGGTTGCTAAGTCAGAGTGGCTCTGCTTAGAATTCTCTGTCTGTTGCTGAGAAGATGATGGAAAAGGCTTACTATTGCTAAACCTATTTCTTCCACCATTACTATTGATGAAGCCTTGTTGAGGCCTCTGTTGGTCCTTCCATGAGAGATTTAGATGATTTCTTCATGAAGGATTATAGGTATTTCAATAGGGTTCTCCCATGTAATTCACCTCTTTCATTGCTGGGTTCTCAGGATCATAAGCTTCTTCTTCAGATGAAGCTTCTTTGGTACTGCCTGTTGCTGCTTGCATGCCAAACAGACTCTAAGAAATCATATTGATTTGCTGAGTCAATATTTTGTTCTGAGCTAATATGGCATTCAGAGTATCAACCTCAAGAACCCCTTTCTTCTGATTTGTCCCATTATTCACAGGATTCCTTTCAGAAGTGTACATGAATTGGTTATTTGCAACCATTTCAATGAGTTGCTGAGCTTCTGCAGGCGTCTTCTTCAGATAAAGAGATCCTCCAATAGAGCTGTCCAATGACATCTTGGACAGTTCAGACAGACCATCATAAAAGATACCTATGATGCTCCATTCTGAAAGCATGTCAGAAGGACACCTTCTAATCAATTGCTTGTATCTTTCCCAAGCTTCATAGAGGGATTCACCGTCCTTCTGTTTGAAGGTCTAGACCTCCACTCTTAGCTTACTCAATTTTTGAGGTGGAAAAAATTTAGCCAGAAAAGTACTGACCAGCTTTTCCCAAGAGTTCAAGCTTTCCTTAGGTTGTGAATCCAACCATATCCTAGCTCTGTCTCTTACACCAAAAGAGAAGAGCATAAGTCTGTAGACCTCAGGGTTAACCCCATTGGTCTTGATAGTGTCACAGATTTGCAAGAATTCAGCTAAGAACTGATGGGGATCTTCCAATGGAAGTCCATAAAACTTGCAATTCTGTAGCATTAGAGAAACTAATTGAGGCTTAAGCTCAAAATTGTTTGCTCCAATAGTAGGGATAGAGATGCTTCTCCCATAGAAGTCGGGAGTAGGTGCAGTAAAGTCACCAAGCACCTTCCTTGCATTGTTGGCATTGTTGTTGTTTTCGGCTGCCATGGCTTCTTCTTGTTTGAAAATTTCTGTTAGGTCCTCTATAGAGAGTTGTACTTCAGCTTCTCTCAGCTTTCTCTTCAAGGTCCTTTCAGGTTCAAGATCAGCTTCAACAAAAATGCCTTTGTCCTTGCTCCTACTCATATGAAAGAGCGGAGAAGAAAGTATGGAATCCTCTATGTCACAATATAGAGATTCCTTGAGGTGTCAGAGGAAAAGAAGAATGGAAGGAGGAGGTAGAGAAGAGAGAATTCAAACTTATAGAGAGAGAGTGCAAATTGCTGATAGTGGAGGAGTGTTAGTCCTTAAATAGAAGGATGTGAGAAGAAGGGAAGAACTTTCGAAATTTAAAAATATTTTGAAATAATTAAAAGAAATTTTGAAAAAAATTGATTGATGATTTTTGAAAGTTAAAATTGAGAAAGTAATTAAGTGATTTTGAAAAAGATTTTGATATCAGAAATAAAAAAGATACGATTTGAAAATTATTTTTGAAAAAGATGTGATTGAGAAGATATGATTGAAAATCAATTTAAAACAAGAAATTCTTAAAATTAAAGTTGATTACTTGACTAACAAGAAATTAAAAGACATGATTCTAGAATTTAAAATTTGATCCTTTCTTAATAGGCAAGTAGCAACTTGAAAATTTTGAATTAAATCATTAATTGTAGCAAGGATTTTTTAAAATAGTAAAAAAAAATGAAAAGGATTTGATTTTGAAAAGATATGATTGAAAAGATATAATTTGAAAAAGATTTGAATTAAAAACAAAATCTTCCCTCTTGTGCCATCCTGGCGTTAAACGCCGAGAATGGTATCCATTCTGGCGTTTAACACCCAAAATACTACCCTTTTGGGCATTTAACGCCCAGCTAGGTACCCTGGCTGGCGTTTAAACGCCAGTTTTCCTTCCTCACTGGGCATTTTGAACGCCCAGCTTTTTCTGTGTAATTCCCCTGCTGAATGTTCTGAATCTTCAATTCTCTGTATTATTGACTTGAAAAGACATAATTTGAAAATTTTTTTTTTGAATTTTTCTGTATTAAGTACGAGAGTATATCTTGGAGAAGAAGTAGCATGAATTGAATAGAAAAATAGTAGTAATTGTATTAATTCATGAAGAACAAAGCGTGCTCAAACTTCAAAGTGTATCCCAAAATCCTTCTTTCTTCTGTTTGAGCTTAATTTGTGCTTTCTCCTTCTTTCCTTTATCTTTTCACCTATCATCAACCAAACAAATGCATCAAAGCCTCACCAAAATAACAAGATCTTTGCATCATTTATAAAATCAATTAATTCTAGCATAAAACCTATGATTTTTTGTAAAATGAATGATGTTTGATTGATTCAACATAATCATGAAAATCCACTCCAATTACTTACTTATTGTGCAAGAAAGTGCATAAAACCTAATGAAACTAATGAAAATTGCTTGTAAAACTAGCATAAGATGACTTGTCATCAACTAGGCACTTCTGTTTTGGCTTTTCAGCCTTTCTTTGGCCTTTGCGAGATGTCTTCGTCCCTTTTTAGTGATCCTTTCGTTGGTCTAACTTCTCTGTCGGGCCTTATTAAGTTATTTTTAGTAATCTATTTTTAGTCAGACCTCGTCAGGTCACTTTTTATGGGTTATTTTTATAACTTCTTGCATTAATCTGCTTCTATCACTTTCACCTTGCCGACTTCTTTGTAATCGGTCGATGAATTTGGTTTTCACCTTGCTGACCTCTTTGTAATCGGGTGATGAATTTTTGCATTTTATGACCTTAGATTAATGCGCCTTGGTAGAAAACTTTTTAGGGAATTCGCGACTTTCATTTGAATAATAAATGAAATAAAAACATAAATATAAGTATGTACATATGAGTGCTTACCCTTAGAGGTCGGGCAGTTTCTTAGATCTCGACCTGGCGCCTCATTAAAAGACCTTTTTAGGAAAAAGAGTGCCCTTGACCTAAGATCTTTACTTTTCTCTAGCTATAGTACCTTCTTAGGTTACAGGCATGCCATGACCTTGGTAGCTCTCGCCCTACGAGGTCGGACACCTTGTAGTAACCTTTCCCCAGTACTTCTGCTACTCGGTATGGTCCTTTCCAGTTAGCTACTAGCTTCCCTTCTCCTGACCGAGCTGCTCCGATATCATTTCGGATTAAAATGAGGTCATTAGTGGAGAAGCTTTACTGGACTACCTTTCGATTATATCTCAGAGCCATTCGACGCTTTAAGGCTTCCTCTCTAATCTGAACTCTTTCTCGGACTTCTGAAAGTAGGTCGAGCTCCTCCCTTTGAGCTTGGGGGTTGGTATCTTCATTGTAGAAGATCGTCCTAGGAGATCCATCTTCTAACTCCACGGGAATCATTACCTCCATTCCGTAAGCAAGTCGGAATGGTGATTCTCCAGTGGTTGAATGTGGTGTTGTCCGATATGCCCATAGGACTTGTGGGAGCTCTTCTGCCTAAGCTCCCTTGGCGTCCTGTAATCTCTATTTTAACCCGGCCAGTATGACTTTGTTGGCAGCTTTCGCCTGTCCATTGGCTTGTGGGTGCTCTACAGTGGTGAACTGATGCTTGATTTTTAAATCAGCTACCAAATTTCTGAAGCCTATGTCAGTGAATTGAGTACCATTATCTGTGGTGATGGAGCATGGGACCCCAAACTGTACGACAATATTTTTGTATAGAAATTTCTGACTTCTTTGGGCGGTGGCATTAGCTAATGGCTCTGCTTCAATCCACTTTGTGAAGTAGTCTATGCCTACAATGAGAAACTTGACTTGTCCGGACCCCTGGGAGAAGGGTCCAAGGAGGTCGAGCCCCCACTTTGCGAATCGCCAAGGTGAAGAAACGCAGATGAGCTCCTCAAGTGGAGCTATGTGGAAGTTGGCGTGCTTCTGGCATGGTGGGCATGTTTTGACAAACTCTGTTGCTTCCCTCTGCAAGGTCGGCCAGTAGAACCCAGCTCGGAGTACCTTTTTGGCAAGGGCTTGTGCCCCAAGGTGATTGCCGTACATGCCACTGTGGACATCTTCAAGGATTTCCCTTGTAGCGGAGGTAGGGACATATTTTAGGAGAGGTGTAGAGATTCCTCTCTTATATAGGACATCTTGTATTATGGTGTAGTACTGTGCTTCTCGTACTAGCCTTTTTGCCTCCTTTCTGTCTGTGGGAAGTGTTTCTGACTTGAGATAGTTGATTATGGGAGTCATCCATCCTTGATCCTATCCTGATATGGCTAGGATCTTTTCTTCCTCCAAGGTTGATGGACTTTGGAGTGTTTCTTGGATGAGAGTTCTATTGTTGCTCCCTGGTTTGGTGCTGGCTAGTTTTGAGAGTGCATCAGCTCGGGCATTCTGTTCTCGGGGTATGAGTCGGACCTCATATCCCTTAAATTGTCTGAGCTGTTCTTTGGTTTTTTCAAGGTATTTTTTCATAGTGGGATCCTTAGCTTGGTAGCTCCCTTCTATTTGCGAAGTGACTACTTGGGAGTCGCTAAAGATGGTAAGCCTTTGAGCTCCCACATCCTTAGCCAGCCTCAAACCAGCCAGTAGTGCTTCATATTCAGCTTAATTATTTGAGGCAGGAAATTCAAACTTTAAGGAGAGCTCAATTTGGGTTCTCTGATCGCTTTCTAAAATGATGCCTGCGCCACTCCCGGTTTTGTTTGAAGAGCCATATACATAAAGGCTCCATTTTGTGGGGGTACCCGGGGTGTCAGTATACTCTGCGACAAAATCGGCCAGGTACTGGGATTTAATAGCTGTCCGAGCTTCATACTTGATGTCGAATTCGGACAACTCGACTGTTCATTGTAGGATTCTTCCAGCAAAGTCTGTTTTCTGTAAGATCCCCTTTATGGGTTGGTTGGTCCGTACTATGATGGTGTGAGCTTGAAAGTATGCTCGATGTCATCGGGAAGTGAGTATGAGGACCTAGGCGAACTTTTCTATCTTTTGATAGTTTAATTCAGCCCCTTGTAAAGCCTTACGGATGAAGTAGATGGGTTGTTGCCCACTTTCGTCTTCTCTGACTAGTGCTGATGCTATTGCCCGACTTCCTACGGCGAGTAAGGACAGGTGGTTGCCCCAGAAATTTCTTGAAATCTTGGAAGGCTTGTTCGTATTCTAGGGGTCCACTCGAATCTCTTTCCTTTCCTTAATGTTTTATAGAAGGGGAGAGATCTTAAGGCTGATCCAGCTAGGAACCTAGACAGAGCCGCTAGTTTTCCATTGAGCTGCTGGACCTCCTTGACACAGGTCGGACTTTTCATGCGAAGTATGGCCTGGCACTTATCTGAGTTTGCTTCGATTCCTCTTTGGGTGAGCATAAAGCACAGGAATTTGCCAGCTTCTACCGCGAAGGTGCACTTTGCAGGGTTAAGTCGCATACCATGCTTTCTTATGGTGTCGAACACTTTAGTGAGGTCTGATAACAACGATTCCTCACTTTGTGTTCTTACCAGCATGGCCTCTAGATAAACCTCCATTAGTTTTCTGATGTGGTTGGCGAAGACTTTGTTCATCAGTCTTTGGTAGGTAGCCCTTGTGTTCTTGAGTCCGAAGGGCATAACTATATAGCAATAGTTTGCTTTTGGGGTCAAGAATGATGTCTTCTCTTGGTCGGGTTGATACATTGGGATCTGGTTGTATCCTGAGTAAGCGTCCATGAAGGAGAGGTACTGATAGCCTGACTAGGCATCAACTGGTGTGTCGATCTTTGGGAGTGGGTAGGGATCTTTTGGGCAGGCTTTGTTGAGGTCGGTGTAATCGGTGCACATCCGCCACTTTCCATTTGACTTTTTGACCAACACCGCATTGGCTAGCCATAATGGATATTTTACCTTCCTTATGAACCCTGCCTCCAACAAGGCCTGTACCTGCTCCTCTACAGCTTGCGACCTTTCTGGGTCGAGCTTCCTACATTTTTGCTGTACTGGCCAAGACCTTGGATATATGGCTAACTTGTGGCACATTAGTCCGGGATTAATACCAGACATGTCGGAAGCCTTCCATGCAAAGAGGTCGGAATTATCTTTTAGGAGCTTTATTAGTAGTTCTTTTAAGTCTTTTCTCAGATTTGCTCCTATAATTGTTGTTTTGTCTGGGGCGTCTCCAATTTGAACTTCTTGGGTTTCACCTTCTGGCTGAGGGCGGAGTTCTTCGCGAGCTCGGATTCCCACGAGTTCTATAGTATTGGTTTCTTTTCCTCTGGGGTCACCTTGGAGGCTCAGACTTTCGTTGTAACAGCGTCGCGCTAGTTTTTAGTCTCCCTTTAAGGAAGCGATTCCTTTTGGAGTGGGGAACTTCATGCATAGATGTGGAGTGGAGACCATGGCGGCGAGCTGGTTTAGTGTTGTCCGACCTATTAGGGCGTTGTAGGCTGAGCTCACGTCAACTACAATGTAATCTATGCTCAACGTCCTAGACCGAATTCCTTTTCCAAAGGTCGTGTGTAATGAGATGTACCCTAATGGTTGAATTGGAGTGTCTCCTAGCCCGAATAGGCTATTTGGATATGCTCTGAGCTCCTTTTCTTGTGAACCGAGCTTGTCGAAGGAGGTTTTAAACAGTATATCCACAGAGCTTCCCTGGTCGATTAATGTTCGGTCGAGGTTGGCATTGGCAAGTATTATGGTAATGACCATGGGGTCATCATGCCCTGGGATGAAGCCCGCGGCGTCTTCTTAAGTGAATGTGATATTGGGGAGGTCGACCGATCTGTCTCCTCCTCCAACATGATACACCTCCTTAAGGTGTCTCTTGCGTGATGACTTAGAGATCCCTCCTCTTGCGAATCCTCCATTAATCATGTGAATATGCCTCTCAGGTGTGTGATGGGGATGTTCAGCTCGTCTGACCTCTTCATCCCTTCTTCTTTCCTTTGGTTCATCTGTTTTATAGGCCAGGAACCTGTCTAGTCTTCCTTCCCGGGCTAGCGTTTCTATGACGTTCTTTAGGTCGTAGCATTTGTTGGTAGGTTACCCATAGACTCGGTGGTATTCGCAGTACTCTATCCGACTTCCTCCTCTTTTATGTTTAATCAGGCGAGGGGGTGGGATCTTCTCAGTGTTGCGTATCTCTCTGTAAACATTCACAAGGGACACCCTGAGGAGAGTGTAGTTGTGGTATTTTCTAGGTTTTTCAGTAGGCTGGTCTTCTTTTTTCCTAGTCTCTTTATCCTTGTCCCGAGGTGGGTAGGAGAATCCAGATTTTGAGGTTTCTCCTAGTTGAGAGTTCTCCTCCATATTAATATACTTTTCTGCCCTTTCTTGTACCTCGTTCAAAGATGTTGGGTGCTTTTTTGATATGGAGTGGCTAAAGAGCCCTTCTCTTAGGCCATTGATAAGCCCCATGATGGCTGTCTTTGTAGGCAAACTTTGTATGTCCAGACATACTTTGTTGAATCTTTCCATGTAGCTGCGGAGGCTTTCCCGATCTCCTTGTTTAATTCCTAGCAAGCTTGGGGGCATGCTTTGTTTTATCTTTCTGGATAGAGAATCTAGTTAGGAACTTCTTGGTGAGGTCGTCGAAACTTGCTATTGACTTTGGTGGCAAGCTGTCGAACCATTTTATTGCCGTTTTGGTCAAAGTAGTCGGGAAAGCTTTACATCGAATTGCATCTGAGGCATTCGTAAGATACATCCGACTTCTGAAATTGCTGAGATGATACCTTGGATCAGACGTACCGTCGTATAGAGTCATGTCAAGGGCCTTAAAATCCTTCGGGACTTTAGCTTTCATGATCTCCTTTGTGAATGGGTCTTGGTCATTGTGGGGACTTTCCTCGTGGCTGGATTGGGTGGTCTTAGTTTTGAGATCAGCTTCGAGCTTTAAGAGCTTGTCCTCCAGCTCTGGGCATCGTCTTGTTTCTCTACAAAGGTCTCGCTCGGCCTCCCACTGCCGGTCAGCTTCTTGCTCTAGCTGTTTAAGGCGATGCTATTGTTCTTGGGTAACATCCAAGATTTCTGTGTTTGGGGGATTGTTTATCCCCCTTATTTTGAGGTGTATCTTTTGGCGTGGCTTCCGTGTTCTTGTGTGGCGTTTTGTCCTCCAAGCTAGAGTTGTGATTGTTATCAATGTTATCCTCGATGATGATGGGATGACTTTTAGGTTCCCCGACAATGGCACCAATGTTCCGAGGGTTACCTGAAACTGAAGGTCGATCTCGGATGAGATTTGCTGTGGTAACCGGAGATGTCGTGTCTGACTTGTTGGATCTGGTGGTGCTGCTGATCCTTGATCACTGGAGGGTGGTGGTACCTGCAAGAGACTCCGATGCTTAAGTTAGCACGTGCTTTAGGCAGGTTTTTTGTGTAGAATCAGAGTATGAGTTATACCTGGATGCTCCAGTGTATTTATAGTAGCGTAGAGTGATCTTTAAGATAAGTTAGTTATCTTATCTTATCTTTGAGTAAAACCACCTTATCTTTTTAGGCAAGCTGCCTTTGGAGTGGGCCACATCCATTCTTTTGGGCCTTCTTGGGCCTCTTATGGCGACATGGCCGAGCTCTGGTTAGTGGCGATCCAACCTTAAGAGGTTGGTCGCTCTTGTGTTCAGTCAACCCGGGTTGTGAAGCTCGACCTAGGGTATGAACACTACTGAGACAACTCGGACAAGAAACAGAGAGTGAAGAAACTAGCACACAAAGAGTGTCACAGTAAAAAGGGGGACCCCAGGATCCACAAGAACACCAACAGACCAGGGGCACCCTTTGGAGGCAATGAAGATACAATCACACAATCAACAAATAACCAAGGTCCTAATTGAGATCCTAGCCCCTCTGCCAAATAAAAAGGGCGCAACTATAACCTCATCACCTAAGTGCCTACACGTCCCCAGAACGAAATAACAGAGATAAAAAATCGCAAACCCTAAAGAAAAATAAAAGATATACAGAAAGTTTCAACCTTTTCAAAGGGAATCTAGCAAAGAAGTAACAACTTGGTACAAAGGGAAAGTATGCAAGAGTAAAACGCAAAAAAGCAACAAATAAAGCATGAAGCAAAGCACCAACCTGTGAAAGAAGATGAAGGAACTAGCAGCAAGCCACAGACGATCTTCACCAAGAGATGGAAGCTCAAAAAACTCAATAAAGGAACAATCTTGGAGTGCTGGGGCAAGAAAAAGATGAACAAAAGGAAGTTTTCTCCTACTGAGTAAAAGGAAAACTGAAGATGAAGCACCCCTTTGGCTTAGAGTTTGGTTGTTATAATGTTGTAGAAAATGACAATCTTAATGATGGTGTGCACCAAGGGTTGAATTATCACTTGAGGAAGGAGGTTGAATTATCCTCAATGCAATCCCTTCCTCTATGCCACTATGATCATACTTAATTCTATAGTGTATACAAATCAATTGAATATGGTAGACCTTACAATGATTACCAATCTCAACCACCATATTCCTATGAACCCTATCATCAACATTGTCCCCAACCACAATACCCTAAATCCCCATTTGACTACCAAATACCTCCATATGAGCATAATACACCACCATATCATCAACCATTTGCACCTTGGTGCACGAAATTGTAATGTCAATGTTCACATTACTCTTTTACAACTTCGCACAACTAACCAGCAAGTGCATTGGGTCGTCCAAGTAATACCTTAGGTGAGTAAGGGTCGATCCCACGGAGATTGTTGGCTTGAAGCAAGCTATGGTTATCTCGTAACTCTTAGTCAGGATATAATATCAATAATAATTTTTAATTTGAATTGTAAAAAGTAAAGAGGGCAGAACACAAATTATACTTGTATGTAGTAATGGAGAATATGTTGGAGTTTTGGAGATGCTTTGTCTTCTGAAATTCTGCTTTCCTCTATTTTCTAATTCATGCACGGATGTTCTCCTATGGCAAGCTGTGTGTTGGTGGATCACCATTGTCAATGGCTACCATCCATCCTTCCAGTGAAAAGGGTCCAGGTGCGCTGTCACCGCGCGGCTAACATCTGCAGGTTCTTAATCATACCGGAATAGGATTTACTATCCTTTTGCGTCTGTCACTACGCCCACCACTCGCGAGTTTGAGGCTCGTCACAGTCATTCAATCCCTGAATCCTACTCGGAATACCACAGACAAGCTTTAGACTTTCCGGATTCTCTTGAATGCTGCCATCAATCTAGCTTATACCACGAAGATTCTGATTTAGAGATCCAAGAGATATTCATTCATTCTACGGTAGAACAGAAGTGGTTGTCAGGCACACGTTCGTGGGGGAATGATGATGATTGTCACGTTTATCACATTCATGTTGAAGTGCGAATGGATATCTTAGATAGGAACACGCATGTTTGAATGAAAAACAGAAATACTTGCATTAATTCATCGAGACACAGCAGAGCTCCTCACCCCCCAAACAATGGAGTTTAGAGACTCATGCCGTCAAAGAGTACAAAATTCAGATCTAAAAATGTCATGAGATACAAAATAAGTCTCTAAAAGTTGTTTAAATACTAAACTAGCAACCTAGGTTTATAGAAAATGAGTAAACTATGATAGATAGTTCAGAAATCCACTTCTGGGGCCCACTTGGTGTGTTCTGGGGTTGAGACTAAAGCTTCTCACGTGCCTGGGCTGTTTTGGGTGTTCAACGCCAGGCTGTAACCTGTTTCTGGCGTTGAACTCCAACTTGTAACGTGTTTCTGGCGCTGGACGCCAGACTGCAACATGGAACTGGCATTGAATGCCAGTTTACGTCATCTATCATTGAGCAAAGTATGGACTATTATACATTGCGGGAAAGCCCTGGATGTCTACTTTCCAACGCAATTGGAAGCGCGTCAATTGGACTCTTGTAGCTCCAGAAATTCCATTCCGAGTGCAGAGAGGTCAGGATTCAACAACATCAGTAGTCCTTTTTCAGCCTGAATCAGATTTTTGCTCAGCTCCCTCAATTTCTGCCAGAAAATACCTGAAATTACAGAAAAACACACAAACTCAGAGTAAAGTCCAGAAATATGAATTTTGCCTAGAAACTAATTAAAATAAACTAAAAACTAACTAAAATATACTAAAACCTATATGAAATTAACCCCAAAAAGCGTATAAAATATCCGCTCATCACAACACCAAACTTAAACTGTTGCTTGTCCTCAAGCAACTAGATAAATAAAATAGAATACAAATGAGTCAAGAAACAATAATACAACAACAACAACAAAGCCTTGTCCCACTAAGTGGGGTCGGCTACATGAATCAAACGACGCCATTGTGCTCTGTCATGTATCATGTCTACAGAGAGACCGTTTACATGTAGGTCTCGTTTGACCACCTCATGGATGGTCTTCTTAGGTCTTCCTCTGCCTTTCGCCCTTTGTTCATCTTCCATCTCATCCATCCTCCTAACTGGATGTTCTATCGGTCTTTTTCTCACATGTCCAAACCACCTGAGACGCGATTCAACCATCTTTTCCACAATTGGTGCAACTCCAACTTTCTCCCTTATATCTTCATTCCTTATTTTATCCAATCGCGTATGACCACTCACCCATCTTAACATTTTCATCTCTGCCACACTCAGCTTATGTTCGTGCTCCCCTTTAGCCGCCCAACACTCCGTACCATACTGACTCTCCCATAAGGACGATATCATCGGCAAAAAGCATGCATCATGGCACAGGCTCTTGGATGTGCTCTGTGAGTACTTCCAAGACTAATGTGAAAAGGTATGGACTTAAGGATGATCCTTGGTGTAATCCTATACCAATAGGAAATTCCTCTGTCACACCACCTTGAGTCTTCACACTAGTTGTGGCCCCATCATACATATCTTTAATTACCCGAATATATGCGATCCTTACTCTCCTCTTTTCTAAAACCTTCCATAAGACATCCCTTGGTACTCTATTGTACGCTTTTTCCAAATCAATAAACACCGTATGTAGATCCCTTTTATTACTACGATACCTCTCCATCATCCTTCTTAATAGGTATATCGCTTCAGTGGTAGATCTGCCTGGCATAAATTCAAATTGGTTCTCTGTTACTTGTGTCTCTTTTCTCAACCTCCGTTCTATCACCCTTTCCCACAACTTCATAGTATGACTCATAAGTTTAATCCCTCTATAGTTTCCGCAGCTTTGTATATCCCCCTTATTCTTGTAGATAGGTACCAAGGTGCTCTTTCTCCACTCATCAGGAATCTTCTTAGACCTTAAAATCTCATTAAAAAGCATGGTTAACCAGTTGATGCCTTTTCCTCCAAGACCCTTCCAAACCTCAATCGGGATATTATCAGGTCCTACTGCCCTGCCATTTTTCATCTGCTTTAGAGCCTCTTTTACCTCGAAGTCTCGAATCCTTCGATAGTAGTCAAGAAACAATAATATCTCAGAGTTTTTGAGTGAAGCTCAGATTCTAATTAAATGAGCGGGGCTAGTAGCTTTTTGCTTCCGAACAGTTTTGGCATCTCACTTCATCCATTGAAGCTCAGAATGATTGGCATCTATAGGAACTTAAAATTCAGATAGTGTTATTGATTCTCCTAGTTCAGTATGTTGATTCTTGAACACATCTACTTTTATGAGTCTTGGCCGTGGCCCTAAGCACTTTGTTTTCCAGTATTACCACCGGATACATAAACGCCACAGACACATAATTGGGTGAACCTTTTCAGATTGTGACTCAGCTTTGCTAAAGCCCCCAATTAGAGGTGTCCAGGGTTCTTAAGCACACTCTTCTCTTTGCTTTGGACCTTGACTTTAACCGCTCAGTCTCAAGTTTTCACTTGACACCTTCACGCCACAAGCACATGATTAGGGACAGCTTGGTTTAGCCGCTTAGACCAGGATTTGATTTCCTTAGGCCCTCCTATCCACTGATGCTTAAAGCATTGGATCCTTTTTATTACCCTTGCCTTTTGGTTTTAAGGGTTATTGGCTTTTTCTGCTTGCTCTTTTTTTTTTTTTTTGCAAGCTTTGTATTCACTGCTTTTTCTTGCTTCAAGAATCATTTTTATGATTTTTCAGATTACCAATAACATGTCTCATGTTTATCATTCTTTCAAGAGCCAACATATTTAACATTCAAGAACATCAAATTCCAAAGACATATGCACTGTCCAAGCATTCATTCAGAAGGCACAAAGCATTGCCACCACATGTAAACAATTAGAATTTGTTTTATTAAAAACTCAAAAATTATTGCCTCCTTGTTCTAAAGAAAATCTTCTATTTTTTTCATGTTTAATGATGATGAAAAAAATAAATTATAGCTTAATTGGGGATAAAATCAAAATATAAATACTAATTGCCATTATATGACTCCTAAGGTGAAACTCAAATAATAGAAAAAAAGTTATCACAGGGTTAAGGTTAAGATCAGAACTCAACAACCTTGTCTTTGGGAAGCGGATGCCTCTTTAGTCTGTGGGGTGCTTGGCCCTTCAAGAGATAGTTTCTGACGCTTTAGTTCTCTTAATTCACGCCCTTGCACCTCTTGTTCTCTGAGTAGTTTGCAAAGCATGCTGTTTTGATTTTGCTGTTCTTCCTTCAATTGGTCCATGGTTTCTTGCAACTTAGTGACAGATGCCTCAAGATGCTCCCAGTATTCAAATTGAGGGAGTTCTGGTAGGAATTCTTGCGCCCTCCTCTTGATGGGGTCATCCTGCGTTTGTTGTTTTTCCATTGTGATTTTATTGATTGGTTGCTCCACTGAGATATACTCTGTTATTCCCATCTTTACTCCAGCATCTTTGCAGAGCATAGAGATTAGGCTTGGATAAGCCAACCTGGCATCCTTGGAGTTCTTATTGGCAAGTATGTAGAATTCAGATGGGATCAGTTGATAAACTTCTACTTCTTTTCCCAACATAATGCAATGAATCATCACTGCTCTTCTAATATTGACTTCAGAACGGTTGCTGGTGGGCAATATAGAACGCCCAATGAAGTCCAGCCATCCTCTGGTGACTGGTTTGAGATCTTCTCTCTTGAGTTGACTTGGGGAACCCTTCGTGCTACTGGTCCACCTGGCTCCAGGGATGCATATATTCTCTAGAATCTTATCCAGGCCCTTGTTTGTTCTTATCATTCTCCTATTGAAGGAGTCTGGGTCATCTTTCAGCTGAGGTAGCTTAAAGATCTCCTTGATTTTGTCAGGGTGGATGTGAACAATCTTTCCTCTGACCACAGTCCTGTAGTCATAGAGGACAGCTCCAGATATTCTCTGCCTGTCTGTTTGCCACAGATTAGCGTAGAATTCTTGAACCATATTCCTTCCTACTTTCGTTTCAGGATTAGCTAGGACTTCCCAGTTCATGTTTCGAATCTGCTCTTGGATCTCCGGATATTCATCTTCTTTCAGATCGAACTTGACTTCCGGGATCGCAGATCTTAGACACATTATTTTGTAGTAATGGTCTGAATGTTCTTTGGTTAAGAACCTCCCTTGATTCCAAAGTGGTTTTGGAATACTCTCTTTCTTGCCTCTTGGAGTGGGTTGTTTTCCTTTAGGAGCCATGATCTTAGTGGGTATGGTTTAGTGATCACGGATAAACACACCAAACTTAGAGGATTGCTTTTCCTCAAGCAAAATAAAAGAAAGGAGAGGGATAGAAGGAGAGCTAGTGTTGAATGGTGGATGATAAGAAGGAGGCCGAATGTGTTTTTAAAAGGGAGGGGGTGGGTTTTTCGAAAGTAGGGAGAAAGATAATAGAAGATATGGTTTAAAAAGAGATAAGTATGATAAGAAAAGATATAATTTAAAATTGAAAAGATATGAAGGATATTTGAAAAAGATAAATTTGGATTTTTTTGAAAAAGATAATATGGAGATTTGAAAAAGATATTGATTAGTTGAAAAGATTTTTGAATAAAAAGAGATAGATTTGTTTTGAAAATTTTGAAAAAGAGTTGAATTGGATAAAAAAAAGGATTTGTGCTTATGGATTAAGATACATTTGATATTTTTAAAGTGGGGTTTTTAGAAATTAGGGATTTTAGAAATCAGGGTTTGTAACATGTTTTTGCAAGAAATCATGAATTGAAACATGAAAATTAAGATTAAAATGAAAAATATGAAGAAAAAATGAATTTACCTCCTCCCCACCATCCTGGCGTTTGAACGCCCAAACGCTGCATGTTTTGGGCGTTCAACGCCCAACTGCTGCTTCTCCTGGGCGTTCAACGCCCAGCTGTTGCTTCTTTCTGGCGTTGAACGCCAGGAACTCCTTTGTCACTGGGCGTTTTTCTGAACGCCCAGGACGCTGTAAATCTGGCGTTAAACGCTCAGAAGATGCTTCTTTATGGCGTTTAACGCCCAGATGGCTATCCTTACTAGCATTCAACGCCCAGTGGATGCTTGTTTTAGGCGTTGAACGCCCAAAACAGACTTTTACTGGCGTTTTCTTGCCAGTGAGCTCTTTTTCTCTGTTTTGTATGCAGAATCCTTCTGTAACCCTGTAAACTTATACAATTTACTCTTTACCTTAGTATTAATGAACTTTATATAAACAAATAAAATCAAGAATAGGGCAAAATTCTTAGAGGAAGTGATGCCCCATGGCTGGGTTGCCTCCCAGCAAGCGCTTCTTTATTGTCTTTAGCTGGACCTTGCTGAGTTTTTAATCTAGCCTCAGCCTTGAGCACTCTTGCTCAACATTGCCTTCAAGATAGTGCTTGATTCTCTGTCCATTAACAATGAACTTCTTATCAGAATCAATATCTTGAAGCTCCACATAACCATATGGTGATACACTTGTAATCACATATGGTCCTCTCCACCGGGATTTCAGTTTCCCGGGAAATAGCCTGAGCCTAGAGTTAAACAACAGAACCTTTTGTCCTGGTTCAAAGATTCTAGATGACAGCTTTCTGTCATGCCACCTTTTTTTTTCTCTTTGTAAAGCTTGGCATTTTCGAAAGCAGTGAATCTGAATTCCTCTAGCTCATTCAGCTGGAGCAATCTTTTCTCTCCAGCTAATTTGGCATCAAAGTTAAGGAATCTGGTTGCCCAGTAGGCCTTATGTTCCAGTTCCACGGGCAGGTGACAAGCCTTACCATACACAAGTTGGTAAGGAGAGGTCCCTATGGGAGTCTTGAAGGCTGTTCTGTAAGCCCACAGAGCATCATCCAAGCTTCGTGCCCAATCCTTTCTACGGGTACTTACAGTCCGTTCCAGGATTCTTTTTAGTTCTCTGTTAGAGACTTCAGCTTGGCCATTTGTCCGTGGATGATATGGAGTTGCCACCTTATGGCGAATCCCATACCGGACCATGGCAGAGTAAAGCTGTTTGTTGCAGAAGTGAGTTCCCCCATCACTGATTAGTACCCTAGGGACACCAAATCTGCTGAATATGTGTTTCTGGAGGAACTTTAGTACTGTTTTAGTATCATTGGTGGGTGTGGCAATGGCCTCTACCCATTTTGATACATAGTCAACTGCCACCAGGATATAAGTGTTTGAGTATGATGGTGGAAAAGGCCCCATGAAATCAATTCCCCATACATCAAACAACTCAATTTCCAAGATTCCTTGTTGAGGCATGGCATAACTATGAGGCAAATTACCAGCTCTCTGGCAACTGTCACAGTTACGTACAAACTCTCGAGAATCTCTATAGAGTGTAGGCCAGTAGAAACCACATTGGAGGACCTTGGTGGCTGTTCGCTCACCTCCGAAATGGCCTCCATATTGTGATCCATGGCAATTCCATAGGATCCTCTGCGCTTCTTCTCTAGGCACACTCCTACGAATTTTTTCGTCTGCACATCTCTTAAAGAGATAGGGTTCATCCCATAAGTAGTACTTTGCATCAGTAATTAATTTTTTCTTTTGTTGCCTGCTGTACTCCTTGGGAATGAACCTTGCAGCTTTGTAGTTTGCAATGTCTGCAAAGCATGGTAATTCCTGAATGGCGAACAAATGCTCATCCGGAAAGGTTTCAGAGATCTCAATAGAGGGGGAGGACGCCTCTTCCACTGGTTCTATCTGGGACAGATGGTCAGCCACTTGGTTTTCTGTCTTTTTTCTGTCTCTTATTTCTATATCAAACTCTTGCAGAAGTAACACCCATCTTATGAGTCTAGGTTTTGAATCCTGCTTTGTGAGTAGATATTTAAGAGCAGCATGATCTGTGGACACAATCACTTTTGATCCTACTAAGTATGATCTAAACTTGTCAATGGCATAAACCACTGCAAGCAATTCTTTTTCTGTGGTTGTGTAATTTTTTTGGACATCATTCAAAACACGGCTAGCATAATAAATGACATGCAGAAGCTTGTCATGCCTCTGCCCCAGTACTGCACCAATGGCGTGATCACTAGCATCACACATTAATTTGAACGGTAATGTCCAGTCTGGTGCAGAGATAACTGGTGCTGTGACCAGCTTAGCTTTCAGAGTTTCAAACGCCTGCAGACACTCTGTGTCAAACACAAATGGCGTGTCAGCAGCTAGCAGGTTGCTTAGAGGTTTTGCAATTTTTGAAAAATCCTTTATAAACCTCCTACAGAATCCTGCATGCCCCAGAAAGCTTCTGATTGCCTTAACATTGGCAGGTGGTGGTAATTTTTCAATTACCTCTATTTTAGCTTGATCCACCTCTATTCCCTTGTTTGAAATTTTATGCCCAAGGACAATCCCTTCAGTCACCATAAAGTGACATTTTTCCCAGTTTAAAACCAGGTTGGTCTCTTGGAATTTTTTCAAAACCAGTGTCAGGTGATCAAGACAGGAGCTGAATGAGTTTCCATATACTGAGAAGTCATCCATGAAGACTTCCAGAAATTTTTCCACCATATCAGAGAAAATAGAGAGCATGCATCTCTGAAAGGTTGCAGGCACATTACACAGCCCAAAAGGCATCCTTCTGTAAGCAAATACTCCAGATGGACATGTGAATGCTATTTTCTCTTGATCTTGAGGATCTACTGCAATTTGGTTGTAGCCTGAATAGCCATCCAAAAAGCAGTAATAATTATGACCTGCTAGTCTTTCTAGCATCTGGTCTATGAATGGTAAAGGAAAATGATCCTTTCTCGTGGCTGTATTGAGCCTTCTGTAATCAATACACATGCGTCACCCTGTAACTGTTCTTGTAGGAACCAGTTCATTTTTTTCATTATGAACCACTGTCATGCCTCCCTTTTTAGGGACAACTTGATTAGGACTCACCCAGGGGCTATCTGAAATAGGATAAATAATCCCAGCCTCCAGTAATTTAGTGACCTCTTTCTGCACCACTTCCTTCATGGTTGGATTTAGCCGCCTCTTTGGTTGAACCACTGGCTTAGCATCGTCCTCCAATAAGATCTTGTGCATGCATCTAGCTGGGCTTATGCCCTTAAGGTCACTTATAGACCACCCAAGAGCTGTCTTGTGTGTCCTTAGCACTTGAATTAGTGCTTCCTCTTCCTGTTGATTTAAAGCAGAGCTTATGATCACTGGAAAAGTATCACCTTCTCCCAGAAATGCATATTTCAGGGATGGTGGTAATGGTTTGAGCTCGGGTTTAGGAAGTTTTTCCTCTTCCTGAGAAAATTTCAGAGACTCTTTCAATTCCTCTGAATCCTCTAGATCAGGTGGAACATCTTTAAAGATGTTTTCCAGCTCTTATTCGAGACTCTCAGCCATGTTGATCTCTTCTACCAAAAAGTCAATAAGATCAACTTTCATGCATTCTTTTGGTGTGTCTGGATGCTGCATGGCATTGACAGCATTCAACTTAAACTCATCTTCATTGACTCTCAGGGTGACTTCCCCCTTTTGGACATCAATGAGAGTTCGTCCAATTGCTAGGAAAGGTCTTCCTAGAATGAGAGTAGCACTCTTGTGCTCCTCCATCTCCAGCACTACGAAGTCAGTGGGAAAGGCGAATGGCCCAACCCTGACAATCATGTCCTCAATCACGCCTGATGGGTATTTAATGGAGCCATCATCAAGTTGGAGACATATCCGGGTTGGTTTAACTTCTTCAGTTAAGCCAAGCTTTCTAATAGTGGATGCAGGTATTAGGTTGATGTTTGCCCCAAGATCGCATAAAGTTGTCCTGGTGCAATTTCCCTCTAATGTGCATGGTATTAGAAAGCTTCTGGGATCTTTAAGCTTTTCAGGAAAGCTTTTCAGAATGACTGCACTGCATTTTTCAGTGAGGAGAACTCTTTCAGTTTCTCTCCAATCCTTCTTTTGACTTAAGATCTCTTTCATGAACTTGGCATAAGAAGGTATTTGCTCAAGTGCCTCTGCAAACGGAATCTTAATTTCAAGAGTCCTGAGATAATCTGCAAAGCGAGCAAATTGCTTATCCTGCTCCTCTTTGCGGAGTTTTTGAGGATAAGGTATCTTGGCTTTATATTCCTCAACCTTGGTTGCTGTAGGTTTATTTCCTACAGAAATAGTTGAAGAAGCCTTTTTAGAGGGGTTGTCATCAGCATTTGTGTGTGTCTGATCCCTCTCTGGCATTTGAGTGCTAGAGTTAGAAGCTGGAGTGACGTTAGACACCAATTCTTCATCTGTTTCTGGCATCTGAACGCCAGAACTGTGCTTCTTTTGGGCGTTCAATGCCAGTTCCTTGCTTGTTTCTGGCGTTGAACGCCAGTCCTGAGCATGGTCTGGGCGTTCAGCGCCAGCCTTCCACCCAATTTCTGGCGTTTTAATGCCAGAATTATTTTTTCCTGGGCTCTTACTGTCCTCAGATGGATTTTGGGTGGTTTGCTCATTCCTTGGCTTCCTGCTGCCTTGAGTTGGGGTATTTAATATTTTCCCACTTCTTAATTGATCTGCTTGGCATTCTTCTGTTATTTGTTTTGACAGCTGCTGTTTTGTTTGCTTCAATTGTTCTTCCATATTTATATTAGCCATCCTTGTCTCTTGTAGTCTATCTTTGAATTCGGCTAACTGTTGTGTTAGAAATTCCAATTGCTGATTGAATTCAGCAGCTTGTTCTACAGGACTAAGTTCAGCAGTTACTGTTTTAACCTCTTCTTTCATGGAAGGGTCACTGCTTAGGTACAGATGCTGATTTCTGGCAACTGTATCAATGAGCTCTTGAGCTTCTTCAATTGTCTTTCTCATGTGGATAGATCCACCAGTGAGTAATCTAGAGAGATCTGAGCTCTTTTTATATTTTAAAGGTAAATTTCGAAAATTTGCTTTAAAATAGAGAGAAAAGATATTTTTGAATTTAAAGAGGAGAGAGAAAAACAATAAGATAGCACAAGATTTAAAATTTTTAGATCTAATGCTCCTTGTTTTCGAAAATTTTGGAGGGAAAACACCAAGGATCACCAAACTTAAAAATTTTAAGATCAAGACACAAGGAAAGCTCAAGAACACTTTGAAGATTCACAAGAACACAAGAACATGAAGAAAGAACACCAAACTTAAAATTTTTAGAAAACCAAAATAAGATTTTTCGAAAACCAAAGAAAAATCAACAAGAAAACACCAAACTTAAAGTTTGGCACAAGATTTAATGTAAAAATTATTTTTGAAAAACAATTTTAAAAAGAAGGTACCCAATTTACCAAGAACACAGACCAACGCTCTAGCCAAATGGGTAGTAAATGTAACACTTGTGTTGAAAAATATTTTTAATAACTAAGAAAAAATATTATTTTTATTTTTATTTTTATAATTTTTTTTAAAAGAATATAAAAGACTCTGACCCAAAAGATAAAATTTTCCTAATCTAAGCAACAGGATTCACCGTCAGTTGTTCAAACTCAAACAATCTCCGGCAACGGCGCCAAAAACTTGGTGCACGAAATTGTAATGTCAATGTTCACATTACTCTTTTACAACTTCGCACAACTAACCAGCAAGTGCACTGGGTCGTCCAAGTAATACCTTACGTGAGTAAGGGTCGATCCCACGGAGATTGTTGGCTTGAAGCAAGCTATGGTTATCTCGTAACTCTTAGTCAGGATATAATATCAATAATAATTTTTAATTTGAATTGTAAAAAGTAAAAAGGGCAGAACACAAATTATACTTGTATGCAGTAATGGAGAATATGTTGGAGTTTTGGAGATGCTTTGTCTTCTGAAATTCTGCTTTCCTCTGTTTTCTAATTCATGCACGCACGTCCTCTTATGGCAAGCTGTGTGTTGGTGGATCACCATTGTCAATGGCTACCATCCATCCTTCCAGTGAAAAGGGTCCAGGTGCGCTGTTACCGCATGGCTAATCATCTGCAGGTTCTCAATCGTACCGGAAGAGGATTTACTATCCTTTTGCGTCTATCACTACGCCCAGCACTCGCGAGTTTGAGGCTCGTCACAATCATTCAATCCCTGAATCCTACTCGGAATACCACAGACAAGGTTTAGACTTTCCGGATTCTCTTGAATGCTGCCATCAATCTAGCTTATACCACGAAGATTCTGATTTAGAGATCCAAGAGATATTCATTCATTCTACGGTGGAACGGAAGTGGTTGTCAGGCATGCGTTCGTGGGGGAATGATGATGATTGTCACATTCATCACATTCATGTTGAAGTGCGAATGGATATCTTAGATAGGAACACGCATGTTTGAATGGAAAACAGAAATACTTGCATTAATTCATCGAGACACAGCAGAGCTCCTCACCCCCAACAATGGAGTTTAGAGACTCATGCCGTCAAAGAGTACAAAATTCAGATCTAAAAATGTCATGAGATACAAAATAAGTCTCTAAAAGTTGTTTAAATACTAAACTAGCAACCTAGGTTTACAAAAAATGAGTAAACTATGATAGATAGTGCAGAAATCCACTTCTGGGGCCCACTTGGTGTGTGCTGGGACTGAGACTAAAGCTTCTCATGTGCCTGGGCTGTTTTGGGCATTCAACGCCAGGCTGTAACCTATTTCTGGCGTTGAACTCCAACTTGTAACGTGTTTCTGGCGCTGGACGCCAGACTGCAACATTGAACTGGCGTTGAACGCCAGTTTACGTCATCTATCCTTGAGAAAAGTATAGACTATTATATATTGCTGGAAAGCCCTGGATGTCTACTTTCCAACGTAATTGGAAGCGCGTCAATTAGACTCTTGTAGCTCCAGAAATTTTATTCTGAGTGCAGAGAGGTCAGGATCCAACAACATCAGCAGTCCTTTTTCAGCCTGAATCAGATTTTTGCTCAGCTCCCTCAATTTCAGCCAGAAAATACCTGAAATTATAGAAAAACACACAAACTCATAGTAAAGTCCAGAAATATGAATTTTGCCTAGAAACTAATGAAAATAAACTAAAAACTAACTAAAACATTCTAAAAACTATATGAAATTAACCCCAAAAAGCGTATAAAATATCCGCTCATCACGCCTCAAGAACCACCATATGAGCATGTTCATACCCTAGACCGAGCCATAAGGTCCGGGTTGGACTAAAGCAAAATGACTGACCTCTTTAAAGGTTGGCTCGTCACCGACCTCTTCATAAAGAGCTCGGACAAATCACCATGGAGGCCCAAGGAGGCCCAAAGTAAAAGAACTACCGCCACTAGAAGGCAGTTAACTAAAGATAATGCTCTTACCCACGAAAGATAAGATAAGGTGACAAACTTATCTCAAAGGAAGATCATCAAACACTACTATAAATACACTAGAACACCCAGGTATAACTCATTGATTCACCCGGAAACTGTCTCTCAACAAATTTCCTATCGGCATGTGTACCGGATTGTCGTCAAGTAAAAGCTCACTATAGAGTAAGGTCGAATCCCACAGGGATTAGTTGGTTGATCAATGTTAATTGAAGAATTTTTCTAGTTGAGCTAAATCGAAATTGAAATTGGGATTGCGGTAAGTAAAATTTGGCGGGAAACTTAAATTGCAAGAATTAAATGACAGAAGTTAAATTGCATGAAATTAAATGACAGAATCTTAAATTGCAAGAAATTAAATGGGAATGGGGATTTAGCATGAAATTAAAGAAGCAGAATATAAATGAATGGATAGATCAGAGATGGGGAAGCTCATTGGGGTTAGGAGATGTGATAATTCTCTGGATCAAATTCGTTTTAATCTCTTCCTCAATCAATGCATACATTGATTTCCTTGGCAATCTTAAGTGATTAGATCCCAATTTCTTGGCAACCTAATCTCTCTAAGCATGAACAATTGTCCAATTACTTGATTTAAGTGCTCATAGGAAGATATGAAGTTTGGTCACTGATTATACCACACAAATTCATAGATCAAAGTATTGGTAGGATTACATGTCACTATATCCATCCAAACCCCAATCTAATCCAATGTGAGAAAGCAATTCTAGCATGATCTTCTCATTCCTCTCCCAAGGTTTCGAGGAGATCCAATTATGAATAGCTTCTTTCCCAAGGTAACTATCCAATTGGATGAAGAACGAAAGCTTTCTAGTTAAATCAAGAGAAAAGAAAGGAGAAGAAGAATGAAAACTAGTATTGATCCATTGAATTTACACAGAGCTCTCTAACCCAATGAAAGGGGTTTAGTTGTTCATAGCTCTCAGAATGGAAATTGGAATTGAAAGATACATTCCTGGAAATTAAAATTGAACAGAAAAGTAAAAAGTGCAGTCAGTGTAAAAAAATGGAAAAAGGTCCCTTCTAACTTAAATTCTAAACTATTTATACACTTTCATCTATTGATCTTCAATCTCTGAATTGGGCTTTTGGCCTTGATGGAATTGGGTTGAAATGGCTTCAATTGGTTTCCCCTGTTGTTGAAAAGAGATCTATTTGAATTACAGAGTCCTGGTGCTCAAGTTGGAGTTGACGTTTGATCCCCAACGTTGACTCAAATGCTTTTCAAAAAAACCAAATAAATTTTGCTGTCATTGGCGTTTGACTCAACGTTGGAGGGCCAACGTTCTGCTATACCACTCGTACGCATGCACCATGCGTGCGCGTGAAGGCTAAGATTTTGCTTTCTCACACGTGCGCGTACACCAAGCTTACGCGTGAATTGCCCTTTTTCCTATCGACTCGTACGCGTCACTGACGCGTACATGTGGATACAAGTTTTTCAATTTCAAATTCTGGGCTTGGCATTACGGACGTTGGAGGCAGCATTTGAGGCAACGTTGGACCTCCAACGTTCGCTTTGTGACGCGTACGCGTGACCCACGCATGCGCTTGACTCACGCTTGAACATGGATATAGAAATTTTGCTCTTTCTATGACGCGTACGCGTCACTCAAAAAACATTCAGCTCCAGAATTGAAAATTTTCTCACAGCGTTGGGGGTAACGTTGGCTGCCCAACGTTCCCTCAAACGTGAGCACCAGCAAATCATGCAGAGGGTTGCTCTGCCTCTCTTCCAACGTTACTTCTTCTCTATCATTAGCCAAAACATGCATGAAAGCTTTGCTAAAGTTTTGAGAATTCTCATCATTCATAGTACACAAGTAATTATAGCATAATTCTCATGAAATTGCATCAAATTAACTATGGTTGGATGAATTTAGGTATGCATCAACTCCTACCCCAATTGCTTACTTATAACTCAAGAAAGTGCATAAAACCTATTAAAAACCAAGAAAAAGGCTAGTGAAACTGGCCCAAGATGCCCTGGCATCACAACACCAAACTTAAATCTTGCTTGTCCCTAAGCAAGTACTGAATTATTAAGAAGAAAGAATGAAACAGAAGGTGATGTTCATATAAGCAAGTCATTATTATTAGTTCATAGGGTTTTATGCAGAAAATGCAGTAACTCACTTCTTATTGATCTCTAGGCATAGACTGTCTCCTTTAAGCATCAATTAACACACTGCTATGACCTCTTATTATTCACTCATCCTTGGTAATTGCTTTTCTTTATTTTCTTTTTCTGTAAACTTTAGATCAGTGTCATGTGTTGTAGCAATTTCTTAGCTTATTTGTACTCAACACATATTCACTACAGACACTTGGCTCACAATTCTTCTTAGGACATTGATGCCCAGCACCTCTTTGGGTTACTAAATGCCTTGTAACTAAGTTGCTCTTGATAATGGATTTTCGGTTGATAATCCCGGGTTAGTTAATACCAAGTGTTAAAGCACTCCATAGAACCTAATCATCTAAGCAGATCCTAGTACAAAGACACCATAGGCATATGTCCTAAGGTCCAAGCTATTGGTGTCTAGTCTTATTCTTTGCTTTCTTCTATTTTTGTTGCCACTTTTGGCCTTTTTTTTCTTTCTTTTTGTTTGTATTTTCTTTCCTCCAAGGACTTTTATTTGCTAAGATTCATAGACAGCATGCTAGTTTACACTAAAAGGGGAATAATCTATCCTTTTAGTCATTATAAGTGAGCTACTACACAATCAGCCATATATACCACCACTTACTATTATTTCACTTCTTGCTACAAAGGAACTATTCCACTTCTTATTCAAACATTTCTTTTATTTAAATTGAAAAGACTCAGGGGACAAAACAAGCATTTAAACTGGTGAAAGTGAAAAAATACACACCTAGGCTAGCATACTTATTGCAAAATTAAACATAATGAAATGCAAAACGACTACAAATTGACTATTAACATGGGCACATTCAGACTTCCAATTTAGAGGATTTCAAAGTGGTGCACAAAATCGTGATTGTTCATTCCTTGGTAACGGCGCTAAAAACTTAATACGCACGTTCATAATTTTAGTTCTTTTCACAATTTCGATACAACTAACCAGCAAGTGCACTGGGTCGTCCAAGTAATAAACCTTACGTGAGTAAGGGTCGATCCCACGGAGATTGTCAGCTTGAAGCAAGCTATGGTCACCTTGTAAATCTCAGTCAGGCGGATTCAAACGGTTATAGAGTTTTTAATAATTAAAAGATAAATAAAACATAAACTAGGATAAAGATACTTATGTAATTCATTGGTGAGAATTTCAGATAAGCATATAGAGATGCTTTCATTCCTCTGAACCTCTGCTTTCCTGCTGTCTTCATCCAATCATTCCTACTCCCTTCCACGGCAAGCTTTATGTAGGGCATCACCGTTGTCAATGGCTACATCCCATCCTCTCTGTGAAAATGGTCCAATGCGCTGTCACTGCATGGCTAATCATCTGTCGGTTCTCGGTCATACTGGAATAGGATTTACTATCATTTTGAGTCTGTCACTATGCCCAGCACTCGCGAGTTTGAAGCTCGTTACAGCCATCCCTTCCCAGATCCTACTCGGAATACCACAGACAAGGTTTAGACTTTCCGGATCTCAAGAATGGCCATCCATGGGTTCTAACTTATACCACGAAGACTCTAATATCTCGGTCTCGATTCTCTGTATTAGATATCTAAGATATACTCATTCTATCTTGTTTGCATATTGAACGGAAGTGTTTGTCAGGCACGCGTTCATAGGTGAGAATGATGATGAGCGTCACATAATCATCACATTCATCATGTTCTTGGGTGCAAATGGATATCTTAGAATAGGAATAAGCTTGAATTGAATAGAGAAACAATAGTACTTTGCATTAATTCATGAGGAACAGCAGAGCTCCACACCTTAATCTATGGTGTGTAGAAACTCTACCGTTGAAAATACATAAGTGATGAGGGTCCAGGCATGGCCGAATGGCCAGCCCCCAAAATGTGATCAAAGGATCAAAATACAATCCAAAGATGTAAATACAATAGTAAAAAGTCCTATTTATACTAAACTAGTTACTAGGGTTTATAGAAATGAGTAAATGATGCAGAAATCCACTTCTGGGGCCCACTTGGTGTGTGCTTGGGCTGAGCATTGACCTTTACACGTGTAGAGGCTTCTCTTGGAGTTGAACGCCAGTTTGTAACCTGTTTCTGGTGTTTAACTCCACTTTGCAACCTGTTTCTGGCGTTTAACTCCAGAATGCAGCATGGAAATGGCGTTCAACGCCAGTTTGCGTCATCTAAACTCGGGCAAAGTATGGACTATTATATATTGCTGGAAAGCCATGGATGTCTACTTTTCAACGCAATTGAGAGCGCACCATTTGAAGTTCTGTAGCTCCAGAACATCCACTTTGAGTGCAGGGAGGTCAGAATCCAACAGCATCTGCAGTCATTCTTCAACCTCTGAATCTGATTTTTGCTCAGGTCCCTCAATTTCAGCCAGAAAATACCTGAAATTACAGAAAAACACAAAAACTCATAGTAAAGTCCAGAAATGTGAATTTTAATTAAAAACTAATAAAAATATACTAAAAACTAACTAAATCATACTAAAAACTATGTAAAAACAATGCCAAAAAGCGTATAAATTATCTGCTCATTACAACACCAAACTTAAATTGTTGCTTGTCCCCAAGAAACTGAAAATCAAATAGGATAAAAAGAAGAGAATATACTATAAATTCCAAAATATCAATGAAACTTAGCTCCAATCAGATGAGCGGGACGTGTAGCTTTTTGCCTCTTGAATAGTTTTGGCATCTCACTTTATCCATTGAGGTTCAGAATGATTGGCATCTATAGGAACTTAGAATTTAGATAGTGTTATTGATTTTCCTAGTTCAGTATGTTGATTCTTGAACACAGCTACTTTATGAGTCTTGGCCGTAGCCCTAAGCACTTTGTTTTCCAGTATTACCACTGGATACATAAATGTCACAGACACATAACTGGGTGAACCTTTTCAGATTGTGACTCAGCTTTGCTAAAGTCCCAAATTAGAGGTGTCCAGAGTTCTTAAGCACACTCCTTTTTTTGCTTTGGATCTCGACTTTAACCGCTCAGTCTCTAGCTTTTCACTTGACACCTTCACGCCACAAGCACATGGTTACGGACAGCTTGGTTTAGCTGCTTAGGCCAGGATTTTATTCCTTTAGGCCCTCCTATCCACTGATGCTCAAAGCCTTGGATCCTTTTTATTACCCTTGCCTTTTGGTTTTAAGGGCTATTGGCTTTTTGCTCTTGCCTTTTGGTTTAAAGAGCTTTTCGCTTTTTCTGCTTGCTTTTTCTTTTTCTTTTTTTTTTGTTCGCCATTTTTCTTTTCTCTTTTTTTTTTCTGCAAGCTTTTGTATTCACTGCTTTTTCTTGCTTCAAGAATCATTTTTATGATTTTTCAGATTATCAAATAACATTTCTCTTTTTACATCATTCTTTCAAGAGCCAATATATTTAACATTCATAAACAACAACTTCAAAAGACATATGCACTGTTCAAGCATTCATTCAGAAAACAAAAAGTGTTGCCACCATATCAAAATAATTAAACTAGTTTGAAGGATGAATTCGAAACCATGTACTTCTTGTTCTTTTGTAATTAAAATATTTTTCATTCAAGAGAGGTGATGGATTCATATTCATAACTTTAAGGCATAGACACTTAGACACTAATGATCATGTAATAAGACACAAATATAAATAAACATAAAGCTCAAAAATTGAAAAACAGGAAAATAAATAAATAAGGAGATTAAGGAATGAGTCCACCTTAGTGAGGGTGGCGTCTTCCTCTTCTTGAAGAATCAATGGTGCTCTTGAGCTCCTCTATGTCTCTTCTTTGTCTTTCTTGCTCCTCCCTCATAGCTCTTTGATCTTATCTAATTTCATGGAGGATGATGGAGTGCTCTTGGTGCTCCACCCTTAGTTGTCCCATGTTGGAACTTAATTCTCCTAGGGAGGTGTTGATTTGCTCCCAATAATTCTGTGGAGGAAAGTGCATCCCTTGAGGCATCTCAGGGATTTCATGGTGAGGAATCTCCTCATGCTCATGTTGAGGTCCATGATCTCTTGTTTGCTCCATCCTTTTCTTAGTGATGGGCTTATCCTCTTCAGTGAGGATGTCTCCCTCTATGTCAATTCCAGCTGAATTTCAGAGGTGGCATATGAGGTGAGGAAAGGCTAACCTTGCCCAAGTGGAGGACTTGTCAGCCACCTTGTAGAGTTCTTGAGGTATAATCTCATGAACTTCCACCTCCTCTCCAATCATGATACTATGGATCATGATGGCCCGATCTATAGTAACTTCAGACCGGTTGCTAGTAGGAATGATTGAGCGTTGAATGAACTCTAACCATCCCCTAGCCACTGGTTTGAGGTCATGCCTTCTTAGTTAAACTGGCTTGCCTCTTGAGACAATTTTCCATTGAGCTCCTTCCTCACATATGTCTATGAGGACTTGGTCCAACCTTTGATCAAAGTTGACCCTTCTTGTGTAGGGGCATGCGTTCTCTTCCATCATTGGCAAGTTGAACGCCAGCCTTACATTTTCCGAACTAAAATCTAAGTATTTCCCCCGAACTATAGTAAGCCAATGCTTTGGATTCGGGTTCACACTTTGATCATGGTTCCTAGTGATCCATGCGTTTACATAGAACTCTTGAACCATTAGGATCCCGACTTGTTGAATGGGGTTGGTGAGAACTTCCCAACCTCTTCTTTGGATCTCAAGTCGGATCCCCGGATACTCATTCTTTTTTAGCTTAAAAGTAACCTCAGGGATCACTTTCTTCTTGGCCACAACTTCATAGAAGTGGTCTTGATGGACCATTGAGATGAATCTCTCCATCTTCCATGACTCAGAGGTGGAAGCAATTGCCTTCCCTTTTCTCATTCTAGAGGTTTCTCTGGCCTTAGGTGCCATTAATGGTTATGGAAAAAAAAAAGCTATATTTTTTACCACACCAAACTTAAAATATTTGCTCGTCCCCGAACAAAAGAAGAAAGAAAAATAGTAGAAGAAGAAGAAAATGGAGGAGATGGAGGGTGAGGTATTTTCGGCCAAGGGTGAATTTAGGGTTGTGTTGTGTGAAAATGAAGAAGTAATGAGGGGTTTATATAGGAGTGGGGGGAGGGTGAAGTTTTGGCCATTAGGGTTGGGTTTGGGAGGGAAATTAGTTTGAATTTGAAGGTAGGTGTGGTTTTTGGGGAAGGGAGGATGGATGTGAGTGGTGAAGAGGTGATGGGGAAGAGTGATTGAGTTGATTGGTGAAGGGTATTGAAGAGAGTCATGAAAAGGTGTAAAGAGGAGAGAAGAAGGGTAGGTGGGGGTCCTGTGGGGTCCACAGATCCTGAGGTGTCAAGGGTTTTTCATCTCTCCACCTTTTAGACGTGTAAAACACCCTATACATGCAATCCTGGCGTTTAACGCCAGACTACTGCCTGTTTTTGGTGTTAAATGCCACTTCCATGCTCTGTTCTAGCGTTTAACGCCAGGTAGATGCTGGTTTCTGACGTTAAACGCCAGCTTTGTGCCTGTTTCTGGCGTTAAACGCCAAACAGATGCTTGTTTCTGGCGTTTGAATGCCAGACTGCTCTCCTCCAGGGTGTGCTATTTTTTCTGCTGTTTTTCATTTTGTTTATGATTTTTCAGTAGTTTTTGTGACTCCATGATGAGCGGATATTTTATACACTTTTTGGGGTTAATTTCATGTAGTTTTTAGTATGTTTTAGTTAGTTTTTAGTATATTTTTCATTAGTTCTAGGAAAAATTCATATTTCTCGACTTTAATATGAGTTTGTGTGTTTTTTTGTGATTTTAGGTAATTTCTGGCTGAAATTGAGGGAGCTGAGCAAAAATCTTATTCAGGTTGAAAAAGGACTGCTGATGCTGTTGGATTCTGACCTCCCTGCACTCGGAAAGGATTTTCTTGAGCTACAAATGTCCAATTGGTGCACTCCTAATTGCGTTGGAAAGTAGACACCAAGGGCTTTCCAGTAATATATAATAGTCCATACTTTTCTCAAGGATAGATGATGTAAACTTGCGTTCAACGCCAGTTCCATGTTGCAGTCTGGCGTTAAACGCCAGAAACAGGTTACAAATTGGAGTTAAACGCCAGAAACAGGTTACAACCTGGCGTTTAACGCCAGAAACAACCTAGGCACATGTAAAGCTTTAAGTCTCAGCCCTAGCACACACCAAGTGGGCCCCAGAAGTGGATTTCTGCACCATCTATCTTAGTTTACTCATTTTCTGAAAACTTAGGTTACTAGTTTAGTATTTAAACAACTTTTAGAGATTTATTTTGTATCTCATGACATTTTAGATCTGAACTTTGTACTCTTTGACGGCATGAGTCTCTAAACTCCATTGTTGGGGGTGAGGAGCTCTACTGTGTCTCGATGAATTAATGCAATTACTTCTGTTTTCCATTCAAACATGTTTGTTTCTATCTAGGATATTTATTCACACTTCAATATGATGAATGTGATGATCCGTGACACTCATCACCATTCTCAACCTATGAACGCGTGCTTGATAACCACCTCCGTTCTATATTATATTGAATGAGTATCTCTTGGATTCCTTAATCAGAGTCTTCGTGGTATAAGCTAAAATCCATTGGCAGCATTCTTGAGAATCCGGAAAGTCTAAACCTTGTCTGTGGTATTCCAAGTTGGATTCAGGGATTGGATGACTGTGACGAGCTTCAAACTCACAAGGGTTGGGCGTAGTGATAGACACAAAAGGATCAATGGATCCTATTCCAGCATGAGTGAGAACCGACAGATGATTAGCCGTGTGGTGACAGCGCACCTGGACCATTTTCACTGAGAGGACGGATGGTAGCCATTGACAACAGTGATCCACCAACATACAGCTTGCCATAGGAGGAACCTTGCGTGCGTGAAGAAGAAGACAGGGGGAAAGCAGAGATTCAGAAGACAAAGCATCTCCAAAACTCCAACATATTCTTCATTACTGCAGAACAAGTATTTATTTCATGCTCTTTTATTTTTCGCAATTCAAACTGATAAATATAATTGATATCTTGACTAAGAGTTACAAGATAACCATAGATTTCTTCAAGCCAACAATCTCCGTGGGATTCGACCCTTACTCACGTAAGGTATTACTTGGACGACCCAGGGCACTTGCTGGTTAGTGGTACGAGTTGTGAAAAGTGTGATTCACAATTTGTGCACCAAGTTTTTGGCGCCATTGCCGGGGATTGTTCGAGTTTGGACAACTGACGGTTTATTTTGTTGCTTAGATTAGGAAAAATTTTTCTTTTTGGTTTAGAGTCTTCTATTATTGTTTTTGGTTGAATTTTAAAAAAAAAAATCCTTATTTTCTCTTTTTAATTGTTTTCGAAAATTTTTATAAGCTAAAAATTGTGTTTTTCTGTTTGAGTTTAGTTTCGTATTTTAAGTTTGGTGTCAATTGCATGTTTTTATTTTCTTTTAAATTTTCGAATTTGTGTTCTTTGTTCTTTCTTAATCTTCAAGTTATTCTTGTTTATTTTCCTTGTTTGATCTTTAGTTTTTCTTGTTCTGTGTATTTTCTTGTTTTTCTTGTGCTTTTTCAAAATATCAGTTTTCAAAAAAAAAAATCTTTATTTATTAAATACCTTATTAAAACACATTATATTTATAGCTCAATCGGCTAGAGCGTTATACTTATGTTCTTGGTAATTGGCTATCTTCTTTTTAAAACTTTTTCAAAAATAATTTTTCTTTGAATAAATCTTGTGCCAAACTTTAAGTTTGGTGTTCTCTTGTTGATTTTTCTTTAGTTTTCGAAAATTTTATTTTGGTTTTCTAAAAATTTTAAGTTTGGTGTTCTATCTTCATGTTCTTGTTGTTCTTGTGAATCTTCAAGGTGTTCTTGAGTCTTCCTTGTGTTTTGATCTTAAAATATTTAAGTTTGGTGTTCCTTGGTGTTTTCCCTCCAAAATTTTCGAAAATAAGGAACATTAGATCTAAAAATTTTAAGTTGTGTGTCTTTTGTGTGTTTTTCTCTTTCATCATAAAATTCAAAAATAAAAAAATATATATTTTCTCTCTATTTTAAAGTGAATTTTTGAAAATTGCTTTTAAAATTCAGATTTCTATTTCAAAATCTAAAATCTTTTTCAAAAATCATATCCAAAGTTTTTCAAATCTTCTTAATTAAGTAATTATTTTAGTTTTAAAACTTTTTATTCTTAATTTTCGAAATCTATATTTAATTTCTAGTTATTTTATTTCATTTTTTTTATTCATTCTCTTTTTATAAAATAAAAATAAAAATATATTTTAATTGCAATTCACATCAATTTCCTTCTCTCCATCATGGACCTAAGTAGAAATGAACAGTCCAGAAGGATTCTGGGTCATATGCTAACCCCACTACTGCTTTATATGGGAGCAGTATCTGTATACCCTCCATTGGAGTCAGTAGCTTTGAGTTGAATCCTCAGCTCATTATCATTGTACAGCAAAGTTGCTTGTATTCTAGTCTTCCACAGGAAGAACCTACAGAGTTTCTGGAACAATTTTTACAAATTGCTGACACAGTACATGATAAGAAAGTAGATCAGGATATCTACAGATTATTACTATTTCCATTTGCTATAAAAGACCAAGCTAAGAGGTGGTTAAATAACCAACCTAAGGCTAGCATAAGGACATGGAAATAGCTGTTAGAAAAATTCCTGAATCAATACTTCCCTCCAAAACAGATAACACAGCTAAGGCTGGACATCCAAGGCTTTAAACAAGGAGATAATGAATCTCTTTATGATGCCTGGGAAAGATACAGAGAGATGCTAAGAAAATGCCCCTCTGAAATGTTTTCAGAATGGGCGCAGTTAGACATCTTCTATTATGGGTTTACAGAGAGAGCTCAAATTTCTCTAGATCACTCAGCTGGTGGATCTATACACATGAGAAAGACAATTGAAGAGGCTCAAGAGCTTATTGATACAATTGCCAGAAATCAGCATCTGTACCTAAATAGTGAATCTTCCATGAAAGAAGAGGCTAAAACAGTAACTGCTGAACTCAGTCCTGCAGAACAAATTACTGAATTCAATCAGCAATTAGACTTTCTAACAAAACAGCTGGTCGAATTCACGGAGATACTACAAGACACAAGAATGGCTAATATAAATATGGAGGTACAGTTGAAGCTAACAGAACAACAGTTATCAAAACAAATAATAGAAGAGTGCCAAGCAGTTCAATTAAGAAGTGGGAAAACATTAAATACCTCACTTCAAGGCAGCAGGAAGCCAAGAAATGAACAAACTGCTATCCAAAATCCCTCAGAGGACAGTAAGAGCCCAGAGAGGAATAACTCTGGCGTTCAAACGCCAGAAACAAGCAAGGAGTTGGCGTCAAACGCCGAATGGAAGCTCAGTTCTGGCGTTCAAATGCCAGGAACAAGTAAGGAGTTGGCGTCCAACGCCAATCCAGCTTCTAACCCTGGCATTCAAATGCCAGTGAGGGATCAGACATACACAAGTGCTGATAACAACCCCTCTAAAAAGGCTTCTCCAACCACCTCTGTAGGAAATAAACCTGCAACAACTAAGGTTGAGGAATATAAAGCCAAGATACCTTATCCTCAAAAACTCCGCCAAGAGGAACAAGATAAGCAATTTGCTCGCTTTTCAGATTATCTCAGGACTCTTGAAATAAAGATTCCATTTGCAAAGGCACTTGAGCAAATACCTTCTTATGCCAAGTTCATGAAAGAGATCTTGAGTCATAAGAAGGATTGGAGAGAAACTGAAAGAGTTCTCCTCACTGAAGAATACAGTGCAGTCATTCTGAAAAGCTTTCTAGAAAAGCTTAAAGATCCCGGGAGCTTTCTGATACCATGCATATTAGAGGGTAATTGCACCAAGACAGCTTTATGTGATCTTGGGGCAAGCATCAACCTAATACCTGCATCCAATATCAGAAAGCTTGGTTTAACTGAAGAAGTTAAACCAACCCGGATATGTCTCCAACTTGCTGATGGCTCCATTAAATACCCATCAGGCGTAATTGAGGACATGATTGTCAGGGTTGGGCCATTCGCCTTTCCCACTGACTTTGTAGTGCTGGAAATGGAGGAGCACAAGAGTGCTACTCTCATTCTAAGAAGACCTTTCCTAGCAATTGGACGAACTCTCATTGATGTCCAAAAGGGGGAAGTAACCCTGAGAGTCAATAAGGATGAGTTTAAGTTGAATGCTGTCAAGGCCATGCAGCATCCAGACACACCAAAAGACTGCATAAAAGTTGATCTCATTGACTCTTTGGTAGAGGAGGTCAACATGGCTGAGAGTCTCGAATCAGAGCTGGAAGGCATCTTTAAAGATGTTCAGCCTGATTTAGAGGGTTCAGAGAAATTGAAAGAGCCTCTGAGACTTCCTCAGGAAGAGGAGAAACCTCCTAAACCCGAGCTCAAGCCATTACCACCATCCCTGAAATATGCATTTCTGGGAGAAGGTGACACTTTTTCAGTGATCATAAGCTCTGCTTTAAACTCACTGGAAGAGGAAGCACTAATTCAAGTGCTAAGTGACCTTAAGGGCATAAGCCCAGCTAGATGCATGCACAAAATCCTATTGGAGGATGATGCTAAGCCAGTGGTTGAACCACAGAGGCGGCTAAATCCAGCCATGAAGGAAGTGGTGCAGAAAGAGGTCACCAAATTACTAGAGGCTGTGATTATTTATCCTATTTCTGATAGCCCCTGGGTGAGCCCTGTTCAAGTTGTTCCCAAGAATGGAGGCATGACAGTGGTTCATAATGAAAAAATGAACTGGTTCCTACAAGAACAGTTACAGGGTGACGCATGTGTATTGACTACAGAAGGCTCAACACGGCCACCAGAAAGGATCATTTTCCTTTACCATTCATAGACCAAATGCTAGAGAGACTAGCAGGTCATGAATATTACTGCTTTTTGGATGGTTATTCAGGTTACAACCAAATTGCAGTAGATCCTCAGGACCAGGAGAAAACAGCATTCACATGTCCTTTTGGAGTATTTGCTTACAGAAGAATGCCTTTTGGTCTGTGTAATGCACCTGCAACCTTTCAGAGGTGCATGCTTTCTATCTTCTCCGATATGGTTGAGAAGTTTTTGGAAGTCTTCATGGATGAATTTTCAGTATTTGGAGACTCATTCAGCTCCTGCCTTGATCATTTAGCACTTGTTCTGAAAAGATGCCAAGAGACCAACCTAGTTTTAAAATGGGAAAAATGTCACTTTATGGTGACTGAAGGAATTGTCCTTGGGCATAAAATTTCAAACAAGGGAATAGAGGTGGATCAAGCTAAAGTGGAAGTAATTGAAAAATTACCACCACCTGCTAATGTTAAGGAAATCAGAAGCTTTCTGGGGCATGCAGGATTCTACAGGAGGTTTATAAAGGATTTTTCAAAAATTGCAAAACCCCTGAGTAATTTGCTAGCTGCTGACACGCCATTTGTGTTTGACACAGAGTGTCTGCAGGCGTTTGAGACTCTGAAAGCTAAGCTGGTCACAGCACCAATTATTTCTACACCAGACTGGACTTTACCATTTGAACTAATGTGTGATGCCAGTGACCACGCCATTAGTGCAGTACTGGGGGTAGAGGCATGACAAGCTTCTGCATGTCATTTATTATGCTAGCCGTATTTTAAACGATACCCAGAAAACTTACACAACCACAGAAAAAGAATCGCTTGCAGTGGTTTATGCCATTGACAAGTTTAGATCATACTTAGTAGGATCAAAAGTGATTGTGTACACTGACCATGCTGCTCTTAAATATCTACTCACAAAGCAGGATTCAAAACCCAGGCTCATAAAATGGGTGTTGCTTCTGCAAGAGTTTGATATAGAAATAAGAGACAGAAAAGGGACAGAGAACCAAGTGGCTGATCATCTGTCCCGGATAGAACCAGTAGAAGGGGAGTTCCCCCCCTCTATTGAGATCTCTGAGACCTTTTTGGATGAGCATTTGTTTGCCATTCAGGAAACACCATGGTTTGCAGACATTGCAAACTATAAAGCTACAAGGTTTATACCCAAGGAGTACAGCAGGCAACAAAAGAAAAAACTAATTACTGATACAAAGTACTACTTGTGGGATGAATCCTATCTCTTTAAGAGATGTGCAGACGGAATAATCCGTAGGTGTGTGCCTAGAGAAGAAGCACAGAGGATCTTATGGCATTGCCATGGATCACAATATAGAGGCCATTTCGGAGGTGAGCGAACAGCCACCAAGGTCCTCCAATGTGGCTTCTACTGGCCTACACTCTATAGGGATTCTCGAGAGTTTGTACGTAACTGTGACAGTTGCCAAAGAGCTGGTAATCTGCCTCATGGTTACGCCATGCCTCAACAGGGAATCTTGGAGATTGAGTTATTTGATGTATGGGGAATTGACTTCATGGGACCTTTCCCACCATCATACTCAAACACTTATATTCTGGTGGCGGTCGACTATGTATCAAAATGGGTAGAAGCCGTTGCCACACCCACCAATGATATTGAAACAGTGCTGAAGTTCCTCCAGAAACATATCTTCAGCAGGTTTGGTGTCCCTAGAGTACTAATCAGTGATGGGGGCACTCACTTCTGCAACAAACAGCTTTACTCTACCATGGTCCGGTATGGGATTTGCCACAAGGTGGCGACTCCATATCATCCACAGACAAATGGGCAAGCTGAAGTTTCTAACAGAAAACTAAAAAGAATCCTGGAACGGACTGTAAGTACCCGTAGAAAGGATTGGGCACGAAGCTTGGATGATGCTCTGTGGGCTTACAGAACAGCATTCAAGACTCCTATAGGGACCTCTCCATACCAACTTGTGTATGGTAAGGCCTGTCATCTGCCCGTGGAACTGGAACATAAGGCCTACTGGGCAACCAGATTCCTAAACTTTGATGCCAAATTAGCTGGAGAAAAAAGATTGCTCCATCTGAATGAGCTAGAGGAATTCAGATTTACTGCTTTCGAAAATGCCAAGCTTTATAAAGAGAAAACAAAAAGGTGGCATGACAGAAAGCTGTCATCTAGAGTCTTTGAACCAGGACAAAAGGTTCTGTTGTTTAACTCTAGGCTCAGGCTATTCTCCGGGAAACTGAAATCCTGGTGGAGGGAACCATATGTGATTACAAGTGTATCACCATATGGTTATGTGGAGCTTCAAGACTTTGATTCTGATAAGAAGTTCATTGTTAATGGACAGAGAATCAAGCACTATCTTGAAGGCAATGTTGAGCAAGAGTGCTCAAGGCTGAGGCTAGATTAAAAGCTCAGCAAGGTCCAGCTAAAGACAATAAAGAAGCGCTTGCTGGGAGGCAACCCAGCCATTAGCAAAACTTTTTCTATTGTTTTATTTTATTTTAAATTCATTTTATTTATTTTTAAAATATATGAGCTTAATATTAACAAGTTAAAAAATCAATTGCATAAGTCCACAGGGTTACAGAAGAATTCAGAGCACGAAACAGGAAACAGGAGCTCACTGGCAAGAAAACGCCAGTAAGAGACACAATTGGGCGTTTAACGCCAGTAAAGATAGCCATCTGGGCATTAAACGCCAGAAAGAAGCAGCTTCTGGGCGTTTAACGCCAGATTTACAGCATTTTGGGCATTCAGAAAAACGCCCAGTGACAAAGGGGTTTCTGGCATTTAACGCCAGCTAGAAGCAACAGCTGGGCGTTAAACGCCCAAACCAAGCACCAACTAGGCATTAAACGCCCAAAACATGCAGCAGTTGGGCGTTTAACGCCAGGATTGTGGGGAGTAGGCAATTTCGTTTTCAATTCAAATTTTTTCCATTTTTTATGTTTCAATTCATGATTTCTTGCATAAACATGTTACAAATCCTAATTTTTCAAATCTTTTTTCAAAAGATATCAAATGTATCTTAATTCATAAACCCTTTTTCCTCTTCAAATTATTTTCAAATCCTTTTCAAAACAAATCTATCTCTTTTCCCTCTAAAATTTTTTCAACTCATCAATATCTTTTTCAAATCTTCACATCATCTTTTTCAAAATCCAGATTTATCTTTTTCAAATATCTTTCATATCTTTTCAATTTTAAATCACATATTTTCCTATCATACTTATCTTTTCCAAATCACTTTTTCTATCATATCTTTTTCAAATAATTTTCGAAACCCACCCCCCTTCCCTTTAAATTTTGGTTCGGCCTCTCCCCCTCTCCTCCACAAGTTGCGCTTGGCTCTCCCTCTTTCCCCTTCTTTCTTTTCTTTTGCTTGAGGACAAGAAAACCTCTAAGTTTGGTGTGTTTATCCGTGATCACTAAACCAATACCCACTAAGATCATGGCTCCTAAGGGAAAATAAACCGACTCAAGAGGCAAGAAAGAGAATATTCCAAAACCACTTTGGAATCAAGGGAAGTTCATAACCAAAGAACATTCAGACCATTTTTACAAAAAAATGAGTCTAAGGTGAGTGATCCTGGAAGTTAAATTCGATCTGAAAGAAGATGAATATCCGGGAAGTCTTAGCTAATCCTGAAACAAAGGTAGGAAGAAATATGGTTCAGGAATTCTATGCTAATCTGTGGCAGACGGACAGGCAGAGAATAGCTAGAACCGTATTCTATGACTATAGAACTCTAGTCAGAGGGAAGATTGTTCACACCCACCCTGACAAAATAAGGGAGATCTTCAAGCTGCCTCAACTGCAAGATGACCCTGACTCCTTCAATAGGAGAATGATGAGATCAAACCTGGGCTTGGATAAAATCCTAGAGGACATATGCCTCCCTGGAGCCAAGTGGACAACTAACACAAAGGGTGCCCCGAACCAACTCAAGAGAGGAGATCTCAAACCAGTCGCCAGAGGCTGGCTGGACTTCATTGGGCGCTCTATTCTGCCCACTAGCAACTGCTCTGAGGTCACCATCAGAAGAGCAGTGATGATTCATTACATTATGCTGGAAAAAGAAGTGGAAGTTCATCAGCTGATTGCTTGTGAGCTTTACAAAATTACAAACAAGAACTCCAAAGATGCCAAATTGGCCTATCCAAGCTTAGTCTCTCTGTTATGTAAAGATGCTGGGATAAAAATGGGACTAGATAAGTATATCTCAGTTGAGCAACAAATCACCAAAAAGTCTATGGAAGGACAACAAGTGCAGGACGACCCCATCAAGAGAAAAGCACAGGAGTTCCTCCCAGAAATCCCTCAAATTGAATACTGGGAGCACCTAGAAGCATCTGTCACCAAGTTGCAAGAAGCTGTTGATCAACTGAAGGAAGAACAGCAAAATCAAAACAGCATGCTCTGCAAACTACTTAGAGAACAAGAAGAGCAAGGGCGTGAACTGAAGGAATTAAAGCATCAGAAACTATCTCTTGAAGGGCCAAGCACTCCACAGACTAAAGAGGCATCCACCTCCCAAATTCAAGGTTGTTGAGTTCTAATCTTAGCCTTAACTCTGTGATAATTGTTCTTATTTGAATTTTACCTTAGAAATTATATATGAGTAGTAGTAATTAGTATCTATATTTTGATTTTATCTCCAATTAAGCTATAATTTATTTTTCTCATCATCATTAAACATGAATAAAATAGCAGATTTTCTTTAGAATAAGGAGGTAATATTTTTCGAGTTTTTAATAAGAAAAATTCTAATTATTTACATGTGGTGGCAATACTTAGGAGAATCAATAACACTATCTGAATTCTAAGTTCCTATAGATGCCAATCATTCTGAGCTTCAATGGATAAAGTGAGATGCCAAAACTGTTCGGAAGCAAAAAGCTACTAGTCCCACTCATCTAATTAGAATCTGAGCTTCATTCAAAAACTCTGAGATATTATTGCTTCTTGAATTATTTGTATTCTATTTTATTTGTCTAGTTGCTTGGGGATAAGCAACAGTTTAAGTTTGGTGTTGTGATGAGCGGATATTTTATACGCTTTTTGGGGTTAATTTCATGTAGTTTTTAGTATGTTTTAGTTAGTTTTTAGTATATTTTTCATTAGTTCTAGGCAAAATTCATATTTCTGGACTTTACTATGAGTTCGTGTGTTTTTCTGTGATTTCAGGTAATTTCTGGCTGAAATTGAGGGACCTGAGCGAAAATCTTATTCAGGCTGAAAAAGGACAGCTGATGTTGTTGGATTCTGACCTCCCTGCACTCGGAATAGATTTTCTTGAGCTACAGAAGTCCAATTGGTGCGCTCCTAATTGCGTTGGAAAGTAGACATCTAGGGCTTTCCGGCAATATATAATAATACATACTTTTCTCAAGGATAGACGACGTAAACTGGCGTTCAACGCCAGTTCCAGGTTGCAGTCTGGCGTTAAACGCCAGAAACAGGTTACAACCTGGCGTTTAACTCCAGAAACAGCCTAGGCACGTGTAAAGCTTAAGTCTCAGCCCCAGCACACACCAAGTGGGCCCCAGAAGTGGATTTCTACACCATCTATCTTAGTTTACTCATTTTCTGAAAACCTAGGTTACTTGTTTAGTATTTAAACAACTTTTAGAGATTTATTTTGTATCTCATGACATTTTAGATCTGAACTTTGTACTCTTTGACGGCATGAGTGTCTAAACTCCATTGTTGGGGGTGAGGAGCTCTGCTGTGTCTCGATGAATTAATGCAATTACTTCTGTTTTTCATTCAAACATGTTTGTTTCTATCTAGGATATTTATTCGCACTTCAATATGATGAATGTGATGATCCGTGACACTCATCACCATTCTCAACCTATGAACGCGTGCCTAACAACCACTTCTGTTCTACATTAGATTGAATGAGTATCTCTTGGATTCCTTAATCAGAGTCTAAGTGGTATAAGCTAGAATCCATTGGCAGCATTCTTGAGAATCTGGAAAGTCTAAACCTTGTCTGTGGTATTCCGAGTAGGATTCAGGGATTGGATGACGGTGACGAGCTTCAAACTCACAAGGGTTGAGCATAGTGACAGACGCAAAAGGATCAATAGATCCTATTCCAGCATGAGTGAGAACTGACACATGATTAGCCGTGCGGTGACAGCGCACCTAGACCATTTTCACTGAGAGGACGGATGGTAGCCATTGACAACGGTGATCCACCAACATACAGCTTGCCAATGCTTCCTCTCCATGGTTACAGAAGGAGATCTTTGAGTTTTAAACACAAGGTTATCCTCATTTAGTTGAAGGATCAATTCTCCTCTGTCCACATCAATCACAGCTTTTGCTGTGGCTAGGAAGGGTCTTCCAAGGATGATGGATTCATCCTCATCCTTCCCAGTGTCTAGGATTATGAAATCAGCAGGGATGTAAAGGCCTTTAACCTTTACTAGCACGTCCTCTACTTGTCTATAAGCTTTTTTTATTGAGTTGTCTGCCATCTCTAATGAGATTCTGGCAGCTTGCACCTCAAAGATTCCCAGTTTCTCCATTACAGAGAGTGGCATGAGGTTTATCCTTGACCCAAGGTCACATAGAGCCTTCTCAAAGGTCATGGTGCCTATGGTACAAGGTATTAAGAACTTTCCAGGATCCTGTTTCTTCTGAGGCAATGTCAGTTGATCCAGATCACTCAGTTCATTGATGAGCAAGGGAGGTTCATCTTCCCAAGTCTCATTACCAAATAATTTGGCATTCAGCTTCATGATTGCACCAAGGTACTTGGCAACTTGCTCTTCAGTGACATCTTCATTCTCTTCAGAAGAAGAATACTCATTAGAGCTCATGAATGGCATAAGAAGGTTCAATGGAATCTCTATCGTCTCTAGATGAGCCTCAGATTTCTTCGGTTCCTCAGAGGAAAACTCCTTGTTGATCACTGGACGTCCCAAGAGGTCTTCCTCACTGGGATTCACGTCCTCTTCCTCCCTTGTAGGTTCGGCCATGATGGTTAAATCAATGGCCTTGCACTCTCTTTTTGGATTCTCTTCCGTATTGCTTGGGAGAGTACTAGGAGGAGTTTCAGTGACTCTTTTACTCAGCGGGATTATAGGGGTTTCCATAGGGTTCACCCGTGTATGCTATTGCAGGTATTGCAGGGTTCTTAGGATCATAAGCTTCTTCTTCAGAAGATGCCTCTTTAGTACTGTTGGATGATTCCTTCAATCCATTCAGACTCTGAGAGATCATATTGACTTGCTGAGTCAATATTTTATTCTTAGCCAATATGGCATTCAGAGTATCAATTTCAAGAACTCTCTTCCCCGTAGGCGTCCCATTATTCACAGGATTCCTTTCAGAAGTGTACATGAACTGGTTATTTGCAACCATGTCAATGAGTTCTTGAGCTTCTGTAGGCATTTTCTTTAGGTGAATGGATCCACCTGCAGAATGGTCCAGTGACATCTTTGATAGCTCAGACAGACCATCATAGAATATATCCAGGATGGTCCATTCTGAAAGCATGTCAGAAGGACACTTTTTGGTCAGTTCCTTGTATCTCTCCCAAGCTTCATAGAGGGATTCACCTTCTTTCTGTTTGAAGGTTTAAACAACCACTCTAAGCTTACTAAGCTTTTGAGGAGGAAAGAACTTGACTAAGAAAGCCGTGACCAGCTTATCCCAAGATTTTAGGCTATCCTTAGGTTGAGAGTCCAACCATATTCTAGCTCTGTCTCTTACAGCAAATGGGAAAAGCATAAGCCTGTAGACCTCGGGATCAACCCCATTGGTCTTAACAGTATCACAGATCTGCAAGAATTCAGTTAAAACTGAAAAGGATCTTCAGATGGAAGTCCATGAAACTTGCAGTTCTATTGCATCAGAGAAACGAATTGAGGTTTAAGCTCAAACTTGTTTGCTCCAATGGCAGGAATTGAGATGCTTCTTCCATGTAAATTGGAATTTGGTGCAGTAAAGTCACTAAGCATCTTCCTTGCATTGTTATTATTTTCGGCCATGTTTCCTTCTTTTTCAAAAATTTCTGTCAGATTTTCTCTAGAGAATTGTGCTTTAGCTTCCCTTAGCTTCCTCTTCAGAGTCCTTTCAGGTTCAGGATCAGACTCAACAAGAATGTTCTTATCCTTGTTCCTGCTCATATGAAAAAGAAGAAAATAGAAAAGAAAATATGGAATCATCTATGTCACAGTATAGAGATTCCTTATGCAAGTATAAGAAGAGAAGAATGTAAGACGGAGAGGAGGTAAAATTCAAACACGGAGAGGAAGATGGGATTCGAATTTTGGGTGGAAGAGAAGTGTTAGTAAATAAATAAAATAATTAGAAAGAGATGAGGGGAAGAGAATTTTGAAAATTAAATAAATTAAAATAAAATTATTTTTGTTTTTAATTTAAAATCAAAGTTAGAATTCGAAAATTAAAAAGAAAAATGAAATTGAATTAAATTAAAGTTTAAAACATTTAGTTAATTAAAAGGGATTTTGAAAAAGAGGGAAGGGATTTTCGAAAATTAGAAAGAGAGAGTTAGTTAGGTAGTTTTGAAAAAGATATGATTTAAATAGTAAACTTTTAAAATCAAACAAAAAGTCAAGTAGTTAATTGGAAAAGATTTGAAAATCAATTTTTGAAAAGATAAGAAGTTAGAAAAGAAGTTAGAAAAGATTTTGAAATTAATTTTGAAAAAGATGTGATTGAAATTTATTTTGAAAAAGATTTGATTTTGAAAACTAAAGTTGATTACTTGACTAACAAGAAACAAAAAGATATGATTTTAAAATTTAAAGATTGAACCTTTCTTGATAGGCAAGTAACAAACTTAAAAATTTTGAATCAATCACATTAATTGTTAGCATTAATTTTGAAAATATGAATTAGAAATAAGAAAAAAGATTTTGAAAATCAATCATAAAGTTTTCGAAAATATGAAAGAAAAAAGATTTGATTTTTGAAAAAGATTTGAAAAAGATAGAATTTTTAAATTGAAAATTTGGTTTGACTCATAAAAAACAACTAAATTTTAAAAAGTTTTGAAAAAGTCAACTCAAATTTTCGAAAATTTATGAGAAAATAAAGGAAAGATATTTTTTTATTTTTGAATTTTAACAAGGAAAGAGAAAAACATCAAAAAGACTCAATGCATGAAAATTTTGGATCGAAACAAAGGAAACATGCAAGAACACCTTGAATGCAAAGATGAACACCAAGAACACTTTGAAGATCATGATGAACATCAAGTATGTATTTTTGAAAAATTTTCAATAAAAGAAAACATGCAAGACACCAAACTTAGAAATTTTTTTAATATTTAGACACTAAGAATTCAAGAATGCATATGAAAAACAAGAAAAGACACAAAACAAGAAATTTTAAAGATCAAACAAGAAGACTTATCAAGAACAACTTGAAGATCATGAAGAACATCATGCATGAATTTTCGAAAATTTTTTTTTAGGAAAAGTTAAAAAAAATATGCAATTGACACCAAACTTAAAATTTGACTCTAGACTCAAACAAGAAACATAAAATATTTTTGGTTTTATGATTTTGTTAAAAACTTTTTTTTTTTTGAATTTTTCGAAAATTATTTGGAAAAAGAAAATAAGAAACTCAAAATTTTTAATAAAGATTCCAGGAATCATGCAATGTTAGTCTAAAGCTTCAGTCTAAAGAGATTAGACAGGGCAGAACAAGCTTTAGCAGGACATTACATACAACAGCCAAATTGATGGGAATCAACTGACTCCTGTGATGATAAAAGCATCATCTGAAACTCTAGAATTCATTCTTAAAAATTCTGAAGAACATAGAATAATTTTTTTTTTTTTTGAAAATTTTTCAAAAATAAAAATAATCAAAACATAAAGCTTAAAATTAAAATAAAATTACCTAATCTGAGCAACAAGATGAACTGTCAGTTGTCCAAACTCGAACAATCCCCGGCAACGGCACCAAAAACTTGGTGCACGAAATCGTGATTGTTCATTCCTTGGTAACGGCACTAAAAACTTAATACGCACGTTCATAATTTTAGTTCTCTTCACAATTTCGATACAACTAACCTGCAAGTGCACTGGGTCGTCCAAGTAATAAACCTTACGTGAGTAAGGGTCGATCCCACGGAGATTGTCAGCTTGAAGCAAGCTATGGTCACCTTGTAAATCTCAGTCAGGCGGATTCAAAAGGTTATAGAGTTTTAATAATTAAAAGATAAATAAAACATAAAGTAGGATAGAGATACTTATGTAATTCATTGGTGAGAATTTCAGATAAGCATATAGAGATGCTTTCGTTCCTCTGAACCTCTGCTTTCCTGCTGTCTTCATCCAATCATTCCTACTCCCTTCCACGGCAAGCTTTATGTAGGGCATCACCGTTGTCAATGGCTACATCCCATCCTCTCTGTGAAAACGGTCGAATGCGCTGTCACTGCATGGCTAATCATCTGTCGGTTCTCGATCATACTGGAATAGGATTTACTATCCTTTTGCGATTGTCACTACGCCCAGCACTCGCGAGTTTGAAGCTCGTCACAGCCATCCCTTCCCAGATCCTACCCGGAATACCACAGACAAGGTTTAGACTTTCCGGATCTCGAGAATGGCCATCCATGGGTTCTAACTTATACCACGAAGACTCTAATTTCTCGGACTCGGTCCTCTGTATTAGATATCCAAGAGATACTCATTCTAGCTTGTTTGCATGTAGAACGGAAGTGTTTGTCAGGCACGCGTTCATAGGTGAGAATGATGATGAGCGTCACATAATCATCACATTCATCATGTTCTTGGGTGCGAATGGATATCTTAGAATAGGAATAAGCTTGAATTGAATAGAGAAACAATAGTACTTTGCATTAATTCATGAGGAACAGCAGAGCTCCACACCTTAATCTATGGTGTGTAAAAACTCTACCGTTGAAAATACATAAGTGATGAGGGTCCAGGCATGGCCAAATGGTCAGCCCCCAAAACGTGATCAAAGGATCAAAAGACAATCCAAAGATGTAAATACAATAGTAAAAAGTCCTATTTATACTAAACTGGTTACTAGGGTTTACAAAAATGAGTAAATAATGCAGAAATCTACTTTTGGGGCCCACTTGGTGTGTGCTTGGGCTGAGCATTGACCTTTACACGTGTAGAGGCTTCTCTTGGAGTTGAACGCCAATTTGTAACCTGTTTCTGGCGTTTAACTCCACTTTGCAACCTGTTTCTCGCGTTTAACTCTAGAATACAGCATGGAACTGGCGTTCAACGCCAGTTTGCATCGTTTAAACTCGGGCAAAGTATAGACTATTATATATTGCTGGAAAGCCCTGGATGTCTACTTTCTAACGCAATTATGAAAGCGCCATTTGGAGTTCTGTAGCTCCAGAAAATCCATTTTGAGCGCAGGGAGGTCAGAATCCAACAGCATATGCAGTCCTTCTTCAACCTCTGAATCTGATTTTTGCTCAGGTCCCTCAATTTCAGCCAGAAAATACCTGAAATCACAGAAAAACACACAAACTCATAGTAAAGTCCAAAAATATGAATTTTAATTAAAAATTAATAAAAATATACTAAAAACTAACTAAATCATCCTAAAAACTATGTAAAAACAATGCCAAAAAGCGTATAAATTATTCGCTCATCACAAAGCGAATGGAATTAAGTAACAATACAACCTCTTGGTGGTTCCTTCTAGTTGCTCTCAGCTAATGGTGTGTATTACTTCCAAGAGATTGATTGAATTCCTGCAAGTTATTGGAAGTTGCTTGTCTCCCAAGCACTTGAGAGATTGTTAGCATGCATGTATATTTGTAGGATTTTGAACTGAGATTGGTGTGTGAACACCAAACTTAGTTTCTTGCGTTATACAGCAAATTAAGTCTTATGCGGAAAACATCAAGTACTTTTATTTAAGGATGTAAATTTTGAACCATAAAACAACTATGAACTAGATAGCAGACGAAAAACTAGAAAACAAACAACTTTTATGTAATTTCTCTGATTGTTTGGAGCTGATAACTAGTTATGCTAAGAGTGCAATATGTTCTTAATGAAATCATGGTGGAACACCAAACTTAGATTTACACATTCACTCTTAAGTTTCTTTGGTGTGCAACACCAAACTTAGCTCTTTGCAATGCAGAGAATCTACTTTTNAGGGAAAGATAATTACCTTTGGTTGGGTTGCCTCCCAACAAGCGCTCTTTTATCATCATTAGCTTGACGTTCGGTCTTTGTCAGGGTGGATTGTAGTGTCTTAGGTCTTCTCCCCTTATAGTGAAGCAGTCTCCACTTGATTCCTTGATGATCTCTACATGCTCTAGGGAGAGGACCTTTCTTATGGTAAACACTTGAGGTAATTGAGATGGAATGATTGGAAGATGGGTGCGGTTGGTGGATGGTGGGCTGATATCACCTTGTCTCCAAGGGAAAAACCCTCTGTAGGAATCTTCTTATTTCTTCATCCCCTTGGCAATTTCTTCATAACTCTTTCCTCTTCTTTTAGTGGTTCTCCAGTGATTATTGTGTCATGGGATTCCTCATTAATTGCTCTTCCCAACTCTTGTTGCTTTAGTGCTTTATTGAGTTCTTCTGGTTGCTGTATCTCTTGAAATTCTTGCTTATTCAACAAGGACTGTTTTAAGGGTTCAGCTGCTGATCCACTGTTGCTTTCCTTTGTGCACATGTTGCTGTGATCATCCTTCGGCTCTTTAGGTTCTAGTTCAGACTCAGATGTAGGTTTGAAAACATGGAAGGTGAGATATTAATCATGTATTCTCAGGATTAACTCGCCTTGTTCCACATCTAGCAGGGCTCTAGCAATGGCTAGAAATGGTCTCCCCAGGATAATGGGATGGAGGTAACTTTCCTCTATGTCCAGAACAACAAAGTCAGTGGGAAGGAAGTAGTTTTCCACTTTCACTAATACATTTTCGACTACTCCTTCTGCTTGCTTCTGAGTTTTATCTGCTAATTGGATGATTACATCCGTGGGTCTTAGCTCATTGATATGCAACTGCTTCATAACTGATAGAGGCATCACATTTATGCTAGCTCCTAAATCACAAAACCCTCTGTCAATTTTTGTTTCTTCTATGGCACAGGGAATATGAAAGCTCCCTGGATCTTTTTCTTCAGGAGTACATCCTTTTTTATGAGGGCACTACATTCTTTGTTCATTGTTACTGTTTGTCCCCCTTTTAAGGTTCCTTTCTTCGTCAGCAGCTCTTTCATGCACTTGATGTGTATGGGCATCTGTTGGAGAATTTTGATGAAGGGGATGTTGACATTGAGAGATGCAAACATATCTAGGAATCTTGAGTATGACCTTTCTTTCTCGCCCCCTCTGAGCCTCTGAGGAAATGGTGCCTTTGGCACATAAGGTTTTGGAATTTCCTCCCTTGTTGATTCTTTCCTTTGTATAGATCCAGTTCCTTGTTTTTTTTTTTTCAAGTTGCTCTGGGAACTTCCTTGGTTGTGCTCTGTTGGCTTGTTGGTATCTTCTTCCAGGATTTCTTCATTTGCAAGGGTAACTATCTTACACTCTTCCCATCTCACCTTCTTCATTTTCCCTCTTGGATTTTTCTCAGTGTCACTTGAAAAACTATCAGTGGACTTCAGAGTTTGCTGTGAAAGATGTCCTACCTGAGATTCGAGATTCTTAAGAACCTCCCCCCGACTTTTTATACTACCTCTCACATCTTCCCTTAATTTTTTCATGTCTTCAGACTCCTTGCAAAGGTTTGCAAGCACAGCTTCCATTTTTGCCATTCTGTCCTCATCATGTGGTGATGGTTAGCTGAAATTAGGGTGTTGGGAGTGGTTATTATGGCTTTGATATGGTGGCAGTGAATAAGTGTTTGTGTGGTCTGATATGGTCTTTGGTTTGATTTTTGGTTAGTGGAGTTGTTATACTAGGTTGGATTGTGTGGTCTATGATCTTGGCCTTGGTTTTGTTGGTTTTCCCACCCCAAGTTTGGCTGGTTTCTCCAACCAGAGTTATAGGTTTTAGAGTATGGATCATTAGCTTGCCTAGATGAATTTTGAAGGTAATTAGCTTCCTCCCAGTTAACTCTTTCTTTTGTGTCTAGCACATCTTGAGGTGATGGTTGAGTATGGATACCTGCAGCCTGATTCTTCTCCATTTGCTTGATCAATTCAGCCAGTTGCTTGGTGATCATCTTATTCTGGGCCAAGATTACATCCATATGGTTTAATTCCAAGACTCCCCTATTGTTGCTTCTGTCTGAGGCATAAAAATACTCATTGTCAGCCACTGTCTCTACAACATCAATGGCTTCTTCAATGGTCTTCTTCTTGTTTAGGGAACCTCCAGATGAGTGGTCGTAGCTTTCTTTGATTCATGATTCAGTCCTTCGTAAAAGATATGAATTTGTACCCACTCATTAAACATATCAGGGGGGCATTTCCTTGTCAAATCCTTGAATCTCTCCCAGGCTTCATAAAGAGTCTCACCATCCTGCTGTCTGAATATCTGCACTTCAGTTCTTAGCCTGTTTACCTTTCGTAGAGGGTAGAACCTTGTTAAGAATCTGTTCATTGCATCTTCCCAGGTGGTCATGCTTTCCTTAGGAAAGGATTCCAGCCATTTTGATGCTTTGTCCCTCAAAGAAAATGGAAACAGTAGCAATCTATAGGTGTCAGGATGAACACCATTAGATTTAACTGTGTCATATCCTTTGGAATTTAGTGAGATGCTTTTGGGTACTTCCTCCAAAAGAGCAGTTATTTTGTACAAGAGTTATGAGCTGAGGCTTCAATTCGAAATTATTAGCCTGGATAGTTGGCTTTTGAATGCTGCTACCACAGTTTCCTGGGTTTGGGTTAATGTAGGAACCCAGAACTCTCCTCTCTTGTCCAACAGGGTTGGCTCCACCTCTTTTGGCATGATTGTTCACCTCCCCTTCATGAGGGTTTTTCATATCATCATCCATGGTCATATCCAAGTCTTCCTCCTCTTCTTCTGCACCAACAACCCTCTTTCCTCTTGCTTCCCTCCTTAATCTTAAGAAGGTTCTTTCTGGTTCACTATCAAATGAGGTTGAAACCTCTCTTCTACCTGTCATACAAGTAGTACAACAAGCAGTAACCAGCAAGTGAAGAATTTCACAATTAATGAAAAAGTGTGGTTAGAGCAATTGATGTAATTAATCAAACAGTTAGTGAGTTAGTGAGTTAGTTTGCTGGAAAGTAAAGAAGTAAGAAAAATCAAAGAGACATAACTAAAAATTGAAGAGAACAAAATGAACGACTGGAAGTAAAATTTAATAAATCAAACAAAAAGAAAAGTGCTCAATCTAGTTATCCTCCAATTTAGTAATTGTCAATACAAAACCAATCCCCAGCAACGACGCCATAAACTTGATTCACCCAGAAACTGTCTCTCAACAAATTTCCTACCGGCAAGTGAACCGGATTGTCGTCAAGTAAAAACTCACTATAGAGTGAGGTCGAATCCCACAGGGATTGGTTAGTTGATCAATGTTAATTGAAAAATTTTTCTAGTTGAGCTAAATCGAAATTGAAATTGGGATTGCAGTAAGTAAAATTTGGCAGGAAACTTAAATTGCAAGAATTAAATGACAGAAGTTAAATTGCATGAAATTAAATGACAGAATCTTAAGTTGTAAGAAATTAAATGGGAATGGAGATTTAGCATGAAATTAAAGAAGTGGAATATAAAAGAATGGATAGATCAAAGATGGGGAAGCTCATTGGGGTCAAGAGATGTGATAATTCTCCGGATCAAATTCGTTTTAATCTCTTTCTCAATCAATGCATTCATTGATCTCCTTGGTAATCTTAAGTGATTAGATCCCAATTCCTTGGCAATCTAATCTCTCTAAGCATGAATAATTTCCGAATTCCTTGATTTAAGTGCTCATGGGAAGAGATGAAGTTTGGTCACTGATTATACCACACAAATTCATAGATCAAAGTGTTGGTAGGATTACATGTCACTATATCCATCCACACCCCAATCTAATCCAATGTGAGAAAGTAATTCTAGCATGATCTCCTCATTCCTCTTCCATGGTTCCGAGGAGATCCAATTATAAATAGCTTCTTTCCCAAGATAACTATCCAATTGGATGAAGAACGAAAGCTTTCTAGTCAAATCAAGAGAAAAGAAAGAAGAAGAAGAATGAAAACTAGTATTGATCCATTGAATTTACACAGAGCTCCCTAACCCAATGAAAGGGGTTTAGTTGTTCATAGCTCTCAGAATGGAAATTGGAATTGAAAGATACATTCCTGGAAATTAAAATTGAACAGAAAAGTGAAAAGTGCAGTCAGTGTAAAAAAATGCAAAAAGGTCCCTTCTAACTTAAATTCTAAACTATTTATACACTTTCTTCCATTGATCTTCAATCTCTGAATTGGGCTTTTGGCCTTGATGGAATTGGGTTGAAATGGCTCCAATTGGTTTCCCTTATTGTTGAGAAGAGATCTATTTGAATTACAGAGTCCTAGTGCTCAAGTTGGAGTTGATGTTTGATCCCAACATTGACTCAAATGCTTTTCAAAAAAACAGATAAATTTTGCTGTCATTGGCGTTTGACTCAACGTTGGAGGGCCAACGTTCTGCTATACCACGCGTACGCGTGCACCATGCGTGCGCGTGAAGGCTGAGATTTTGCTTTCTCACGCATGTGCATACACCACGCTTACGCGTGAATTGCCCTTTTTCCTATCGACGCGTACGCATCACTGACGCGTATGGGTGGATTCAAGTTTTTCAATTCCAAATTTTGGGCTTGGCATCACGGACGTTGGAGGCAGCGTTTGAGGCAACGTTGGACCTCCAACGTTCGTTTTGTGACGCGTACGCATGACCCACGCATACGCGTGGATGTTCAATTTTGCAATTCCAGGGGTGCGCGTGACTCACGCTTGCGCGTGGATATAGAAATTTTGCCGTACGCGTCGCTCAAAAAACTTTCAGCTCCAGAATTGAAAATTTTCTCATAACGTTGGTGGTAACGTTGAATGCCCAACGTTCCCTCAAAGGTGAGCACCAGCAAATCATGCAGAGGGTTGCTCTGCCTCTCTTCCAGCGTTTGAGACAATGTTGGTGGTCCAACTTATGCATGAATTCCTATCCCAATTGCTTACTTATAACTCAAGAAAGTGCATAAAACCTGTTAAAAACCAAGAAAAAGGCTAGTGAAACTAGCCCAAGATGCCCTGGCATCACTCATACTCCAATTCTACAAAAAACTTGCCTAAAGCCCGTACTGACTTAAGCGTCGGAGTCTCTTGCAAGTACCACCACCCACTGGTGATCAAGGATTGAACAGCTCCTCCGCTACAACAAGTTAGACACGGCAGCTATAACCGGACTAGAAGGTCTCACCCGAGAGCGACCACTCTGTTTCAGGTAACCCACGAAACATTGGCGCCATTGCCGGGGAACCTAGAAGTCATTCCAAACATCATGGCAGATAGCACTCCTAACAACGAACATGCTTCCGGATTGGAAAACCGAACACAGAACACAGAAATCTTAGATACCATCCGTGACCAGCAAGACCGCCTTAAACAACTTGAATAAGGAGCCAAACGACAACGAGAAGTTGAGCAGGATCTACGAAGAGAAACAAGACGGCGTAAGGAGCTGGAGGAAAAACTCCAAAAGCCCGAAGCCGACCTCAAAGCTAAGACTGCACGATTTGAACGTGAAACTAGTCCCCACAGAGAACAAGACCCGTTCACAAAGGAAATCATGAGAGCTAAAGTTCCAAAAGATTTCAAGGCTACCGACATGACCCTATACGATGGAACTACTAATCTGAGGCACCACCTCAGCAACTTTAGGAGCCGGATGTATCTCATGGATGTCTCGGATGCAACCCGCTGCAAAGCTTTCCTAACTACCCTCACCAAAACAGCTATAAAGTGGTTCGATAGCCTACCACCAAGATCGATCACAAGCTTCGACGACCTCGCCAGAAAATTCCTAGCCAGGTTCTCTATACAAAAGGATAAAGCCAAGCACGCTGGTGCACGAAATTGTAATTCACACTTTTCACAATTCGTACCACTAACCAGCAAGTGCACTGGGTCGTCGAAGTAATACCTTACGTGAGTAAGGGTCGATCCCACAGAGATTGTTGGCTTGAAGCAAGCTATGGTTATCTTGTAACTCTTAGTCAGGATATCAATTATAATTATCAGTTGACTTGCAAATGAACAAGAGAGCATGGATTAAATAATACTTGTTATGCAGTAATGGAGAATATGTTGGAGTTTTGGAGATGCTTTGTCTTTTGAATCTCTGCTTTCCCCCTGTCTTCTTCTTCACGCACGCAAGGTTCCTCCTATGGCAAGCTGTGTGTTGGTGGATTATCGTTGTCAATGGCTACCATCCGTCCTCTCAGTGAAAATGGTCCAGGTGCGCTGTCACCGCACGACTAATCATCTGTCGGTTCTCACTCATGCTGGAATAGGATCCATTGATCCTTTTGCGTCTGTCACTATGCCCAACCCTTTTGAGTATGAAGCTCGTCACAGTCATCCAATCCCTGAATCCTACTCGGAATACCACAGACAGGGTTTAGACTTTTCAGATTCTCAAGAATGCTGCCAATGGATTCTAGCTTATACCTCGAAGACTCTGATTAAGGAATGCAAGAGATACTCATTCAATCTAATGTAGAACGGAGGTGGTTGTCAGGCACGCGTTCATAGGTTGAGAATGGTGATGAGTGTCACGGATCATCACATTCATCAAATTGAAGTGCGAATAAATATCCTAGATTGAAACAAACATGTTTGAATGGAAAATAGAACTAATTGCATTAATTCATCGAGACACAGCAGAGTTCCTCACCCCCAACAATGGAGTTTAGAGACTAATGCCGTCAAAGAGTACAAAGTTCAGATCTAAAATATCATGAGATACAAAATAAATCTCTAAAAGTTGTTTAAATACTAAACTAGTAACCTAGGTTTTCAGAAAATGAGTAAACTAAGATAGATGGTGCAGAAATCCACTTCTGGGGCCCACTTGGTGTGTGCTGGGGCTGAGACTTAAGCTTTACACATGCCTAGGCTGTTTCTGGAGTTAAACGCCAGGTTGTAACCTGTTTTGGGCGTTTAACTCCAACTTGTAACCTGTTTCTGGCGTTTAACGCCAGAATAAGGCAGAGAACTAGCGTTGAACGCCAGTTTGCGTCGTCTAACTTCGGGCAAAGTATAGACTATTATATATTGCTGGAAAGCCCTGGATATCTACTTTCCAACGCAATTGAGAGTGCACAATTTAGACTCCTTTTTCAACAGCATCTGGAGTCCTTTTTCAGCCTCTGAATCAGATTTTGCTCAGGTCCCTCAATTTCAGCTAGAAATTACCTGAAATCACAGAGAAATACACAAACTCATAGTAAAGTCCAGAAATGTGATTTTTATTTAAAAATTAATAAAAATATACTAAAAATTAATCAAATCATACTAAAAATTATGTAAAAACACTGCCAAAAAGCGTATAAATTATCCGCTCATCACAACACCAAACTTAAATTGTTGCTTGTCCCCAAGCAACTGAAAATCAAATAGGATAAAAAGAAGAGAGTATACTATAAATTCCAAAATATCAATGAAACTTAGCTCCAATCAGATGTGCGGGACTAGTAGTTTTTTGCCTCTTGAATAGTTTTGCAATCTCACTTTATCCATTGAGGTTCAGAATGATTGGCATCTATAGGACCTCAGAATTCAGATAGTGTTATTGATTCTCCTAGTTCAGTATGTCTATTCTTGAACACAGCTACTTTATGAGTCTTGGCCGTGGCCCTAAGCACTTTGTTTTCCAGTATTACCACCGGATACATACATGCCACAGACACATAACTGGGTGAACCTTTTCAGATTGTGACTCAGCTTTGCTAAAGTCCCCAATTAGAGGTGTCCAGGGTTCTTAAGCACACTCTTTTCTCCTTTTTTTTTCTTTGGACATTGACTTTAACCGCTTAGTCTCAAGTATTCACTTGACATCTTCACGCCACAAGCACATGGTTAGGGACAGCTTGGTTTAGCCGCTTAGGCCGGATTTTATTCCTTTAGGCCCTCCTATCCACTGATGCTCAAAGCCTTGGATCCTTTTTATTACCCTTGCCTTTTGTTTTTAAGGGCTATTTGCTTTTTCAGCTTGCTTTTTCTCTTTTTTTTTTGCCATTTTCTTTTTTTTTTTGTGCAAGCTTTTGTATTCACTGCTTTTTCTTGCTTCAAAAATCATTTTTATGATTTTTCAGATTATCAAATAATATATCCTTTTTCATCATTCTTTCAAGAGCCAACAATTTTTAACATTCATAAACAACAAATTCAAAAGACATATGCACTGTTCAAGCATTCATTCAGAAAACAAAAGGTATTGTCACCACATCTAAATAATTAAACTAGTTTCAAGGATGAATTCGAAACCATGTACTTCTTGTTCTTTTGTAATTAAAACATTTTTTTATTTAAGAAAGGTGATGGATTCATAGGATGTTCATAACTTTAAGGCATAGACTCTAATCTTTATTTATTATTTATTGGAAATAATATAAATTAAGCATAAAAGCAGACACTTAGCAATAAAAGAAAAGAAACTAAAGACATAAAGACAAATGACTCTAATTTTAATACTCATAGACTCTTAAAATAGATAAAAGGTTATCACAGAGTTAGGACTCAACAACCTTTGCTTTGGGAGGTAGATGCCTCTTTAGTCTGTGGAGTGCTTGGCCCTTCAAGAGATAGCTTCTGGTGCTTCAGTTCTTTCAGTTCACGCCCTTGCTCTTCTTGTTCGCTAAGCAGTTTGCAGAGCATGCTGTTTTGATTTTGCTGTTCTTCCTTCAGTTGATCCATAGCTTCTTGCAGCTTGGTGATAGATGCTTCTAGGCGCCCCCAGTATTCAAATTGAGGAATTTTTGGGAGGAACTTCTGTACTCTCGTCTTGATGGGATCGTCCTGCACTTGTCCTTCCATTGACTTTTTGGTGATTGGTTGCTCAACTGAAATATACTCATCTACTCCCATCTTTACTCCATCATCTTTACATAACAGTGAGATCAAGCTTGGATAAGCCAATTTGGCATCTTTGGAGTTCTTGTTTGCAATTTTGTAAAGCTCACAAGAAATCAGCTGATGAACTGCCACTTCTTTTTCCAGCATAATGCAATGGATCATCACTGCTCTTTTGATGGTGACCTCAGAGCGGTTGCTAGTGGGCAGTATAGAGCGCCCAATAAAGTCCAGCCAGCCTCTGGCGACTGGTTGAGATCCCCTTTTTTGAGTTGGTTTGGGACACCCTTTGTGTTGGTTGTCCATTTGGCTCCAGGGAGGCATATGTCCTCTTGGATTTTGTCCAAGATCTGATTTGGTCTCGTCATTCTCCTATTAAAGGAGTCTGGGTCATCTTGCAGTTGAGGCAGCTTGAAGATCTCTCTTATTTTGTCAGGGTGGGTGTGAACAATCTTCCCTCTAACCAGAGTTCGATAGTCATAGAATACGGTTCCAGCTATTTTCTGCCTGTTTGTTTGCCACAGATTAGAGTATAATTCCTTAACCATGTTTCTTCCCACCTTTGTTTCAGGATTAGCTAGGACTTCCCAGCTCCTGTTTCGAATTTGCTCTTGGATCTCCGGATATTCGTCTTCTTTCAGATCGAATTTAACTTTCGGGATCACTGACCTTAGACCCATTATTTTGTAGTAATGGTCTGAATGTTCTTTGGTTAAGAACTTCCCTTGATTCTAAAGTGGTTTTGGAATATTCTCTTTCTTGTCTCTTGAGTTGGTTTGTTTTCCCTTAGGAGCCATGATCTTGGTGGGTATTGGCTTAGTGATCACGGATAAACACACCAAACTTAGAAGTTTGCTTGTCCTCAAGAAAAAGAAAAGAAAGGAGAGGGATAGAGGGAGAGCCAAGTTCGAATTGTGGAAGAGAGGGGGAGGCCGAACGAGGATTTAAAGGGAAGGGGGGTGGGTTTTTGAAAATCTTTTAAAAAGATATGATAGAAAATGTAATTTGGAAAAGATAAGTAAGATAGGAAAAGATGTAATTTAAAATTGAAAAGATATGAAAGATATTTGAAAAAGATAGATTTGTTCTAAAAATATTGTGAAGATTTGAAAAAGATATTGATGAGTTTGAAAAAATTTTGAAAACGATAGATTTGTTTTGAAAAAGGATTTGAGAAGAGGTTGAAGAAGAATTGAGAAAGATTTAATTTTAGGATTAAGATATTTGAAAAAAAAATTTTTGAAAAAAAAAAAGGTTGAAAAAATGAAAGTATGGGAACATGTTTATGCAAGAAAAATGGATGGACATATGAAATTTTGAAAAACAATCCAAGTTGGGAACAAAAACTTCCTCCCCTCCACAATCCTGGTGTTAAACACCCAACTGCTGCATGTTTTGGGCGTTTAACGCCCCTCTGTAGCTTCTTTTGGGAGTTTAACGCCCAGCTGTTGCTTCTGGCTGGCGTTAAACACCAGAATTCCTTTGTCACTGGGCGTTTTTCCTGAACGCCTAGGACGCTGCAAGTATGGCGTTAAACACCGAGAATTATACCCATTCTGGCGTTTAACACCCAGAAAGGTATCATTACTGGCGTTAAACGCCTAGTAGATGCTTCTTTTGGGCGTTTAACGCCCAATTCTACCTCTTACTGGCGTTTTCTTGCCAGTGAGCTCCTTTTTCCTGTTTTGTGCTCTGAATCCTTCTGTAACCTTGTGAACTTATGCAATTGATTCTTTACCTTGAAGATTATTACTATTGAACTTATATAATTTAAAAATAAATAAAATGAAGAATAGAATAAAATAAAATAAGAGAAAAAGTTTTGCTAATGGCTGGGTTGCCTCCCAGCAAGCGCTTCTTTATTGTCTTTAGCTGGACCTTGCTGAGCTTTTAATCTAGCTTCAGCCTTGAGCACTCTTGCTCAACATTGCCTTCAAGATAATGCTTGATTCGCTGTCTATTAACAATGAACTTCTTATTAGAATCAATGTCTTGAAGCTCCACATAGCCATATGGTGACACACTTGTAATCACATATGGTCCCCTCCACCGGGATTTCAGTTTCTCGGAGAATAGCTGGAGCCTAGAGTTAAACAGCAGAACCTTCTGTCCTGGTTCAAAGACTCTAGTGACAGCTTTCTGTCATGCCACCTTTTTGCTTTCTCTTTGTAAAGCATGGCATTTTCAAAAGCAGTGAGTTTGAATTCCTCTAGCTCATTTAGCTGGAGCAATCTTTTTTCTCTAGCTAATCTGGCATCAAAGTTTAGGAATCTGGTTGTCCAGTAGGCCTTATATTCCAGTTCCACGGGCAGATAACAGGCCTTACCATACACAAGTTGGTATGGAGAGGTCCCTATAGGAGTCTTGAATGTTGTTCTGTAAGCCCATAGAGCATCATCCAAGCTTCTTGCCCAATCCTGTCTACGGGTACTTACAATCCGTTACAGGATTCTTTTTAGTTCTCTATTAGAGACTTCAGCTTACCCGTTTGTCTGTGGATGATAAGGAGTTGCCACCTTGTGACTAATTCCATACCGGACCATAGCAGAGTAAAACTGTTTGTTGCAGAAGTGGGTGCCCCATCACTAATTAGTGCTCTAGGGACACCAAACCTGCTGAAGATATGTTTCTGGAGGAACTTCAGCACTGTCTTAGTATCATTAGTGGGTGTGGCAATGGCCTCGACCCATTTGGATACATAGTCGACTGCCACCAGAATATAAGTGTTTGAGTATGATGGTGGGAAAGGCTCCATGAAGTCAATACCCCATACATCAAACAACTCAATCTCCAAGATTCCTTGTTGAGGCATGGCGTAACCATGAGGCAGATTACTAGCTCTCTGGCAGCTGTCACAGTTACGTACAAACTCTCGGGAATCTCTATAGAGGGTAGGCCAGTAGAAGCCACATTGGAGGACCTTGGTGGCTGTTCGCTCACCTCCGAAATGGCCTCCATATTGTGACCCATGGCAATGCCATAAGATCTTCTGTGCTTCTTCTCTAGGCACACACCTTCGGATTATTCCGTCTGCACATCTCTTAAAGAAATAGGGTTCATCCCACAAGTAGTACTTTGCATCAGTAATTAATTTTTCTTTTGTTACCTGCTGTACTCCTTGGGTATGAACCTTGCTGCTTTATAGTTTGCAATGTCTGCAAACCATGGTGTTTCCTGAATGGTGAAAAAATGCTCATCCAGAAAGTTTTTAGAGATCTCAATAGAGGGAAAGGATGCCCCTTCTACTGGTTCTATCCGGGACAGATGATTAGCCACTTGCTTTTCTGTCCCTTTTCTATCTCTTATTTCTATATCAAACTCTTGCAGAAGCAACACCCATCTTATTAGTCTGGGTTTTGAATCCTGCTTTGTTAGTAGATATTTAAGAGCAGCATGGTCAGTGTACACAATCACTTTTGATCCTACTAAGAATGATATAAACTTGTCAATGGCATAAACCACTGTAAGCAATTCTTTTTCTGTGGTTGTGTAATTTTTCTGGGCATCATTTAAAACACGGCTAGCATAATAAATGACATACAGAAGCTTGTCATGCCTCTGCCCCAATACTGCACCAATGGCATGGTCACTGGCATCACACATTAGTTCGAATGGCAATGTCCAGTCTGGTGCAGAAATAACCGGTGTTGTGACCAGCTTAGCTTTCAGAGTTTCAAACGCCTGCAGACACTCTGTGTCAAACACAAATGGCATGTCAGCAGCTAGCAGATTGCTCAGAGAATTTACGGTTTTTGAAAAATCCTTTATAAACCTCCTAGAGAATCCTGCATGCCCCAGAAAGCTTCTGATTGCCTTAACATTGGCAGGTGGTGGTAATTTTTCAATTACCTCTACCTTAGCTTGATCTACCTCTATTCTCTTGTTCGAAATCTTGTGCCCAAGGACAATCCTTTCAGTCACCAAAAAGTGACATTTTTCCCAGTTTTAAACCAAGTTAGTCTCTTGGCATCTTTTCAGAACTAGTGTCAGGTGATCAAGACAGGAGCTGAATGAGTCTCTATATACTGAGAAGTCATCCATGAAGACTTCCAGAAAATTTTCCACCATGACAAAGAAAATAGAGAGCATGCATCTCTGAAAAGTTGCAGGTGCATTACACAGCCCAAATGGCATCCTTCTATAGGCAAATACTCCAGATGGACATGTGAATGCTATTTTCGCTTGATCTTGGGGATCTACTGCAATTTGGTTGAAGCCTGAATAGTCATCCAAAAAGCAGTAATAATCATGACTTACTAGTCTTTCTAGCATCTGGTCTATGAATGGTAAAGGAAGATGATCCTTTCTGGTGGCTGTATTGAGCCTTCTATAGTCAATACACATGCGCCACCCTGTAACTGTTCTTGTTGGAACCAGTTCATTTTTTTCATTATGAACCACTGTCATGCCTCCTTTTTTGGGGACAACTTGGACAGGGCTCACCCAGGGGCTATCAGAAATAGGATAAATAATCCCAGCTTCCAGTAACTTGGTGACCTCTTTCTGCACCACTTCCTTCATGGCTAGATTTAGCCACCTCTGTGGTTGAACCACTGGCATAGCAGCGTCCTCCAATAGGATCTTGTGCATACATCTTGCTGGGCTGATGCCCTTAAGATCACTTATGGACCACCTAAGAGCTATTTTGTGTGTCCTTACCACTTGAAGTAGTGCTTCCTCTTCCAGGGGATTTAAAGCAGAGCTTATGATCACCGGAAAAGTGTCACCTTCTCCCAGAAATGCATATTTCAGGGATGGTGGTAATGGTTTGAGCTCGGGTTTAGGAGGATTTTCCTCTTCCTGAGGAAGTTTCAGAGGCTCTTTCAATTCCTCTGAATCCTCTAGAACAGGCTGAACATCTTTAAAGATGTCTTCCAGCTCTAATTCGAGACACTCAGCCATGTTAATCTCCTATACTAAAGAGTCATTAAGATCAACTTTCATGCAGTCTTTTGGTGTGGCTGGATGCTGCATGGTTTTGACAGCATTTAACTTAAACTCATCCTCATTGACTCTCAGGGTTACTTCCCCCTTTTGGATCTGTAACAGCCCAGACCACCCGCTACCATGATATTGTCCGCTTTGGCACATAAGGCCTCACGGTTTTGCCTTTGACGATAGGGATGCTAGCCGAAGCCCCCCACACTCACTCGTCAAAACGCATCATACTAGGGAGAGGTATCCACACCCTTATAAGGCATGCTTCGTTCCCCTCCCCAACCGATGTGGGCCTTACAATCCACCCCCCTAAGGGAGTCCAGTGCCCTCGCTGGCACATCGATCCGGGTTCTTGCTCTGATACCATCTGTAACAGCCCAGACCACCCGCTAGCATGATATTGTCCGCTTTGGCACACAAGGCCTCACGGTTTTGCCTTTGACGATAGGGATGCTAGCCGAAGCCCCTCACACTCACTCGTCAAAACGCGTCATGCTAGGGAGAGGTATCCACACCCTTATAAGGCATGCTTCATTCCCCTCCCCAACCGATGTGGGCCTTACAATCCACCCCCCTAAGGGAGTCCAGCGCCCTCGCTGGCACATCAATCCGGGTTCTGGCTTTGATACCATCTGTAACAGCCCAGACCACCCGCTAGCATGATATTGTCCGCTTTGGCACACAAGGCCTCACGGTTTTGCCTTTGACGATAGGGATGCTAGCCGAAGCCCCCCACACTCACTCGTCAAAATGCATCATGATAGGGAGAGGTATCCACACCATTATAAGGCGTGCTATTGTAAGGCCCACATCGGTTGGGGAGGGGAACGAAGCATGCCTTATAAGGGTGTGGATACCTCTCCCTAGCATGACGCGTTTTGACGAGTGAGTGTGGGGGGCTTCGGCTAGCATCCCTATCGTCAAAGGCAAAACCGTGAGGCCTTGTGTGCCAAAGCGGACAATATCATATTAGCGGGTGGTCTGGGCTGTTACAGATGGTATCAGAGCCAGAACCCGGATCGATGTGCCAGCGAGGGCGCTGGACTCCCTTAGGGGGTGGATTGTAAGGCCCACATCGGTTGGGGAGGGGAACGAAGCATGCCTTATAAGGGTGTGGATACCTCTCCCTAGCATGACGCGTTTTGACGAGTGAGTTCCTAGAATGAAAGTAGCACTCCTGTGCTCCTCCATTTCCAGCACCACAAAGTCAGTGGGAAAGGCGAATGGCCCAACCCTGACAATCATGTCTTCAATCACGCCTGATGGGTATTTAATGGAGCCATCAGCAAGTTGGAGACATATCCGGGTTGGTTTGACTTCTTCAGTTAAACCAAGCTTTCTGATAGTGGATGCAGGTATTAGGTTGATGCTTGCCCCAAGATCACATAAAGCTGTCTTGGTGCAATTACCCTCTAATATGCATGGTATCATAAAGCTCCCAGGATTTTTAAGCTTTTCTAGGAAGCTTTTCAGAATGACTGCACTGGATTCTTCAGTGAGGAGAACTCTTTCAGTTTCTCTCCAATCCTTCTTATGACTCAAGATCTTTTTCATGAACTTGGCATAAGAGGGTATTTGCTTAAGTGCCTCTGCAAATGGAATCTTTATTTCAAGAGTCCTGAGATAGTCTGTAAAGCGGGCAAATTGCTTATCCTGCTCCTCTTTGCGGACATTTTGAGGATAAGGCATCTTGGATTTGTATTCCTCAACCTTAGTTGCTGCGGGTTTACTTCCTACAGAGGTGGTTGGAGAAGCCCTTTTAGAGGGGTTGCTATCAGCACTTGTGTGTGTCTGATCCCTCACTAGCGTTTGAATGCCAGGGTTAGAAGCTTGATTGGCATTGGACGCCAACTTCTTACCTGTTTCTGGCGTTTGAATGCCAGAACTGAGCTTCCATTCGGCGTTTGACGCCAGCTCCTTGCCTGTTTCTGGCATTTGAACGCCAGAACTGCGCGTGGGTTGGACGTTTAACGCCAGCTTTGCATTCTTTTCTGGCGTTTGAACGCCAGAGTTATTCCTCTCTAGGCTCTTACTGTCTTCAGAGGGATTTTGGATAATATTCTGCTCATCCTCTGTCAGTTATTCTTTCCTTGGCTTTCTGCTGCTCTGAAGTGAGGTATTTAATGTTTTTCCACTTCTTAATTGAACTGCCTGGCACTCTTCTGTTATCTGCTTTGATAACTGCTGTTTTGTCTGATTCAATTGTGCCTCCATATTTTTATTAGCATTTTTAGTGTCTTGTAGCATCTCCTTGAATTCTGCTAACTGTTTTGTTAGAAGGCACAATTGTTGATTGAGTTCAGCAACTTATTTTGGAGGACCAAGTTCAGTAGACACTGCTTTGGCTTCTTCTTTTATGGAGGACCCACTACTTATGTACAGATGCTGATTTCTGGCAACTATATCAATAAGCTCTTGAGCCTCTTCAATAGTTTTTCTCATGTGTATAGATCCACCAGCTGAGTGGTCTAGGGACATCTGAGCTCCTTCTGTAAGCCCATAGTAGAAGATGTCTAATTGCACCCACTCTGAAAACATTTTAGAGGGGCATTTCCTTAGCATCCCTCTATACCTCTCCCAGGCATTATAAAGGGATTCATCATCCTCTTGTTTAAAGCCTTGGATGTCCAGCCTTAGCTGTGTCATCCTTTTTGGAGGGAAATATTGATTCAGGAATTTATCTGATAACTGTTTCCATGTCCTTATGCTTGCTGTGGGTTGGTTATTTAACCACCTTTTAGCTTGATCTTTTACAGCAAACGGAAACAGTAACAATCTATATACATCCTGATCTACCTCCTTGTCACATACTGTGTCAGCAATTTGCAAGAATTGTGCCAGAAACTCAGTAGGTTCTTCCTGTGAAAGACCGAAATACTGGCAGTTTTGTTGCACCATGACAATGAGCTGAGAATTTAGCTCAAAACTGTCTGCTTTGATGGGAGGTATACAGATGCTACTCCCATATGCAGCAGTAGTGGGATTAGCATATGATCCCAGAGTCCTTCTGGACTGTTCATTTCCACTTAGATCCATGATGGATAAAATAGAATTGATAAATTACAAAGAAAATATATTTTTGTTTTTATTTTATTAAAGTAGAACAAACCAAATTATTAAGATAAATAAAAATAATAAGATAAAATAAAATAAAATAATTAGAAATTAGAATGTAAATTCCGAAAACCAAGAGAAAAATAAATTTGAAAATGAAAATAATTGCTTAATTAAGAAGATTTGAAAAACTTTGGATACGATTTTCTGAAAAAGATTTTGAATTTTGAATTTTTTAAACTAAGATAAGATAAAATAGAAAGTTTTTAAAATAAAAATCTTAATTTTTAAAGGGAAATTTCGAAAATTAACTGAAATAAAGAGAAAATATATTTTTGAATTTAGTGAAGAGAGAGAAAAACACACAAAAGACACAAGACTTAAAATTTTTGGATCTAATGCTCCTTGTTTTTTCAAAAATTTTGGAGGGAGAACACCAAGGAACACCAAACTTAAAGATTTTAAGATCAAAACACAAAGAAGCCTCAAGAACACTTTGAAGACTCACAAGAACATAAAAAGAACACCAAACTTAAAACTTTTAGAAAATTAAAAATAAGTTTTCGAAAATAAAAAAAATAACAAGAGCACACCAAACCTAAAAGTTTGACACGAGATTTAATTAAAGAAAAATTATTTTTGGAAAAGTTTTAAAAGGAAGATTCCCAATTACCAAGAACATAAACACAATGCTCTAGCCAATTGAGTTATAAATTTAAAGTGTTTTAAAAAAATATTTAATGTATAAATTTTTTTTGAATACTGATGATTTGAAAACGCACAAGAAAAATAAGAAAAGACACAGAATAGGAAAAACTAAAGATCAAACAAGAAAAATAGGAAGAACAACTTGAAGATCAGGAAAGAACCATGAACACAAATTTCAAAAATTTAAAGGAAAATAAAAAAAACATGCAATTGACACCAAACTTAAAATATGAAACTAAACTCAAACCGAAAAACTCAATTATTAGTTTATAAAAAATTTTCCAAAAAATAAAAAAGAGAAAATAGGATTTAAAAAAAATTTCAACCAAAAACAATAATAGAAGACTCTAAACCAAAAAGAAAAATTTTTCCTAATCTAAGCAACAAAATAAACCGTCAGTTGTCCAAACTCGAACAATCCCCGGCATCGGAGCCAAGAACTTGGTGCACGAAATTGTAATTCACACTTTTCATAATTCGTACCACTAACCAGCAAGTGCACTGGGCCGTCCAAGTAATACCTTACGTGAGTAAGGGTCGATCCCACAGAGATTGTTAGCTTGAAGCAAGCTATGGTTATCTTGTAACTCTTAGTCAGGATATCAATTATAATTATCAGTTGACTTGCAAATGAACAAGTGAGTATGGATTAAATAATGCTTGTTATGCAGTAATGGAGAATATGTTGGAGTTTTAGAGATGCTTTGTCTTCTGAATCTCTGCTTCCCCCTGTCTTCTTCTTCACGCACGCAAGGTTCCTCCTAGGAAAATCCATTTCGAGTGCAGGGAGGTCAGAATCCAACAGCATCTGCAGTCCTTTTTCAGCCTCTGAATCAGATTTTGCTCAGGTCCCTCAATTTCAGCCAGAAATTACCTGAAATCACAAAGAAACACACAAACTCATAGTAAAGTCCAGAAATGTGATTTTTATTTAAAAATTAATAAAAATATACTAAAAACTAATCAAATCATACTAAAAATTATGTAAAAACACTGCCAAAAAGCGTATAAATTATCCGCTCATCACACGCCCCAAGCCTGTTCGGGATCAAGCAAGGAGATTGAGAAAGCCTCTGAAGCTACATGGAAAAATTCAACAAAGAATGTCTTGACATACAAAATCTTCCCACAGAAGTAGCCATCATGGGACTCATCAACGGCCTACGAGAGGGACCCTTCAACCACTTCATATCTAAAAAATACCCCACGTCCCTGAACGAAGTACAAGAACGGGCCAAGAAATACATCAGCATGGAGGAAAACTTCCGATTAGGAGAAACCTCCAAAGCAGGGTTTTCCTACACATCTAGGGACAAAGAAAAAGATTCAAGGAAAAAGGAGGACCAACCCATAGAAAAGCCCAGGAAAAATCATAACTATAGCCCTCTTCGGGTATCTTTAGTGGACGTCTTCCAGGAAATATACAACACAGAGAAGATCCCACCACCCCGCCCAATTAAGCACAAAAGGGTTAGAAGTCGAACCGAGTACTGCGAAAACCACACAATCTACGAGTACCCCACTAATGAATGCTACGACTTGAAGAATGTCCTAGAAAAATTGGCTTGGGAAGGAAGACTAGATCGATTCTTAGCCAACAGAACGGAAGAGCCAAAAAAGAGAAGGAGGGTTGAAGAGGGTGCACGAGCTGAACGTCCCCCTTACACCCCCGGAAAGGCACGTTCATGTGATCAACGGAGGATTCGCGGGAGGAGAAATCTCCAAATTGTCACAAAAAAGGCATCTCAAAGAAATATATGATGTTGGAGAAGGGGACAGGTCACCCGACCTCCCCACTACTTCTTTCACCAAAGAAGACGCCACGAGCATCATCCCTGGGTATGATGACCCCGTGGTGATTACCATCATTCTGGCCAATGCCAACCTTCACCGAACACTAGTTGACCAGGGAAGCTCCGCAGACATCCTATTCAAATCCACCTTCGACAAACTCAGACTACAAGAAAAGGAGCTCAGAGCATATCCTAACATCCTATTCGGGCTAGGAGACGCTCCGATTCAACCCCTCGGATACATCCCACTACACACGACCTTTGGAAAAGGATCCCGGTCCAGAACACCGCACATAGACTACATCGTGGTTAACATGAGCTCTGCATACAACGCCCTCATAGGCCGGACAACCTTAAATCAGCTCGCCGCAGTAGTCTTCACTCCCCACCTATGCATGAAGTTTCCAACCCCAAAGGGATGGCCACCATCAAAGGAGACCAAAAATTTGCGCGGCACTACTACAACGAAAGCCTGAACCTTTAGGGCAATCCCATAGGTAAAGAAGCCAACGTCATAGAATTCGGAGGAGCCCGGGCTCACAAAGAACTTCGTCTTCAACCAGAAGGCGAGACCGAAGAGGTCCAAATCGGAGACACCCCAAATAAAACAATAAACATAGGTGCAAACATGAAAGAAGACCTAAAGGATCTGCTAATAAAGTTCCTAAGGGATAATTTTGACCTGTTCGCATGGAAGGCCGCGGACATACCTGGCATAGATCCCAGCTTAATGTACCATAAACTGGCAGTGTACCCCGGATCTCGACCAGTGCAACAAAAACACAGAAAGCTCAGCCCGGAGAGATCACAAGTCATGGAGGAACAGGTGTTGGCCTTGCTATAGGCCGGGTTCATAAGGGAGTTCAAATACCCACTATGACTGGCCATCGTTGTACTAGTCAAAAAGCCAAACGGAAAGTGGCAGATGTGTGTAGACCACACCGATCTCAATAAAGCCTGTCCAAAAGATCCCTATCCCCTCCCGAATATCGACACCCTGGTCGACGCCTCACCGGGATACAAGTACCTCTCCTTCATGGACGCCTACTCAGCGTACAACCAGATCCCTATGCATCAACCTGACCAAGAGAATACCTCATTCCTAACCCCCGAAAGCAAAGTTTGGTGCATTTGGTTAGAAATTCTGGCAATCAATGGAAGTCCAAGCATTAGTGGAAGTTCAAGAATAAGTTCAAGCACAAGCCTCCTTGATTAGAGCTCACTAAAATGTCCAACATAAGGACAATAAACGAAAGTGCTAGATGGGAGATACCCTACTTTGGTAAACTCTTTCCACTTTCTCTTTTGTATATAGGTAATGAATAAATTGAATTTCCATTGATTAGGTAGTTAGTTTTTCTTGGTAGTTTAGTATGTTCAATAAGGTTTGACATTGTTTTAGTACCTTTTTGGGTGGTTGGATTTGTTCATTTTAGTTACTTTCTGAAGGTTTAGGCCTATAGGATGTAAATAGCTTAGTTATAAGTAGTTCTTGTTAAAGCATTTCGATTTTCTTTTTAGTCTGAGAATACTCACGTACGCAGCCTTGTATTTTTGCCTAGTCGCTTACTTGGCCACTGTCTGTGTACGTGAAACCTCAAGATAGTGGCTTTTGGCTACGTCACGTGCTATTCGTTCGTGTACGCATTTATAAAAAATCATTTGTGTGTATGTGTGCCCAATGATGCGTACGTACAACCCCAATTTTGCCATGTTGCGTACACAACCCTGTCTTGCGTATGCGACTCGAGTGGACAAAGGGTTTTGCTCGCGTTACATGCATGGTGCTCGCGTACGCATCCCCCAGTTTCCCTAATCATGCATACGCATGGTCATTGATAAAACCACAATTTTATGGTTTACCTTGTGTTGAATTTGGTGGATTTTATCAACTTATCCTACATTTATTCACTAAAATAGCATTGTTTTGTGAATTCTCCCTAAATTGTGCTTAAGAGTGAAAACATATTTTTTAGGCCTATAAACTGCTAATTTTAATTCACTTTAATTCTATTCGATGCCTTGATGTGTTTGTTGAGTGATTTCAGGTTTATAAGGCAAGTATAGATTGAAGAAGTGAGGAAAAAGCATGCAAAAGTGGAAAATTCATGAAGAAGTAAAGGATGTATAGAGCTGTCAATCCTTACCTCTTAGTACTAAATTGATCATAACTTGAGCTACAATGGTCCGAATGAGGTGGCTCCAGTGGCATTAGAAAGCTAACATCCGGGGATTCAAAATGATGTGCAATTGTCTATAGTAGACATTGAGTAAGCTTCTCTCCTATACAAGACACCAAAAACGTGCTTCATTAAAGAAGCATGTTGGGAGCAATTTCTGGAGCATTTTGGGTCCAATCCAACTCATTTTTGAAGTATTTCAAGCCAAACTCAAGAAGGAATAAAGAGGGAGCAATTAGGTTAGGTTAGAAACTTGTTTTAGGTTATTTTCTAGGATGAGAAGCTCTTTCTTCTCTCTAGAATTAGGATAGATTTAGTTTAAATGCCTCTTAGATTTTGGTTTTAAAGCTTGTTTTGATTTAGTTTGCTTTACTTTTTCTTGTTCAATTGACTTAATTCTCTTAGTTTTAATTGTTAATTTCTCATTTTTGTCATTTTTAGTTTATGAACTCTCTTGTTAATTTCAATTTTCTTTAATGAATTTGGTGTTTTATGTTTTCTTCATGCTTAATTGAGTTGTTGTTATTAATTTCTTGTATTTAGTAGCTATAGATTTTATTAATTCATGCAATTTATCATGTATTTACTATTATGCACACCAAGTGTTTAATAAAATACTTGGGTTAGTTTTTTAGTAGATTTTTTGCATTCTTGGCTTGGAAAGGGAAGTTAGGTAATCTTGAGTCATTAATATCCAACATGGATTAGGAATCTAGAGTTGTTTGTTAATCTTGTTTTGCATTGATGCTACTTATGTATTGAGATTAACTATGCATATTTGATCTTCTCCTGATATGGGGATAATGAAATAGGATTAGCTCTTGGTAATTATTATGTTATGATTAATGACTAGGATAGAAGACCTAAATTCTCAATCCTTGCCAGGAATGTCTGTGTAGTATTTATTATCTTCAGCTGTTTGCTTTACTTTCTTGTCATTTAAATTCTCATCTTATAATCTACAAATCCCTTGATCTCATAACCGATAACACACATACCTCACTGTAATTCCTTTGAGAGACGACCCAAGATCTAATACTCTCGATATTTTTATTAGTTTGCACTCGTGACAAACAAAATTAAATTTTGATTGCGGGTTATTTGTTGGTATAGAACTATACTTACAACGAAGCGATTCTTTTATTTGAGGAGAAATGTCGAACGGACGTTTGGCTCGTCATCAAGTTTTTTAAAAACTTGATGGTGAGCTAAATGTCGGTTTAGTCATAAAAATAATTCCGTTGCAAGTATAGTTCCAAACCGACAATGAACTCTCCATCAAAGTTTAATTTGTTTGTCACAATACAAACCAATAAAAATTGAGAGTATTAAACCTCGGGTCATCTCTCAAAGGAATTACAATGAGGTATGTGTGTTATCGTTTTTGAGATTAATGGATTTGAAGGCAAAAAATGGCAAAAAATTAAATGATAGGAAAATAAAGAAACATGTAAGGAATTAAACTCAAAGCAATTAAAGCAACAGAAAGAAAATTCAAGTATAAAAAGATCTTGGCAAGGGTTGATGGTTAAGGATTAATTTTTTTGTTACTAACCACAACATGATAAATGCAAAGAGCGAACCCAATTCATCAACCTCTACATCAGAGGAAAGTCAACCGAACTTAATTAGTCCTAATCCATAAGTCCTAGTCAACTTACTAATTGAATTAGCAAAAGACTAGAGTTAACGGAAACAAGAGTAATTAAAATCTCCTAATTATCAATCAATTTGGACATTAGTAATTCAAGATCACCCAAGTTACCAACCCAAGCCAAGAATGCAAAATTCTACTAAAAAACTAAGCCAAGCATTTTATCAAATACTTGGAAGACATAAAATAAATGCATCATAAATTGCATGAATTAGTAAAATATACAACTACCAATTGCAAGAAAATAATAATAACAACTCTATCAAGCATCAATAAACATAAAGACATCAAATTACATTAAATAAAATTAAAATTAACAAGAGTTCGTGAATTAAAAAGTGGCACAAATGAGAAATTAACAAGATAAACTAAGAGAATTAAGGCAATAGAGTTGGATTGGGCTTTGGATATGGCTTCTTGAATATGGCTTCTAATACTTCAGATATGAGTTGGATTGGGCTTTGAAAGGCTTGAAATCGCGACCACGTGTTGCATTAAACGAGCTCACATGATTGTTGTCATGCTTACGCATGCATGAACGCACATACGCATGATCCTCAAATATTCCAAACTCTATTTCTTCATGAATTCTCCACTTTTGCATGCTTTTTCCTCACTTCTTCAATCTATACTTGTCTTCTAAACCTGAAATCACTCAATGAACACATTAAGACATCGAATAGGATTAAATTGAATCAAATCTATCAATTTAAAGGCCTGAAAAGCATGTTTTCACTCTTAAGCACAATCTAGGAAGAATTCACAAAACCATGTTATTTTAACAAATAAATGTAGGATAAGTTGATAAAATCCACTCAATTCAACACAAAATAAGCCATAAAATTATAGTTTATCAAAGATATAGGTCAAACCACTGTCCCATCATGGTGGACATGCTGGGGAATGAAGAGAAGAGAAGAGAAGGAGAAGAGAAAACATTTTCAGGTTTGAAGAATTTTGGCTGAAAAATGAGGAGTGTGTTGGCATAATGAGAGATGTTTGGGATCGAGGAGCAGCAACCATACAAGAAAAATAGAGAAGCTATGGAAAAAGATTGAAAGAATGGAGTCAGAACAACTTTGGCAGCATATCAAAGGAAATTACAAAGAATTAGGAAAAGTTATAGAACCTCCAATCAAGCCTTTAATCAGAATAAGTCACAAAAGAACAGAAGAAAACACAAAGAGAGATGGATGATTTGCTTAAACAAAAAGAAGTATGGTGAGACAATGCTCTATAGCAGTATGACTCAAAGTGGGAGATAGGAACCCTAAATTTTTTTATCAAAAGGTGAGTCAAAGGAGAAAAAGGAATAGAATAGACAGAATTGCAGATGAGACAGGGGTAGTACATGAACATGAAGAGAAGGTAGAGCATATTGTAACAGTGTTTTTTGAGAATCTCTTCAGTTCAGAAGGTACCAAGAGAAGAAATCAAACATGTGCTCAACCAAATGCATCCAACTAAATCACCAAGCATGGATGGAATGCAGCACTTTTCTATCAAAAAATGTGAAGTACAGTAGGAGAGAAAGTGACAAATTGGGCTCTAAACATCTTGAATGAGTAAGGGGATCCGATGGCTCTAAACAAGACTTACATATGCCTATTTCTTTATGTAATGTAATTTTCAAAATTATTACAAAAAATAGCGAATGGGCTAAAACTAATCCTCCTCGAGATTGTTGGAGAATTTCAAAGTGCCTTTGCTCCAAATAGACTTATTACAGATAATGCACTTATGGCTTTTGAGACTTTCCACTTCAAGAAGAAAAAGAAGGAAGGAAATAAGGATTATATGGGATTGAAGCTAGACATGGCAAAGGCATATGATCGCATAAAATGGAATTTTTTGTTAGAAGTGTTTAGAGCTATAGGGTTTCCACAAAAGTGGATTGACCTAATCGGAGGATGCATTAAAACAGTTTCTTTCTCGGTTCCTATCAATGGCTCACCATCCAAAGAATTCAAGCCGTTTAGAGGAATAAGATAGGAATACCCACTATCTCCCTATCTTTTCATACTTTGTGTGGAAGTTCTATCAGGACTCTTAAGGAAGGCACAAGATAGCCAAGCATTACAAAGAATCAGAATAGCAAAGCAATCACCAGAGATTACCAACCTATTTTTTGCTGACGATCGTATCATCTTCCTAAGAGCAACAGATCAGAGCATTCAGACTTTGATAGAGATTTTAAAGTCCTGCCAACTAGCTTCAGTCCAAAGAATCAACGTGGAAAAGTCAGAGATGTCCTTCAGCCAAAATGTACCTCCTACCAGACAAATTCTTATCCAAGATTGGCTAGACATAAAGGTAGTGAAACATCATTCGAAATACCTGGGGATTTCAACCATTGTGAGAAGTTCTAAGAAGCAGATTTTCAAATTCGTTTAAGAGAGGGTATGGAAGAAGCTATAGGGCAGAAAGAACAAACTCTATCAAAAGTGGGGAAAGAAATCCTATTTAAATACATCACACAATCTAATCCAATTTATGTTATGGGCTGTTTTCAAATTCCAACAACTCTTTGCAACTACATTGAAAGGATTATCAGTAGATTTTATTGGGGGAGTTGAAATGTAGAAAGGAAGATATATTGGGTGGCTTGGAAAAAAATGTGCAAAGCAAACGAGGAGGGAGGCATGTGTTTTAGAAACTTTAAAGCCTTTAAATAGGCTTTACTAGCAAACAAGGCTGGAGGTTGATCAAAAAGCCTTTATCCCTACTAGCTAGAGTTCTAAAAGTTAAATACTATGCTAGAAAAAAGTTTTAATCAAGAAGACAAAGGATACAACCCGAGCTATACATGGAGGAATATTTGGGGTGCTAAAAATGGGGGGTATATGAAGGATTGCCCTGAAAAATAAAACAAAAATATGGGGAGAAATGGTTTCAAAATTTGGAGTCTTTGTACTGGTTTTGATCAGGGAGGCACATTAAATACTCTAATCAACTAGGAAGAAATGATTTGGGACTAAGAATTAATCAAACAATTTTTTACTATTTGAAGCTGAATAAATACTAGCAAGAATGGCTAGGCAAAAGTGGAAGGAAGCCTCCAAAGTGGGAGAACACATAAAGAAAACAAAGGAGAAGAACACACTCAAGTGTGCGTACGTACAACCTCCTGTGGATACGCACAAGTTCCAGCGCGTGACTTCATTAATGAAGCACGTGGCTCGCAATTTTGGGGGTCTCTTGGCCCAATTTTTGGAGTTGTTGAAGCCAATTTGGAGGCTATATCAAAGGGAAATGAACATACACTTGGGAGAGCTCACTTTTACATTACATTACACATTATTAGCAGTAGGAGTAGTATAGTTTAGAAAATTCTCTCTTAGGGTTTATTTAGGTTTCATTGTAGAATTTTATAATTTCAGTTTTGATCTTGGATTTTGCTCATCTCTTTTGTAAGTACTCTTTACTTTCTTTTTAATTACATCACATTTACTCTTACTTTCTTATGGTTAAAGTTATTTTGTTAATATATGCAATTTTGATTTCTTGAATCTTTGGTTGATGAATTTAATGTTTTATGATTTATATATGCATGATTGAGTTTCTATTGTTGATATTGTAAATAGTTTGGTTATAGTTTTCATTTTCCTTTGCAATTTGCCATGCTTTGATATTTTGCCCACCAAGTGTTTGTGAAAATGCCACTTGGAAATTTTAAGTAGATTTTCAAACCTTGGCTTGGAAAATGAGTTTCTAGGATACTAGAGTCATAATGTCCGATATTTAGTGGTAATTCTTGGGTTGTTAGTTGGCTCTTTTTTCCATTAACGCTAGCTTTTTAGTAAGTTAATTAGTAAGTTAGTTAAGACTTATGGATTAGGGTCAATTATGGTTGCTTGACTTACTCCTCGATGTTAAGGGTTGAGAGTTGCCATAGTTGTGGTTTTGACAATGATAGGATTCCTTAATTCTCATTCTCAAGTCAAGACTCTTTTATACCATTATTGCATTTTCAATAGTTTTGACCTTTTCTTCCTTTAAATTACTTTAATTTGCATTTTAATCTCTTGCTAGTTTTTTTATTCTTTAGTTCTTTTAAATTTTCATCTCATGCTTCAAAACCCTTGTATTTCACAACCAAGAATGTGCGCCTAATTTGCATGGTCCTAGGGAGACGACCCGGGACTTAAAATTCCCGGTTATTTTGTGTTGATTGTGACATCGTTGAATAAAACTTTAATTGAGAGGATCGATTGTCAGTTTGGACTATGCTATCAACGAAATTGTTTTGTTAAATTTCGAACCGGCATAAATTCTCTCATCAATATCAGGCACAAGAATATAAATTTTAATAGAAGAATGAAAAAAATAGAGAATATGAAGTTAAAAAGTCCTACCACATGATTCGGTCAAGAGCTCAGCAAATCCCAAACATCAGTGATATAACCCAGAACCAGAACTGGAGACAGAAGCAATTGTAGAAGATCAAAGCTCCTCCTAAAACCCTCAATTTCTTCTAGAGATTCATACATAAGGCCCTGCCGATGAAGAAGAATCTACAAATTAGGGGAATTAATTGATCAATCTCTGCCCAAGATTTTTTGAAAAAGAAGAATCAAATGAGCACCTGTTCAGGGATGGTAGTTGGGCCAGGCATTTCTTGTTCGCATCCCGTTTCACATTCAAATCGAATCGAAAGCTGGCTTATCGTTAGGTTTATGGATTGAAAGGTTGCTGGACTAAATCGAAAGAGAGGAATGAAGGATTTTCCTATGATGTCTTTACAATGTTTGGATTACCAAGAACAAATTCATCTTTGAAGGAGCACAGAAACCACCAAAACATTTGGCGGAGAAGGCTTTAGTAGTATGTGTAGAATTTGAAGCAGCTGCGATGAAACCGATGAAGACAGCACACAAACCCCTTCCAAAAAGCCTTAGTCTGATGCCATGGAATCCCTGGTATGCGAAATCGTGATCGCTCATTCCTTGGTAACGGCGCTAAAAACTTAATACGCACATTCATAATCTTAGTTCTTTGTCACAACTTCGCACAACTAACCAGCAAGTGCACTGGGTCATCCAAGTAATAAACCATACGTGAGTAAGGGTCAACCCACGGAGATTGTCGGCTTGAAGCAAGCTATGGTCACCTTGTAAATCTCAGTCAAGAGAATTCAAATGGTTATGGTGAATTGATAATTAAAATATAATTAAAATATAAAATAGAATAGAAATACTTATGTAATTCATTGGTGAGAATTTCAGATAAGCGTATAAAGATGCTTTTGTTCCTTCTGAATCTCTGCTTTCCTGCTGTCTTCATCCAATCATTCCTACTCCTTTCCATGGCAAGCTTTATGTAGGGCATCACCGTTGTCAATGGCTACATCCCGTCCTCTTAGTGAAAATGGTCCAAAATGCGCTGTCACCACACGGCTAATCATCTGTCGGTTCTCGATCATACTGGAATCGGATTCAGTAATCCTTTTGCGTCTGTCACTACGCCCAGCACTCGCGAGTTTGAAGTTCGTCACAGCCATCCCTTCCCAGATCCTACTCGGAATACCACAGACAAGGTTTAGACTTTCCAGATCTCAAGAATGGCCGCCAATAATTCTAGCCTATACCACGAAGACTCTGATCGTGAATCAGATGGTTAAGAGATACACATTCAAGCTTGTTTGCATGTAGAACGAAAGTGTTTGTCAGGCACGCGTTCATAAGTGAGAATGATGATGAACGTCACATAATCATCACAGTCATCATGTTCTTGTGTGTGAATGAATATCTTAGAGAAGAAATAGGCTTGAGTTGAATAGAAAAACAATAGTACTTTACATTAATTCATGAGGAACAGTAGAGCTCCACATACACCTTAACCTATTGTGTGTAGAAACTCTACCGTTGAAAATACATAAGTGAAAATAGGGTAGATATGGCGGAGTGGCCAGCCTCCCATGGAGGTCTAGAGATCTAAAAATGATCAAAAGATCCGACCAAGATGATCCAAAGATCTAAATACAATAGTAAAAAGTCATATTTATACTAAACTAGTTACTAGGGTTTATAGAAATGAGTAAATGTTGCAGAAATCCACTTCCGGACCCACTTGGTGTGTGCTTGAGCTGAGCATTGAAGCTTTCACGTGTAGAGGTCTTCGTTGGAGTTAAACGCCAGTTTGTAACCTGTTTCTGGCATTTAACTCTGCTTTGCAACCTGTTTCTGGCGTTTAACTCCAGAATAGGGCAGAGAGCTGGCGTTGAACGCCAGTTTGCATCATCTAAACTCAGGCAAAGTATGGACTATTATATATTTCTGGAAATCCCTGGATGTCTACTTTCCAACGCAATTAAGAGCGCACCATTTGAACTTCTGTAGCTCAAGAAAATCCACTTTGAGTGGAGGGAGGTTAGAATCCAACAGCATCTGCAGTCCTTCTTCAACCTCTGAATCTGATTTTTGCTCAAGTCCCTCAATTTCAGCCAGAAAATATTTGAAATCACATAAAAACACAAAAACTCATAGTAAAGTCCAGAAATGTGATTTTTATTTAAAAATTAATAAAAATATACTAAAAATTAACTAAATCATACTGAAAACTATGTAAAAACAATGCCAAAAAGCGTATAAATTATCCGCTCATCAATTCCCCAGCCCCAAGAAGATTCAAGATGAATATAGATGCTACATACAGTAATAATGGAAGGAAAGGAGTTGGTGTAGTCATTAAAGATAAAGATGGAGTAGTTATAGTGACTGCCATGTTAGAAGTAACCCCCACCTTTTAGTTAGAGAGACAGAAGAAATGGCTCTCTTCATAGGCCTGCAATTTGCAAAACAATGGTGTTTTTTATATAGATTTAAAGGGAGAAAACATTTAGGTAGTAAAAACCTTAAGTTCTGCAAAACTTCTGATGACCCACTTGGACTCATTATTGCAAATTGTATTAATTTTTTGAAAGGTTTTAGATCATTTCAGATATCACATATAAAGAGAGATAGAAATTTAGTAGCACACAGTTTAGCAAGATTAGCTCTTACTAGACCAAACTTAGTGTGGTTGGAAGAGTAATTTGGCCTTGTTTGATATCTTGGGTCACGATCTTTGAATGAAATCTCTTCTTTCCTTCCAAAAAAAAAGTTTATTCCAATCGTTTGTTTTATTCATTTTTTTAATTTTCTTTTTCATAAAAAATTATACACTCAATACAATTGTTTTCAATCTTACTTTTTATTAAATTAACCTAATAAATTTAAACAAAAATACTAAATAACTAAGTTAAATTTATATATTCGTGCTTTTTATGTTCTCTTTCTTCTCCTTCTTCTTTCTCCTCTTCTTCCTCCTCGTCCACCTTTACTATCATCACCATAATTACCATCACCATCTCTTCCTCCTCCTTTCTCCTCTTCCTCTTTTTTTTCTTCTTATTCATCATTTTCTTTTTTCATTTTATATCTTCTTGTTTTTAGTTTAATATCACAAAATTATTTTAACAATAAAAAAAATGACACATAAATTTTTGGTTAATGAGATAAAAAAATTATTAAAAATGATACCAAAATTTTTATAAATAACGCATGAAATATTTAAAGAACCACAAGTCCAAAATCATAACTCTCTCAACTAACAAAATACGTTGGAAACAAGATGTCGCGCTTAAGACATGTGAGGGAAATAGATAAAAACACAAGGTACTTCCACAACTTAACCTCAGCAAGAAGGAGGAACAATAGAATTGATGCACTAGTCATTAATAGAAGATTGATAAGGAATCAAACCAGAACTAAAATTGCGATTACAGACTTTTATAAGGACTTATATAATTAAGAGGAGTCTCTATTGGTGGCGTTCAGAGACGGTCTGGTGGAAATGATCATTGAATAGGATGCTTTGGCTTTGGAGGTGCAACCGACTCTTGAGGAGGTTAGAGAAATAGTGTAGAATTGTGAATCATCTAAGGCTCCTAGAAGTGATGGTTACAACATAAACTTCATAAAGAAGTGTTGGGATGAAATTGGTTTTGAATTTACAGCAGTGGTGTTGGACTTTTTCCAGTCTTCCAGGCTACCGGCGGATGCTAATCTCACTTGGGTGATATTGGCACCTAAGTTTACTGGAGCAAAGGAAATAAAAGACCTCAAGCCAATTAGCATGGTAGGGTGTGTGTATAAAGTGATTTCAAAAATACTGGTTAGAAGAATGCGAGCAGTAATGCCATAGTTAGTAGGTGAGACATATAATGCTTTTGTTAAGGAGCGAAAGATTCATGACGGGGCTCTTATTGCTTTTGACATAAATTGAGGAAGAAGGAAGCTGTGATAATAAAGTTAGACTTCTAAAAATCATGTGATAGATTCAAGTGGTGCTTTGTAGATCTTGTGTTACAGAAGATGGGGTTTGGACGAAGATGGAGGGGGTGGGTCATGGAGTGTGCCAGTACGTGTTCTATGTCAGTATTGATTAACAGTTCGCCATCTAAGTCATTTAAGATGGAAAAGGGCCTACGACAATGTGATCCATTGTCTCCATTTTTGTTTGTACTTGTCGTTGATGTTCTATATAGGATGTCTAGGGAGGTGGTTAGAAATGGGCACATATCTCCACTACTGGTTGGTAGAGATCACATTGAGCTATCGCATCTTCAGTTTGCAGATGATTCTATTCTATTTTTCCCTTCAGAAGAAGATTACCTCTAAGAATTATAGGAGGATTCTTCGTTGTTTCAAATTGATGTCGGGGTTAAGTATTAACTTTGATGAATCTAGCTTGATTCCAATTAACTGTGATGATCTGTGGGTATAGTGTATATGCAGTATTTTGGGCTGTAAGGAAGCCTCTCTTCCAGTTAAATACTTGGGGATCTCGCTAGGAGCTAACTCAAGATTGGTGAAGACTGGGAAGCCAATTATAGACAAAGTGGAGGGGAAACTTAGCCTATGGAAAGCCAAGGTTCTTAATAAAGCCGGTAAGTTGGTGCTCATTAAATCTGTGTTAAATAGCATTTCTGTATATTATTTGAGCCTATATAAGATGCCAAAGGTTGTTGCATAGAAACTGATTTCCTTACAAAAAAGATTTCTATGGAGTAGGGAGGATGGTAAGGGTGGTATGGCCTTGGTTAGGTGGGAGGTGGTGTAGGCGGCCAAAAAGTGTGGTGGGTTAGGTGTTAGGGATGCCATGGTATGTAACACGACCCTTCTATTTAAGTGGTGGTGGCATTTTTCAAAGGAGGAGTGCTGGTGCACGAAATTGTGATCATCAACAATGGCGCCAAAGACTTGGAGCTCTTAAACGTGAATCACACTTTGTCACAATTCCGCACAACTAACCAGCAAGTGCACTGGGTCGTCAAAGTAATAAACCTTACGTGAGTAAGGGTCGATCCCACGGAGACTGTCAGCTTGAAGTAAGCTATGGTCATCTTGTAAATCTCAGTTAGGCAGATTCAAATGGTTATGGAGAATTGATAATTAAAAGATGGATAAAATATAAAATAAAGATAGAGATACTTATGTAATTCATTGGTAGGAATTTCAGATAAGCGTATGGAGATGCTTTGTTCCTTCTGAACCTCTGCTTTCCTATTGCCTTCATCCAATCATTCATACTCCTTTCCATGGCAAGCTTTATGTTGGGCATCACCGTTGTCAATGGCTACTTCCCGTTCTCTCAGTGAAAATGTTCTAAATGCGCTGTCACCGCACGGCTAATCATCTGTCGGTTCTTGATCTTGTTGGAATAGGATCCATTGATGCTTTTGCATCTGTCACATGCCCAACACTCGCGAGTTTGAAGCTCGTCACAGTCATACCTTCCCAGATCCTACTCGGAATACCACAGACAAGGTTTAGACTTTCTGGATCTCAAGAATGACCGCCAATAATTCTAGCCTATACCACGAACATTCCAATCTTAGATTAGAAACCCAAGAGATACGCATTCAAGCCATTGCTAGTAGAACAGAGGTGGTTGTCAGGCACATGTTCATAGGTGAGAATAAGGATGAGTGTCACGGATCATCACATTCATCAAGTTGAAGAACGAATGAATATCTTAGAGAAGAAGTAGGCGTGAATTGAATAGAAGAACAATAGTAATTGTATTAATTCATGAAGAACAGCAGAGCTCCACACCTTAATCTATGGTGTGTAGAAACTCCACCGTTGAAAATACATAAGTATAGGGTCTAGGCATGGCCAAATGGCCAGCCTCCCCAAACGTGAATATAAAGATCAAAAGGTATCTCAAAAGTCTGATCAAGTGTGTAAAATACAATAGCAAAAGGTCCTATTTATAGAAAACTAGTAGCCTAGGGTTACAGAAATAAGTAATTAATGCAGAAATCTTCTTCTGGGCCTACTTGGTGTGTGCTTGGGCTGAGCATTGAAGCTTTCATGTGTAGAGACTTTTCTTGGAGTTAAACGCCAGCTTTTGTGCCAGTTTGGGCGTTTAACTCCAGCTTTTGTGCCAGTTCTGGCGTTTTGACGCTAGAATTCTTAAGCTGACTTAGAACGCCTGTTTGGGCCATCAAATCTTGGGCACAGTATGGATTATTATATATTGCTGGAAAGCCCAGGATGTCTAATTTCCAACGCAATTGAGAGCGCGCCAATTGGGCTTCTATAGATCTAGAAAATCCACTTCGAGTGCAGGGAGGTCAGAATCCAACAGCATCTGCAGTCCTTTTTCAGCCTCTGAATCAGACTTTTGCTCAGGTCCCTCAATTTCAGCTAGAAAATACCTGAAATCACAGAAAAATACACAAACTCATAGTAAAGTCCAGAAATGTGATTTTTATTTAAAAACTAATAAAAACATAATAAAAACTAACTAAAATATACTAAAAACATACTAAAAACAATGCCAAAAAGCATATAAATTATCCGCTCATCACAACACCAAACTTAAATTGTTGCTTGTCCCCAAGCAACTAAAAATAAAATAGGATAAAAAAAGAGAATATACAATGAATTCCAAAAATATATATGAAGATCAGTATTAATTAGATGAGCGGGGCTTATAGCTTTTTGCTTCTGAACAGTTTTGGCATCTCACTTTATCCTTTGAAGTTCAGAATGATTGGCATCTATAGGAACTCAGAATTCAGATACTGTTATTGATTCTCCTAGTTAAGTATGTTGATTCTTGAACACAGCTACTTTATGAGTCTTGGCCGTGACCCTAAGCATTTTGTTTTCCAGTATTACCACCGGATACATAAATGCTACAGACACATAACTGGGTGAACCTTTTCAGATTGTGACTCAGCTTTGCTAGAGTTCCCAATTAGAGGTGTCCAGAGCTCTTAAGCACACTCTTTTTGCTTTTGGACCACGACTTTAACCGCTCAGTCTCAAGTTTTTACTTGACACCTTCACGCCACAAGCACATGGTTAGGGACAGCTTGGTTTAGCCGCGTAGGCCAGGATTTTATTCCTGTGGGCCCTCCTATCCACTGATGCTCAAAGCCTTGGATCCTTTTTAAATTTTTTTTTCACCCTTGCCTTTTGGTTTAAAGGGCTATTGGCTTTTTCTGCTTGCTTTTTCTTTTTCTTACTCTTTTTTTTTCGCATATACTCTTTTTTTTTTGCAAGCTTTTCACTGCTTTTTCTTGCTTCAAGAATCAATTTTATGATTTTTCAAATTATCAAATAACATTTCTCCTTTTCCATCATTCTTTCAAGAGCCAACAATTTTTAACATTCATGAATCAACAATATCAAAAATATGCACTGTTCAAGCATTCATTCAGAAAGACAAAAGTATTGCCACCACATTAGAATAATTAAACTGTTTTAAAATTTAAAATTCATGCACTTCTTTTCCTTTTCAATTAAAACACTCTTTATTTAAGAAAGGTGATGGATTTATTTTCATAGCTTTAAGGCATAGACACTTAGACACTAGTGATCATGTAATAAAGACACAAACATAAATAGACATAAGGCATAATTTTCGAAAAAACAGAAAATAAAGAACAAGGAAATTAAAGAACGGGTCCACCTTAGTGATGGCGGCTTGTTCTTCCTCTTGAAGATCTTATGGAGTGCTTGAGCTCCTCAATGTCTCTTCCTTGCCTTTGTTGCTCCTCTCTCATAACTCTTTGGTCTTCTCTAATTTCATGGAGGAGGATAGAATGCTCTTGGTGCTCCACCCTTAGTTGTCCCATATTGGAACTTAATTCTCCTAGGGAGGTGTTAATTTGCTCCCAATAGTTTTATGGAGGAAAATGCATCCCTTGAGGTATCTCAGGGATTTTATGATGAGGAATTTTCTCATGCTCTTGTCCATGAGTGGGATCTCTTATTTGCTCCATCCTTTTCTTAGTGATGGGCTTGTCCTCATCAATGAGGATGTCTTCCTCTATGTCAATTCCAACTGAATTGCAAAGGTGACAAATGAAATGAGGGAAGGCTAACCTTGCCAAAGTAGAGGACTTGTCCGCCACCTTGTAGAGTTCTTGGGATATAACCTCATGAACTTCTACTTCTTCTCCAATCATGATGCTATGAATCATGATAGCTCGGTCTATAGTAACTTCAGACCGGTTGCTAGTGGGAATGATTGAGCGTTGGATGAACTCCAATCATCCCCTAGCCACGGGCTTGAGGTCATGCCTTCTTAGTTGAATCGGCTTCCCTCTTGAATCTCTCTTCCATTGAGCGCCCTCTTCACAAATGTCTATAAGGATTTGGTCCAACCTTTGATCAAAGTTGACCCTTCTAGTGTAGGGTTGTACATCTCCTTGCATCATGGGCAAGTTGAATGCCAACCTTACATTCTCTAGACTAAAATCTAAGCATTTCCCCCGAACCATTGTAAGCCAATTCTTTGGGTCCGGGTTCACAATTTGATCATGGTTCTTGGTGATCCATGCATTGGTATAGAACTCTTGAACCATTAAGATCCCGACTTGTTGAATGGGGTTGGTGAGAATTTCCCAACTCTTCTTCGGATCTCATGTCGGATCTCCAGATACTCATTCTTTTTGAGCTAAAAAGGGACCTCGGGGATCACCTTCTTCATGGCCACAACTTCATAGAAGTGGTCTTGATGCTCCCTTGAGAGGAATCTCTCCATCTCCCATGACTCGGAGGTGGAAGCTTTTGCCTTCCCTTTCCTCTTTCTAGAGGTTTCTCCAGCCTTTGGTGCCATTAATGGTTATGGAAAAATAAAAAGCTTTAGCTTTTACCACACCAAACTTAGAAGGTTTGCTCTTCCTCGAGCAAAAGAAGAAAGAAGAGAGTAGAAGAAGAAGAATTAGAGGAGATGGAGGGGGCTTAGTGTTTCGGCTAAGGGAGAGAAGCAGTGTGTATGTTGAGTAAAAATGAAGGAGTGAAGATGGGTTTATATAGGAGTAGAGAGAGGGGTATGGTTCGGCCATTATGGGTGGGTTTGGGTGGAAAAGTGGTTTGAATTTGAATAGTGAGGTAGGTGGGGTTTTATGAAGGATGGATGTGAGTGGTGAAGAGAATGGTGGGATTTGATAGGTGAGGGGTTTTTGGGGAAGAGGTATTAAGATGATTGGTGAATGGGTGAAGAAGAGAGAGAGAGGTGGGGTAGGTGGGGATCCTGTGGGGTCCACAGATCCTGAGGTGTCAAGGATTTCTCATCCCTGCACCAAGTGGCATGCAAAACACCCCTTTCTGCCAATCCTGGCGTTAAACGCCAGGCTGCTGCCCATTTCTGGCATTTAACGCCAGCTTCTTGCCCTTTTCTGGCGTTAAACGCCAGTCTGGTGCCCATTTCTGGCGTTAAACGCCCAGAATGGTGCCAGACTGGGCGTTTAACGCCCATTCTGCTACCCTTACTGGCATTTAAAAGCCAGTAAGTTTCTCCTCCAGGGTGTTCTATTTTTAATACTATTTTTCATTCTGTTTTTGCTTTTTCAGTTGTTTTTGTGACTTCACATGATCATCAACCTACAGAAAACATAAAATAACAAAAGAAAAGAGAAATTTAACATAGATAATTAAAGATTGGGTTGCCTCCCAACAAGCGCTTCTTTAATGTCAATAGCTTGACAGTGGGCTGGTGCACGAATTGTGAATCACACTTTTCACAACTCGTACCACTAACCAGCAAGTGCACTGGGTCGTCCAAGTAATACCTCACGTGAGTATGGGTCGAATCCCACGGAGATTGTTGGTTTGAAGCAATCTATGGTTATCTTGTAAATCTTAGTCAGGAAGTCAATTATGTTTATCAAGTGAATTGCGAATAACCAGGAGAACATGAATTAAAAGTTACTTGTTATGCAATAATGGAGAATATGTTGGAGTTTTGGAGATGCTTTGTCTTCTGAATCTCTGCTTTCCTCTGTCTTCTTATTCACGCACGCACGTCCTCCTATGGCAAGCTGTGTGTTGGTGGATCACCGTTGTCAATGGCTACCTTCCATCCTTCCAGTGAAAACTACGCTCACGCGCTCTGTCACCCAGTTTGGGCGTTCAACTCCAGTTTTTGATCCTTTTCTGGCGCTGGACGCCGGAATTGGGCAGAGAACTGGCGTTGAACGTCAGTTTACGTCATCTATCCTTGTGCAAAGTATAAACTATTATATATTGCTGGAAAT
>NC_029794.2:42623878-42661265 GCF_000816755.2 Arachis ipaensis
TCCAGCCATCCTCTGGCAACTGGTTTGAGATCCTCCCTCTTGAGTTGATTTGGGACGCCCTTTGTGTTGGTGGTCCACCTGATTCCAGGGATACAGATGTCCCCACTCCTTGGGTATGAACCTTGCAGCTTTATAGTTTGCAATATCGGCAAACCATGGTGCTTCCTGAATAGCAAATAGATGCTCATCAGGGAACGTCTCAGAGATCTCAAGAAAGGGGAGGGACATCCCTTCCACTGGCTCTATCCGGGACAGATGATCAGCCACTTGGTTCTCTGTCCCTTTTCTGTCTCTTATTTCTATATCAAACTCTTACAGAAGCAATACCCATCTGATGAGCCTGGTTTCCCGGGGAATAGTCTGAGTCTAGAGTTAAATAACAGGACCTTCTGTCCTGGTTCAAAGATTCTAGATGACAGCTTTTTGTCATGCCATTTTTTTTATTTTTCTTTATAAAGCTTGGCATTTTCAAAAGCTGTGAATCTGAATTCTTCTAGCTCATTTAGCTGGAGCAATCGTTTTTCTCCTGCTAATTTGGCATCAAAATTTAGGAATCTGGTTGCCCAGTAGGCCTTATGTTCCAGTTCCACGGGCAAGTGGCATGCCTTACCATACACGAGTTGGTATAGAGAGGTCCCTATAGGGGTCTTAAATGCTGTTCTGTAAGCCCACAGAGCATCATCCAAGCTCCTTGCCCAATCCTTTCTACGGGTATTTACTGTCCGTTCCAGGATTCTCTTTAATTCTCTGTTAGAGACTTCCGCTTGCCCATTGGTTTGTGGATGATATGGTGTGGCCACTTTGTGGCGAATTCCATACCGGACCATGGCAGAGTAAAGCTGTTTATTGCAGAAGTGAGTGCCCCCATCACTGATTAACACTCTAGGGACACCAAACCTGCTAAAAATATGTTTCTGGAGGAACTTCAGCACTGTTTTAGTATCATTAGTGGGCGTGGCAATAGCCTCAACCCATTTTGATACATAGTCAACTGCCACCAGAATATAAGTGTTTGAGTATGATGATGGGAAAGGTCCCATGAAGTCAATTCCCCATACATCAAACAACTCAATTTCCAAGATTCCTTGTTGAGGCATGGTGTAACATTTTTTTCATTATGAATCACTGTCATGCCTCCCTTTTTTGGGATGACTTGAACAGGGCTCACCCAGGGGCTATCAGAAACGGGATAAATAATCCCAGCCTCTAGTAATTTGGTGACCTCTTTCTGCACCACTTCCTTCATGGCTGGATTTAGCCGCCTCTGTGGTTGAACCACTGGTTTGGCATTATCGATATTTTTGAAAAAGAGGGAAGATATTTTCGAAAATTAGAGAGAGAGAGTTAGTTAGGTGGTTTTGAAAAAGTTAAGAAACAAACAAAAAGTTAGTTGGTTAGTTAGAACAAATTTTGAACAGATAAGAAGTTAGGAAGTTAGAAGAGATATTTTGAAAAGATATTTTTGAATTTAGTGAGGAGAGAGAAAAACAATAAGATAGTACAAGATTTAAAATTTTTAGATCTAATGCTCCTTGTTTTCGAAAAATTTGGAGGGAAAGCACCAAGGAACACCAAACTTAAAAATTTTAAGATCAAGACACAAGGGAAACTCAAGATCACTTTGAAGACTCACAAGAACACAAGAACATGAAGAAAGAACACCAAACTTAAAATTTTTAGAAAACCAAACCAAAATTTTCGAAAACCAAAGGGAAATCAACAAGAAAACACCAAACTTTAAGTTTGGCACAAAATTTAATAGAGAAAATATTATTTATGAAAAAGAAGGTTTTGAAAAGAATATAAAAGACTCTAACCCAATTACCAAGAACACAGATTGACGCTCTAGCCAAATGAGTTATGGGACCTTCAAAAATTTTGAGAAAGATTATTTTTGAAAACACCAAACTTAATGTTTGGCACAGGATTTAATAGAAAAATTATTTTTAAAAAAGGTTTTTTTAAAAAATATGATAGCCAATTATCATGAACATAAACACCACGTTCTAAATAACTGAGCTATAAGTTTAAAGTATTTTAACAAGGGATAAATAATAAAAGACTCTAAACAAAAAAAAAGAGAAAGATTTTTCCTAATCTAAGCAACAAAATAATCCGTCAGTTGTTCAAACACGAACAATCCCCGGCAACGGTGCCAAAAACTTGGTGCACGAATTGTGAATCACACTTTTCACAACTCGTACCACTAACCAGCAAGTGCACTGGGTCGTCCAAGTAATACCTCACGTGAGTAAGGGTCGAATCCCACGGAGATTGTTGGTTGAAGCAATCTATGGTTATCTTGTAAATCTTAGTCAGGAAGTCAATTATGTTTATCAAGTGAATTGCGAATAACCAGGAGAACATGAATTAAAAGTTACTTGTTATGCAGTAATGGAGAATATGTTGGAGTTTTGGAGATGCTTTGTCTTCTGAATCTCTGCTTTCCTCTGTCTTCTTGTTCACGCACGCACGTCCTCCTATGGCAAGCTGTGTGTTGAGTTTTTGTGCCAGTTTGGGCGTTCAACTCCAGTTTTTGATCCTTTTCTGGCGCTGGACGCCAGAATTGGGCAGAGAACTGGCGTTGAACGCCAGTTTACATCGTCTATCCTTGTGCAAAGTATGGACTATTATATATTTCTGGAAAGCCCTGGATGTCTACTTTACAATACAATTGGAAGCATGCCATTTCGAGTTCTGTAGCTCCAGAAAATCCAATTTGAGTGCAGGGAGGTCAGAATCCAACAGCATTAGCAGTCCTTTTTCAGCCTGAATCAGATTTTTGCTCAGCTCCTTCAATTTCAGCCAGAAAAATACCTGAAATTACAGAAAAACACACAACTCATAGTAAAGTCCAGAAATATGAATTTTTTCTAAAAACTACTAGAAATAGACTAAAAACTAACTAAAACATACTCTAAACTATATGAAATTATCCCCAAAAAGCGTATAAAATATCCGCTCATCATGGGCTCTCATGGAGCCTCACAGATGTTCAGAGCAATGTTGGAACCTCCCAACACCAAACTTAGAGTTTGAATGTGGGGTTTCAACACCAAACTTAGAGTTTGACTGTGGGGGCTCTGTTTGACTCTGTATTGAGAGAAGCTCTTCATGCTTCTTCTCCATGGTTACAGAGGGATATCCTTAAGCTTTAAATACAAGGGAGTCTTCATTCACTTGAATAATCAATTCTCCTCTATCAACATCAATCACAGCTTTTGCTGTGGCTAGGAAGGGTCTGTCAAGGATGATGGATTCATCCATACACTTCCCAGTCTCTAGGATTATGAAATCAGCAGGGATGTAATGGTCTTCAACCTTTACCAAGACATCCTCTACAAGTCCATAAGCTTGTTTCCTTGAATTGTCTGCCATCTCTAATGAGATTCTTTCAGCTTGCACCTCAAAAATTTCTAGTTTCTCCATTACAGAGAGAGGCATGAGGTTTATGCTTGACCCTAGGTCACACAGAGCCTTTTCAAAGGTCATGGTGCCTATGGTACAAGGTATTGAGAACTTTCCAGGATCTTGTCTCTTCAGAGGTAATCTCTGCCTAGTCAAGTCATCCAGTTCTTTGATGAGCAATGGGGGTTCATCCTCCCAAGTCTCATTACCAAATAACTTGGCACTTAGCTTCATGATTGCTCCAAGGTACTTAGCAACTTGTTCTTCAGTAACATCTTCATCCTCTTCAGAGGAAGAATACTTATCAGAGCTCATGAATGGTAGAAGTAGATTCAATGGAATCTCTATAGCCTCAGTGTGAGCCTCAGATTCCCATGGTTCCTCATTAGGGAACTCCATGGAGGCCAGTGGATGTCCATTGAGGTCTTCCTTAGTGGCGATCACTGCCTCTTCCTTCTCTCCAGGTTCGGCCATGTGAGACGTGTTTATGGCCTTGCACTCTCTCTTTAGATTCTCTTCTGTATTGCTTGGGAGAGTACTAGGAGAGAGTTCAGTAATTTTCTAATGGAGGACCTTGTTTCAGTCATGAAACTTTGAGTGGTTTTAATTAGATCAGAGACTACAGTTGCTAATTCAGAGTGGCTCTGCTTAGAATTCTCTGTCTGTTGCTGAGAAGATGATGGAAAAGGTTTGCTATTGCTAAACCTGTTTCTTCCACCATTATTGTTATTGAAGCCTTGTTGAGGCCTTTGTTGGTCCTTCCATGAGAGATTTGGATGATTTCTCCATGAAGGATTATAGGTGTTACCATAGGATTTTCCCATGTAATTCACCTCTTCTATTGCTGGGTTCTTAAGATCATAAGCTTCTTCTTCAGATGAAGCTTCCTTAGTACTGCCTAGTGCAGCTTGCATTCCAGACAGACTTTGAGAAATCATATTGACTTGTTGAGTTAATATCTTATTCTGAGCCAATATGGCATTCAGAGTATCAATCTCAAGAACTCCTTTCTTCTGATTTGTCCCATTATTCACAGGATTCCTTTCAGAAGTGTACATGAATTTGTTATTTGCAACCATTTCAATGAGTTCCTGAGCTTCTGCAGGCGTCTTCTTCAGATGAAGAGATCCTCCAGCAGAGCTGTCCAATGACATCTTGGACAGTTCAGATAGACCATCATAGAAGATACCTATGATGCTCCATTTTGAAAGCATGTAAGAAGGACACCTTCTGATTAATTGCTTGTATCTTTCCCAAGCTTCATAGAGGGATTCACCTTCCTTCTGTCTGAAGGTTTGGACTTCCACTCTAAGCTTACTCAATTTTTGAGGTGGAAAGAACTTTTCCAAGAAGGCATTGACTAGCTTTTCCCAAGAGTTCAGGTTTTCTTTAGGTTGTGAATCCAACCATGTTCTAGCTCTATCTCTTACAGCAAAGGGAAAAAGCATAAGTCTATAGACCTCGGGATCAACCCCATTGGTCTTGACAGTGTCACAGATTTGTAAGAATTCTGCTAAGAACTGATGAGGATCTTCCAATGGAAGTCCATGAAACTTGCAATTCTGTTGCATTAGAGAAACTAATTGAGGCTTAAGCTCAAAGTTGTTTGCTCTAATGGTAGGGATTGAGATGCTTCTCCCATAGAAGTCAGGAGTAGGTGCAGTAAAGTCACCAAGCACCTTCCTTGTCTTGTTGACATTGTTGTTGTTTTCGGCTGCCATGGCTTCTTCTTGTTTGAAAATTTCTGTTAGGTCCTCTATAGAGAGTTGTACTTTAGCTTCTCTTAGCTTTCTCTTCAAGGTCCTTTCAGGTTCAGGATCAGCTTCAACAAGAATGCCTTTGTCCTTGCTTCTGCTCATATGAAAGAGAAGAGAACAGGAAAGTATGAAATCCCCTATGTCACAGTATAAAGATTCCTTGAAGTGTCAGAGGAAAAGAAGAATAGAAGGAGAAGGTAGAAAGAGAAGAATTCGAACTTATCAAGAGGGATAGAGTTCGAATTATTGATAGTGGAGGAGTGTTAGTCCTTAAATAGAAGGATGTGAGAAGAGGGGAAGAATTTTCGAAATTAAAGTAAAAGATTTTGAAATAATTAAAAGAAATTTTGAAAATTTGATTGATGATTTTCGAAAATTAAAATTGGGAAAGAAATTAAGTGATTTCTGAAAAAGATTTTGAAATTAGAAATCAAAAAGATATGATTGAAAATTAATTTTTTAAAAAGATGTGATTGAAAAGATATGATTGAGAACATATGATTGAAAATCAATTTTTAAAAAGAAGGTTTTAAAATTAAAGTTGATTACTTGACTAACAAGAAATTAGAAGATATGATTCTAGAATTTAAAATTTGATCCTTCCTTAATAGGCAAGTAACAACTTGAAAATTTTGAATTAAATTACTAATTATAGCAAGGATTTTCGAAAATAGTAAAAAAAATAAAAAAATGGAAAGAAATTGATTTTGAAGAGATATGATTGAAAAGATGTGATTTGAAAAAGATTTGATTTTGAAAAGTTATGAAGATTTGAAAAAAATTTGGATTAAAAATAAAATCTTCCCTTTAGTGTCATCCTGGCGTTAAACGCCCAGAATGGCATCCATTCTGGCGTTTAACGCCCAAAATGCTACCTTTTTGGGCGTTAAACGCCCAGCCAGGTACCCTGGCTGGCGTTTAAACGCCAGTTTTCCTTCTTCACTGGGCGTTTTGAACGCCCAGCTTTTTTTGTTTACTTCCTCTGCTGAATGTTCTGAATCTTCAATTCTCTGTATTATTGACTTGAAAAGACACAATTTTGAAAATATTTTTGGATTTTTAATGATGAGAAACAATAAAAAATGCAACTAAGATCAAATAAACAATGCATTCAAGACACCAAACTTAGAAGTTTGTATACTAAGGACTATAACAATTTGAAAATGCATGTAAGAAACAACAAAACAAGAGAATTTAAAGATCAGAGCTAGGAAATCATCAAGAACAACTTGAAGATCAATGAAGAACATAATGCATATATTTGAAAAATGCAAGAAGAATAGAAACATGCAATTGACACCAAACTTAAAAATTAGATACTAGACTCAAACAAGAGACATAAAAATACTTTTGATTTTATGATTTTATACTGAACCTCTGCTTTCCTATTGCCTTCTTCCAATCATTCATACTCCTTTCCATGGCAAGCTTTATGTTGGGCATCACCGTTGTCAATGGCTACTTCCCGTCCTCTCAGTGAAAATGTTCCAAATGCGCTGTCACCGCACGGCTAATTATCTGTCAGTTCTCAATCATATTGGAATAGGATCCATTGATCCTTTTGCGTCTGTCACACGCCCAACACTCGCGAGTTTGAAGCTCGTCACAGTCATACCTTCCCAGATCCTACTCGGAATACCACAGACAAGGTTTAGACTTTCCGGATCTCAAGAATGACCGCCAATAATTCTAGCCTATACCACGAACGTTCCAATGTTAGATTAGAAACCCAAGAGATACGCATTCAAGCCATTGCTAGTAGAACAGAGGTGGTTGTCAGGCACATGTTCATAAGTGAGAATGATGATGAGTGTCACGAATCATCACATTCATCAAGTTGAAGAACGAATGAATATCTTAGAGAGGAAGTAGACGTGAATTGAATAGAAGAACAATAGTAATTGTATTAATTCATGAAGAACAGTGGAGCTCCACACCTTAATCTATGGTGTGTAGAAACTCCACCGTTGAAAATACATAAGTACAGGGTCTAGGCATGGCCGAATGGCCAGCCTCCCCAAACGTGAATATAAAGATCAAAAGGTATCTCAAAAGTCTGATCAAGTGTGTAAAATACAATAGCAAAAGGTCCTATTTATAGAAAACTAGTAGCCTAGGGTTACAGAAATAAGTAATTAATGCAGAAATCTTCTTCCGGGCCCACTTGGTGTGTGCTTGGGCTGAGCATTGAAGCTTTCATGTGTAGAGACTTTTCTTGGAGTTAAACGCCAGCTTTTGTGCCAGTTTGGGCGTTTAACTCCAGCTTTTGTGCCAGTTCTGGCGTTTTGACGCTAGAATTCTTAAGCTGACTTGGAACACCTGTTTGGGCCATCAAATCTTGGGCACATGATGCACAGAAAACTTGTCTCACAACAAATCTCCCTTTGGCAAGTGTACCAAATTTGTCGTCAAGTAAAAACTCACAATAGAGTGAGGTCGAATCCCACAGGGATTGATTGATCAAGCAACTTTAATTAGAAGAATGTTCTAGTTGAGCGAATCCAGAATTTTGGTTGAGAGTTGCAGAAAATAAAATGGCGGGAATGTAAATAACAGAAAAGTAAATGCTAAGATTAAAGGACTGGAAGTAAATGACTGAAAATAAATTACAGAATTGTAAATGGGAATGGGGGATTTGCTCATAAAAGTAAATGGCAGAAATTAAAGAGAATGGGTAAGATCAGAGATGGGGAGTTCATTGGGCTTAGGAGATGTTGCAATTCTCCGGATCAAGTTCATTTTCATCTCTTCCTCAATCAATGCACTCATTAATCTCCTTGGCAATCTTAAGTGATTGAATTACAATTTCTTGCAATTCAATCTCTCAAATCTTGATCAATAGCCAATTCCTTGGTCAATTGCTCATGAGAAGAGATGAAGTATGGTCACTGATTATACCACATGCATTTCCCAAATCAAGTATTGAGAGGGTTATAGTCACATACCCATCCAAACCCAATTTGGTCCAGCATGAGAAAGCATTTCTAGCTTGATCTCTTCATTCCTCTTTCAAGGTTCAAAAGAGATCCAAGTTTGAATAGCTTCTCTTCCAAGATAACTACTCAATTAGATGAAGATCGAAAGCTTTCAAGTAAAATCAAGAGAAAAGATAGAAGAAGAATAATGAAAATTAGTATTGATCCATCAAATTACAATTGAGCTCCCTAACCCAATGAAAGAGGTTTAGTTGTTCATAGCTCTAGAAAATGAAAACAAAGATGGAGAATACATCATAAAACTAGAAAATGCAGAGAAAGTAAAATACAGAGAGTAGTTCTCCTCTTCCAGCCTCCTCCAAAACTCCTTTTACAATTCAAAGCTACTCCTATATATACTACTCTTCTCAGCTTCTAGTTTTGCTCTTCAAGTCTTGGGCCTTTGGATCTTGAGTTTGACGCAGTTCTTTTCTTCATTTGGGCTTGGCTTTACTTGTAGAGAGAAAGTGGCAACTCTTTTAAGATAAGCTTTCAGCCAACACTCCCGAACCAGTTGGTTCAAGGTGCTAGGTGTTGAAGCACCCCTAAGGACTTACTCCCTCAAGTCTCTCCCCCATACATACACACCACAGGCATATAGTTCCTTTATTTTCTTTTCTTGAGACCTTGGTGTCCAGCACCTCTTTGGGTTACTAAATGCTCTGTGGTGAGGGTTACTCTTGATAGTAGATTTTCAGCTGATAATTCCGGGTTAGTTAACCCAAGTTACCAAGTGATAAAGCACCCCTGAGAGCTTATTCATCCAAGTAGATCCCTCACACAGGAGCACCACAGACACTTGTCTCAAGGTCCATGGTGCCTAGCCTTATTGCTTAATCTTTTTCTTTTGTTTTTCACTTCCATTATTCTTTCCCTTTTCTCTTATTAGGATATTGTCATCTACTTAGTCTCATGGGTATATCCAAAGTCAAGTATTCAGGATAAATAGTTGTCCTCCTAACCTTGCGGTTGAACCAACTTAGCTAACTTATGACTACCCCAAAGATTCATGAATGCACTTCCACAATATGAACTCCACTCTGGTCTTTTAAAAACAATCATTCTCTCTTCATTTAATTCAAAAGGAACAAGCATACAAGTAAGTTAAGTAAGGATGCAATGACATAAAGACTAGCACACAGACCTACTCAGAACTTAAAAGACAGAAAAAAATTCAACTACAAGTAGCCACAAATCAAAAGTGCATTCGGACTTCCAACTTTTAACCATTCTGAGTACAATGGAATTAAGTAACAATACAACCTTCGGGTGATGATTTCTGGTTGCTCTCTCTCTTTGTCATCATCCTAGTTTTTGGCTGCCTCGCTTCTTTGGGTAGAGGTGCACCATTTCCTCATAAGATTCCTGCAAGGTGACTGGAAGTTGCTTGTTCCCAAAGCACTTGAGACATAGTTAGCTTGCATGTATGCTGGTGCTTTTTGAACTCAATTTGGTGTGTGAACACCAAACTTAGTTCCTTGCCCAGTGCAAACGTTGCACATATGCAGAGAACCCCATATCTTATTGTCAACAAAGCAATGATCACCTATAGTCTAACTACATCTAAGTGGTTTCTCTTGATTGGATGGAGCTAGGAATGTTCTTCTGGAGTGGAGTGTAATTCTAACCAATGTCCTTTGGTGGAACACCAAACTCCGAATTACACCATCACTCTTGGATTGTTCTGGTGTGGAACACCAAACTTAGCTCCTTACAATACAGGGGAAACGACTTGTGATTTTTATTGAAATAAAGATGAAAGTGAAACTACCTGAGGTTGGGTTGCCTCCCAACAGAGCACTCTTTTATCGTCGCTAGCTCGACGAGTCCTTAGTTACTTGAGATGGTACTTTACTCTGAGGCTTTCCCCCATGTTGCCCAGATAATGCTTGAGTCTTTGTCCATTCACTGTAAAAGTCCTCTCTGAACCTTCTTCCGTGATTTCGATGTGGCCATATGGTGATACTTTTGTAACCATGAAAGGTCCGGACCACCTTGACTTGAGTTTTCCTAGAAAGCCTTAATTTAGAATTGTAAAGGAGTACTCGCTGCCCCTTTTCGAAACTCCTTGGCGCAAGATGCATGTCATGTTTTCTCTTTGCCTTCTCTTTATACATCTTAGTGTTTTCATAGGCTTGTGACCTGAATTCCTCCATCTCTTGCAGCTGCAAGATCCTTTTTGCACCAGCAGCAATGCTGTCAAAATTTAGTATCTTGATAGCCCAGAGAGCTCTGTGTTCCAGCTCTAGTGGTAAATGACAAACCTTCCCATAGACCAGTTGATATGGAGACATTCCAAGTGGAGTTTTGAATGCTATTCTGTATGCCCAAAGAGCATCATCCAGCTTCTTCGACCAATCCTTTCTAGATGCACCCACAGTTTTTTCCAGGATCCTCTTCAGTTCTCTGTTGGATATCTCAGTTTGCCCACTCGTTTGAGGGTGGTAAGGTGTGGCTACTTTGTGTTTTACCCCATATCGTAGGAGGAGAGCTTCTAGTGGTTTGTTACAAAAGTGGCTCCCTCCATTACTGATGAGGGCTCTTGGGACTCCAAACCGGCTAAAGATATTCTTTCTGAGGAAGTTCATGACTACCTTGTTATCATTAGTTGGGATTGCAATAGCCTCTACCCACTTGGAAACATAATCTACTGCTACCAGGATGTACTTGTTTGCATATGAGGTTGGGAATGGTCCCATGAAATCTATTCCCCACACATCAAACAGTTCCAGTTCCAAGATGAAATTTTGTGGCAAGGCGTTTATTTTGGGCAGGTTTCCAGATCTTTGGCATTCATTGCAGCTTTTTACTAGTTCCTTGGCATCCTTGAAAAGGGTGGGCCAAAAGAATCCGCTTTGTAACACCTTTGCTGCAGTTTTGTCCCCTCCAAAGTGCCCGCCATAATATGAACCGTGGCAGTTCCACAGGACTTCTCTTCCTTCCTCTTCCGAAACACATCTTCTAAGGATTCCATCAGAACATTTCTTGAAGAGATATGGCTCGTCCCAGACAAAGTATTTTGCATCATTCATGAGCTTCCTCTTTTGATGTTTATTGATCCCTGGGGGTAATGCCCCAGTTGCCTTGAAATTTGCAATATCTGCGAACCATGGTGCTTTGTGAACTGTCATCAACTGTTCATCAGGGAAGAGCTCGTTCACATTTGCGTTATATCCTGAATAACCGTCGAGAAAACAATAATATGCGTGCCCTGCAAGTCTTTCCAACATCTGATCCATGAATGGAAGGGGAAAGTGGTCTTTTCGTGTAGCCTCAATGAGTTTTCTGTAGTCTATGCACATCCGCCATTCTGTGACAGTCCTTGTGGGTATGAGCTCATTTTTCTCATTGGTAACCACAGTGATTCCTCCCTTCTTGGGCACAACATGTATGGGGTTAACCCAAGGGCTGTCCGAAATTGGGTATATGATCCCTCCTTGCCAAAGCTTCATAACCTCTTTCTGTACCACTTCCTTCATGATTGGGTTCATCCTTCTTTGGGATTGAATGGATGGCTTGGCATCATCTTCCAACAGTATTTTATGCATGCATATGGCTGAACTGATTCCCTTCAGGTCAGCAAGGGTCCATCCAATGGCATCCTTATGCTCCCGCAGCACCTTGAGTAGCTCGTCCTCTTGATCTTGACTGAGGGATGAATTTATGATCATTGGGTAGTTTTCATTTTCTCCTAGATATGCATATTTGAGAGTGGGTGGCAGTGCTTTGAGTTCAAGTTTGGGTGCTTCTGACTTTTCGTTCCCTTCTTTTGGTGCATCTGGTATATGTATTTCTGCTGTGGCTACCTCTTCACTTGATTCAGATTCTTCCTCCACCAATCTCTCGTCCTCTTCAGGTTTTTCTTCTTCAAAATTCTCCTGCACTTCATCCTCAAGTGCATCTAACCTCATGCATTCCCCCAATTGTTCCGGTGGATAACTCATGGCCTCCTTAATCTAAGGAAGGTCCTCTCAGGTTCAGAATCGAAGGAAGTTGAAGTCTTCTCTCTTCTCCCTGTCATACAACCATCAAGTGCAAGCAAGAAAAGATAGGTGCAGAAAGTATTTGTGTCAGAATTACTGTTAGTTGTGGGTGATGCAATATATCAAACAGTTAGTGGGTTAGCAAACAGAATTGAAAATAAAAAAGAAGAACAAAAGAGTAGACGGGGAAGGGAAGAAGTTTAACTAAAACAAAAAGTAAATCACTCAAACAGAAAATGAAATTCACAAAATAAAAATGCTCAATCTAGTGATCTTCCAATTTAATTATTGTTGATGCACAATCAATCCCCGGCAACGGCGCCATAAACTTGATGCACGGAAAACATGTCTCACAACAAATCTCCCTTCGGCAAGTGTACCGAATTTGTCGTCAAGTAAAAACTCTCAATAGAGTGAGGTCGAATCCCACAGGGATTGATTGATCAAGCAACTTTAATTAGAAGAATGTTCTAGTTGAGCGAATCCAGAATTTTGGTTGAGAGTTGCAGAAAATAAAATGGCGGGAATGTAAATAACAGAAAAGTAAATGCTAGAATTAAAGGAGTGGAAGTAAATGACTGAAAATAAATTGCAGAATTGTAAATGGGAATGGGGGATTTGCTCATAAAAGTAAATGGCAGAAATTAAAGAGAATGGGTAAGATCAGAGATGGGGAGTTCATTGGGCTTAGGAGATGTTGTAATTCTCCGGATCAAGTTCATTTTCATCTCTTCCTCAATCAATGCACTCATTGATCTCCTTGGCAATCTTAAGTGATTGAATTACAATTTCTTGCATTTCAATCTCTCAAATCTTGATCAATAGCCAATTCCTTGGTCAATTGCTCATGAGAAGAGATGAAGTATGGTCACTGATTATACTACATGCATTTCCCAAATCAAGTATTGAGAGGGTTATAGTCACATACCCATCGAAACCCAATTTGGTCCAGCATGAGAAAGCATTTCTAGCTTGATCTCTTCATTCCTCTTTCAAGGTTCAAAAGAAATCCAAGTTTGAATAGCTTCTCTTCCAAGATAACTACTTAATTGGATGAAGATCGAAAGCTTTCAAGTAAAATCAAGAGAAAAGATAGAAGAAGAATAATGAAAATTAGTATTGATCCATCAAATTACAACAGAGCTCCCTAACCCAATGAAAGGGGTTTAGTTGTTCTTAGCTCTAGAAAATGAAAACAAAGATGGAGAATACATCATCAAACTAGAAAATGCAGAGAAAGTAAAATACAGAGAGTAGTTCTCCTCTTCCAGCCTCCTCCAAAACTCCTTTTACAATTCAAAGCTACTCCTATATATACTACTCTTCTCAGCTTCTAGTTTTGCTCTTCAAGTCTTGGGCCTTTGGATCTTGAGTTTGACGCAGTTCTTTTCTTCATTTGGGCTTGGCTTTACTTGCAGAGAGAAAGTGTTAAGTGGGCAGAGACTTTAGCTCAGGGCGTAAGGGGTGTTAATCATTTAGTGAAAGTATAAGTTCGGGAACGTTAGTGACACTTAACATTTTTACTAACGTTCCAATGCACCCCTTTGCCTCACGTTAGAGCTCACGTTAACTAGGTTAACGTGGCTTCTAACGTGGCCTTGCCAACCTTCGAGAACGTTAGTGACACTCAACATTGTCACTAACGTTCCAATGTGCCCCTAGATCTCACGTTAAAGTCCACGTTAACTAGGTTAACGTGGCTTCTAATGTGGCAATTCTTAGCCATCCCAACGTTAGTGACAATGTTGAGTGTCACTAATGTTGGCTCATCATTCATTCCTCATCGTTAGCTTCCACGTTAACTAAGTTAATGTGGAAGTTAACGTGGCTCCTTGAGGGGTTGTGTGGTTGCTTCCAACGTTAGTGACAATGTTGAGTGTCACTAACGTTGTTGACAACTCTCACTTCTTATGTTAGCTCCCACGTTAACCAAGTTAACGTGGGAGTTAACGTGGTGTGTTGCATCCTTAGGCCAACGTTAGTGACAATGTTGAATGTTACTAACGTTGGCTTCTCTTCCCCCTTTAACGTTAGAGGCCACGTTAACTAGGTTAACGTGGGCTCTAACGTGGCCACTCATGAGTGTTTGCCAACGTTAGTGATAATGTTAAGTGTCACTAACGTTGGCTCAACTTCCCTTTCCCACGTTAGAATTCACGTTAACTTAGTTAACGTGACTTGACTCTTAATGTGGGAAATGATGACTTTGAGAGTGTCATTGGCAATCACTTTTCTCATTTAACCTTGCAAGTTACCTCCCTTTCCTTGCTTTCTTTGGTCCTGAAATCAAGCAACAGAGTGCATCAAAGTTCTAGTCCAAGTCATGGGTAATGCAGCATACAATTTGTCACTAAATTCATACAAAATCCTCATGAAATAATGTAAAATGCACAATGTATGCTTGAATCAAGGTGTAGGTGAATATCTACCCAAAACTAGCTTATTTCCTAAAGAAATGCATGAAACTACCCTAAAAACAGTAAAGAAAAGGTCAGTAAAACTGGCCAAGATGCCCTGGCATCAGCACAGTATGGACTATTATATATTGCTGGAAAGCCCAGGATGTCTACTTTCCAACGCAATTGAGAGCGTGCCAATTGGGCTTCTATAGATCTAGAAAATCCACTTCGAGTGCAGGGAGGTCAGAATCCAACAGCATCTGCAGTCCTTTTTCAGCCTCTGAATCAGATTTTTGCTCAGGTCCTTCAATTTCAGCCAGAAAATACCTGAAATTATAGAAAAACACACAAACTCATAGTAAAGTCTAGAAATGTAATTTTTATTTAAAACTAATAAAAATATAATAAAAACTAACTAAAATATACTAAAAACATACTAAAAACAATGCCAAAAAGCGTATAAATTATCCGCTCATCAAGTGCCCATTGTAGAAGAAGGTGGTTTGCTCTTGTAGTAACCTAGGCCCAAATGTGTTGATGTCTTCCCAGGTTTTAACTGTCCGAGGGGCCCCTGGAAGGATATTTACCTGATATAGTTCAAGGATCAGCAAGTAAGATAGAAGATGATTACTGGGTTGGCTATGGAGATTGGTGATGGGAGAGGGACTCGTTTCTAGGAGGATGTCTGGTTGCGTGCTGGTTCACTGAAAGATCAGTTTCCGAGACTTTTCTCAATTTCAAACCAAAGAGGATCCATTATAGGGAATTGTGGATTTTGGGATGGGGTAGAGTGGATATGGAATTTCAAATGGAGACGAGAGATATTCCAATGGGAGTTGAATCTAGTGAACCAATTGCAAGATGCATTAAGGCTAGTCAAACTTGCTTATGACAAAGAGGATAGAGTTGTGTGAAAATTTGATAAATAAAGAGTGTTTTCTACTAACTCTTTTGTGCAGGTATTATAGGCAGAAATAATTCCAGAGGATATAACAAGTTACAGCTTTATTAGGACAATTTGGAAAGGTCTAGTTCCACCAAGAGTTGAACTGTTTATCTGATTTGTATTGACTAGTAGGGTCAATACGAAGGAGAAGCTAAGTCGGTTTAGGATTATTAACCAGGAAGATGTTGTATGTGTGTTATGTAACAAAGGTGTTGAATATGGTCACCACTTGTTTCTTGGTTGTGATTTTTCTTGGCAGGTTTGGTGTTCTTGGTTATCATTTGTTTGAAGGCAATGGTCGTGCCCGGGGACGTTGAAGAAACATTTTCTAAGTTGGACTGAGATATCAATTAGTAAGGAGGAGCGCAAGAGATAGATGATATATTTTTGTGCGGTTATTTAGAACATCTGGCTAGAAACGAATAGAAGAATTTTTTAGAATAAAGAAAAATGGGTTGACGAGATTATCCATATATCCTTTATGGTTTTATAAGGAGTGGTTAGGTGTGGATCCTTTTTATTGTTGATGGCAATACCGAAAATGACAAGGGGATAAATATTAGGGTTTGTTGCGTTGGTTCATTTTTTTTCCTTTATGGTTTTATGCTGGTACTGTTTGTGTCTTCTTACGCTCCACTTGTTGTGTTGGACTTTCTTTCTTTCAAAAAAAAAAACATTCAAATATGTTTTTGAACCAAAAATACATTAATTTGTGGCAAATGACATAGAAATGGCTATACCACTTATATATGAGTTCAATACCACTCAATTGGTTCAATAAAAAAATATTATTTAATTAGAAAAGACACATAAACTTTTTATGAATAACACAAAAAGTTTTCAAAGGACCACAAATTAAGAAATATTCTAATAATTTCTAATTAGTTAAGAAATTTCTTGCACCATAGTTACAAAATTTCGTTGTCAAAATTAATAAACTTCTGGTATCACGGCTAAAAATTTTAGGTGCTATTTTTCTAATAAATATTACACAATTAAAACTCCCCTTCCTCCTTATCTTTCTCCTCCTCCTCTCATTATCATCATTATCATCATCTTTTTTTTTAGGTTTAAATACTCTGTTGGTCTCTATAGTTTCGCAAAATTTTCAATTAGGTCCCTATACTTTTTTTCCTTTTAATTGCGTTCCTATACCAATTTTTTTTTTCAATTAGGATCCTCTTAGTAGTAATTAGCTTAATTGTATAGGAACCCAACTAAAAAAAAATTGGTACAGGGACTCAAATAAAAGGAAAAAATGATGTAGAGACTCAATTGAAAATAAAATTAGTGCAACGACCCAATTAAAAGGAAAATAAGTATAGGAACCTAATTGAAAATTTCACAAAACTATAGGAACCAACAGAGTAATTAAACCTTTTTTTATTATTTTACATTCTCATAATTCTTTTTTATTTTTACCCTCTAAATTAACAACCAGTGTCACGGTTAAGAAATTTCGACTTCAAAATTGAAATGTTAAAAAATTATTAATTTTCTAATCTATTTATGGATAATATATATATATATATATCAATCATAATGAAAAAAATTAGGCTATTTCACATCAAATGATTTATATAACAATGATCTTATTTATTGTCAAAAATACTGAATTAAATAAATCATTATTATTTTTGATTTAGAGTTAAATGAGATTAAAATCAGATATACTATTTTATTTGAGTTTTATGATTTAATGAATATCACACTCAAATATAAATAATGACTTTAGCATTTTGATTCCCAATACATCAAAACCATCACCGTAGTTTTTTTTTTTTCATCAGATGAGTTGTAATTTAACCCCATTAAAGATAAAAAAACTTTAGTTAAAAAAATCAAAGAATCAAAATTTTTTTAATTATATTCACAAATTTAGATATGCTTTTACACTCAAGTATTTTTTTTTTAATAATTTTGTATGAATAATCTTAGAATTAATGAATTTTAAAAGTTTTCACTAAGTAGTATCAGAACTATTTATAATCGAATAATTGAGAACTAATTAATTTATCTCCATTGACGTGCATTTTCTTTGAATTTGGATTTTTTTATTCATACATGCAACATTTGTTCCACCTCGTTGATTAATTATTATAGACTCAAATTTGATAAAAGTTTTCTCTTTTGGCAAAATTTAATTTGGATCTACTATAATAATATATATTGGCTCATTCCATCAAGAATATCTAGAGGTATTAAAAAATTAAATTAAAAATAATTGGTATGTACCATTTGCGTAAAGTTTTATTTGTGATCCTTTAGACTTTTTTTCATGGTCCTTATTATTTAGATTTTAATTAAGAGACAGCCACAGTTCCTTCTTTTATTTCATTTATTTGAATTCAAAAGAAAGGATAAATATCATCTGACGGTATATGCCAAAGAGTAATAATTTTTTATCATGTAACAATTTAAATTGTAAATACATGTATAATTATTACAGACCCATAATATTGTTGTATAATTGTTATACATTGTGTTTTATTGAGTAACATTATCATTTTATGTTACATGAACATCTTCAATTTTTTTATTACGGATAAAAAAATGTCTATATTTAACAAAATTATATATACATATTAAAGATAAATATATACTTCGGTAAATAGTTAAAGATAAATTAATGTTTATTATTTATGCAGACAATAATCAGCTCAAAAGAAGTTTATTATTTAGCCAAATAATAAATATTAAACTTTATTTTTATTTTCTACTTAATTATACAACCACTAATTGGTCCAAATGAAGGTTAGTGTTCGACCAATTAATAAAAAATATATGTGGCAATAAATAGGTATAATTCTCAAGTTTTCATGTGAATAATGAGTCGATCCAAAAATAGGCTCATTGTTTAACAGAATTTTATTGAGAATATTTAAACCACTCTAACTGAATTTATGTGTACATAATTTATTCAGATATGGATAGGTCCAAAAAAAATTATGTACTTGGCCAAATTATATACACATTTGTGGAAGTAAATGTGTGATAATTATTTTGTTCTATGTGAACAATAAGGTTATCCAAAGACAAACTTATTGTTTGACAGGATTTATTATCAATGTTTGATTACTGTATCAAAATACTGCTTATAAATTAATATTTTTGTCCAAAAATTAAATATTAATATTGTGCTAAATATTTGTGATGGGTCCACCATTATTTGAATAAATTTTATTCATATGATATGTAGTTTATGTGAATATATTATTTTACTTTAAAGTTATATCTGCCAATATTAGTCTATTTGAATAATATTAATCTTTATTTATTATTGTATAATTGACTAGTTATTGCCATTTTCTTACTTTGGGTAGTTGTAGATTTTATTATTCTTGTCCTTTTACCATGCTTTCCTTTTATGCCTTCCAAGTGTTTGACAAAATGCTTGGTTGGGTTTTAGAGTAGATTTTGTGCATTCTTGGCTTGGAAAGAGAAATTAGGTGCTCTTGAGTCATTAATACCTAACCTATGTTGGTGATCTAGAGTTGTTAGTTAATATTGCTTCCATTGAGGCTAATCTCTTGCTAATTCAATTAGTAAGTTGATTAGGACTTATGGATTGAGATTAACTACTCTTATTTTCTCCCGATGTTGGAGATAACGAAATTGGAATATCTCTTGGTAACTATTGCATTATTATTAATGACTAGGATAGAAAACCTAGATTCTCAATCCTTACCATGGATGCCTATTTTTAGTATTTGCTATCTTTAGTTGTTTGATTTATTTTATTGTCATTTAATTTTCTTGTCATTTAGATTATTGTCCTCTTATTTGTGAACCGCCCCTTGAACCGCATAACCAATAACACGCATACCGCACTGCAATTCCTTTGAGAGACGACACGAGATCTAATACTCTCGGAATTTTTATTAGTTTACACTTGTGACAAACAAATTAAACTTTGATTGAGAGTTGTTTGTCGATTTGGGACTATACTTGCAACGAAGTGATTTCTTTTATCGAGAAAAAATTCTAGACCGACGATAAACCTTACATCACTTCTCTTCCAGATCACTGCCCATAACTGGCGTTGAACGCCAACATCTGGAGTTCAACGCACAGGAAGGACCAAGCCCAGCGTTAAACACATAAAGCTGGCGTTCAACGCTAACAAAGGACCAAGGGAGCAGCGCATTTACCCCCTAACTAGCGTTCAACGCCAGATCTCCAAGTTGAATGACAGGTTTGGATGAAGCACTCAACTAAAGTGGGCCCAAAGTGGATTTTAGCACTCCTTAGCTTAGATTCGTATATTCTTGTACTTTTTAATTTTAAATTAACATCTTTTAGGGTTAGCATCTCCTATTTAAAGAGGAGATCACTTAGATCAATCATCTTATCTAGCAACTTTATCAGACATCTAAGTTTTCTCTGTAAATTATGAGCAACTAAACCTCCTAGGTTAAGGTTAGGAGCTCTGCTTGTCCTATGAATTAATATTATTACTTTTCTCCTTTAATATATGTTTGATTCTATTCTATGACGTATTATCGTTCTCCATCTAATGAATATGGGGTGGAATAGAAGTATGACCCCTTATTTTACATGAGTTCTTGCGAGTCCTGACCCAGATAGTATTGAGCTAAAGTTTGAGAATACATCACCTGAACCAATAATTTATCTGGCTAATTGAGATATGTGACATAAAATCTCGTTAGTTATGGGTAATGAGGTTTCTATGGCGCTAAGGCTAGAACATTGAGCTGCATTCTTCGATCCGGAAGATCTGACCTTGTCTGTTGCGTTTTGAGTAGGATCAAAAGGAGAATGAATTGCATGAGCTTCATCTTCGTTCATATTGAATGACCACTGACAACGGTGTTTGATATGGATTAGAGGAGATTAACTTGCTAAGAGGACAAGAGTTAATCACTTACAGCTTTGCCATAGAATGAATCATTCATTGTTGAAGTAGTCAGTGAGAAGTATTAATCCGGAAAGATAAAGCATCTCCAAAGCCTTAACTGATTTTATATATTATCTTTTTATCAACCTCTAATTGCTTTTCTTTATTTTCTACTTCATGCACTTACAACAACAACTATCTTTCTATTTCGCCTGACTAAGATTTGCAGGATAACCATTGCTTACTTAATCCAACAATCTTCATGGGATTGACCCTCACTTACCTGAGGTATTACTTGAATGATCCGGTGCACTTGCCGGTGAAGTTGTGCGAGTTCAATTTTGCGCACCAAGTTTTTCGCGCCGTTGTCGGGGATTGTTCGAGATTTTCAAATTTCCGGTTGTCTTGCTGCTTAGATCAGGTGCTTTTACTAGCCTTTTTTTAAATGTTTTTCTTATTTTCTTTCTCAATTTTTTTCAAAATTTTTCATCTTTAATCATTTTTTTCTTTTGTTTGAGTCTTGTGTAAAATCTTAAGTTTGGTGTCCTTTTGGTTTTGTTGATTTTTCTTTTCTTGGATCTTTTGAAAATTGTTCTTAGTTTCTTTCATTTTTGTTCAAAATTTTTGTATTATTTTCTTTTATTTGATTTCAAAATTTTTAAGTTTTGTCTCTCTTAGTGTTTTTCTCCCTATTTTTTCGAAAATTGTGTTGCTTGATTTTAAAATCTTTAAGTTTGGTGTTCGCTAGTGTTTGTCTTTTCTTTTTAACTTTTTAAAAAATATATATATAATAATTATATAAATTTCAAAAAATTTTAAGTCTTTGTTTCTATCTTGGTTTAATTTTTAAGTTTGGTGTCTTTTTAGTGTTCTTTTTGTTTCATTTAATTTTCTTTAACCTTATCTTATTTATCTTTTGTTGATCTTTAAATCTATTATCTTATCTTTTTTTTTATTTCAAAATTTTGTTATCTTATCATTCTTTTAAATTCAAATTTTAAAAGTTTAGTATTTTGTTAGTTTCTCTTTCCTTAAAAATTGAATCTCAAAATTTTTTCTTATCTTATCTTGTTTCTTTCTTTTGACCTTATTTTTTTAATTTTTGAATTTCGAAATTCCCTTTTGACTTCTTTTTAATTTTCAAATTTTTCAAAATCTAATTTTCTATTTTTAATTTCAAATCTTGTTAGTTAGTTGTTTGTTTTATATTATTCTAATTTTAAAAGTTTGGTGTCTCTTTAATTCTTCTTTCTCTTTCTTCTTTTTCAAAAATTTTAACTTCCTTCTCTCTCATATTTTTCAAAAATCTTTAACTTCTTTCTTTTTCTTTATTTTCAAAAATTCTATAACCTGAAGACACCTGATGAGCGGATATTTTATACGCTTTTTGACATCATTTTCATATAGTTTTTAGTAGATTTTGTTTAGTTTTTATTAAGTTTTTATAGGTTTTAGTGTTAAATTTTAGATTCTACTATGAGTTTTTGTGTTTTGGGCAATTTCAGGTATTTTCTGGCTGAAATTGAGGAGTTGGAACAGAAGTTTGATTCAAAGACAGAGAAAGCACTGTAGATGCTGTCTGGATCTGACCTTCCTGCATTCAAAAAGAGCTTTTCTGGAGCTACAGAAGTCCAAATGGAGCACTCTTAACGACTATGCAAAGCTGACTTTCAGAGCTTTCCAACAATATATAATTGTCCATACTTTGCTTTAGACTAGAAGGCCCAAAACTGGCATACAACGCTAGCATCCTACCCCCTTCCAGTTCCAGCGCCCAAAGTGCAGAGACCAATGTACAGACGCCCAAAGAGGACCCCCAACTAGCGTTCCACGCCCAAGGAGCCTCATAGCACGTGGATCTCATCAAAGCTCAACCTAAACACTTACTAAGTGGGCCCCAAATGTAGATTTTAGAACTAGATAGATTGTTTTACCCTTACTAGTTATTTCTTTAGTATTTAAGGGATTTATTTTATGTAATTTAGAGCTTTTTTGGATCATCAATCAGCCATATACACGTTATACCTTGTTTTTACTTTCAATATGAGTTTTTAAACCTCCTAGGTTGAGGGGAGGAGCCATGCTGAGTCCTATGAGTTAATAAAAGTACTATTGTTTCTTCTTCGATCCGTGCTTGATCTATCTCTAAGATGTATATCCCGATATTCATCGTGGTGAATAGGATGATCTGACAAATTAGCTCTGTTCTTTACATTAAGACGAACATGCCTGACAAACACCCGCATCTACTTGGGTTCGTGTGAGTACCTAGAAGAAAAGCACGAGCCAACAGCTATGTTTATACATCTCTAAGACGGTTAATCCACGATTTCGTTGGAAACTTCTCGAGACACCAGTTCAGCTGATCTCCAGGGAGATTAAAATCTCCGTGGTATAGGCTAGAATCCAAAGAAGCAGCGTTCTCTGATCCGAAAGATTCGACCTTGTCTGTGGCGTTTTGAGTAGGATCGCCCAGAGAATGACTTGCTAAGCGCTTCACCCTTCGTTAGATTGAATGACCACGGCCAATGGCGTTCAATCTGTAGCAGAGGAGATCAATGACCACGGGCAATAGCTTTGATTACTTACAGCCTGCCATAGAAGAAGATTATTCACATGCAAAGAAGACAGTAGTACCAGAGTTGATTCAGAAAGACAAAACAACTCCAACTATCAGCTCTATTCCTATCACTGAAAACACTTGTTTTACAAATACAAACTATGAATAGTTTCCTCTAATCCTACAACCTTCTGATTCTGCCTGACTAAGACCTGCAAGACAACCATTGCTTGCTTCAAGCCACAATCCTCGTGGGATCGACCCTGACTCGTTCAGGTATTACTTGGACGACCCAGTGCACTTGCTAGTACTACTGCTGTACGAACAGTGTGGGGTTTGCGTACACACGCACCAAGTTTTTGGCACCGTTGCCGGGGATTGATGAGTTCGGAAAACTGTTGGATTGTCTTTCTCCCTAAATCAGGTAATTTTTATTTTTTGTTTGAGTCTTTTAATTTTTGTTTTCTTCTTCGAATTTTTTCGAAAAATTTTAAAAGCTTTTTCAAAAATATTTTTTTCTCTTCTTTGTTCAATTTATGTTCTTATTGAGTCTTTACCTTTTGCAAGAGTATAACTTTGATTAAAGTCTTTTATTTTTCTTTTCTTCTTCAAATTTTTGAAAAAATTAAAATTCTTTTCAAAAATATTTTCATTTTCTTTGTTTAATTGTGTTCTTAGTTTGAATCTTTGGTGTCTGTTCTTGTTGAAGTTTTCATTTTTTATGAGTCTTTCTTTAAAAAATTTTTCAAAAAATACTTTTTTGTTTAAATCTTGTGTCAAGTTTCTAAATTTGGTGTTTTCTTATTTATTTTCTTTCAATTTTCGAAAATTTTGTTTTAGTTTTCTAAAAATTTTAAGTTTGGTGTTCTTGTTATGTTGTTAAGTCCTTTGAGTCTTTAAATTTTGTTCTTTTTGTTCTTGTGTGTCTTCAAAGTGTTCTTGAGTCTTGTGTGTGTTTTGATCTTAAAATTTTTAAGTTTGGTGTCCCCTTGTGTTTGCCTCTAAAATTTTTGAACATAAAGGGTGCTAGATGATGACATGACCATGAAACCCAATTGCATTCAATCTCTTTCCCAAGATAATTGAATACTAAGCATTAAGAACGAAATTCCTTCTAGCAAATCAAATAGATGATGAAGAGAAGAAGAATTTCACTATTATCAATCCATCAAGTACAACAGAGCTCCCTCTCTCAATGAGAGGGAAGTTAGCTACTCATAGCTCAAAAAGTACTCAAAAGTGAAGTGTAAAAGTGGATCTAAAACTGACTGCTTAACCCCCTTTCTTCAGTACTCCTTGGGGGTATTTATACTACTCCTACCTCTGAAGTGTTGGATGTGGGGATTAGGGACCTCCTCACAAATTCTAGCCACCCTCTAGCTTGGGGGCTCAAACCTCTTCTCCTCAATTGATTTGGTATCCCATCCTTATCATTTATCCAACGCACACGCATCACACAGATTTCATTCAGAATCTCATCAATCCTAGGGTCTTGCTGCTTCATTCTTTCTTCATAGCTCCGAGTGGAGCTTATCCTCTTCACCATTAGCATTCTTTCTATGCTAGAGGGACTGTAGTCAATGGACTTCCCCCTTACATAGCTAATGTAGCCATAGTGTTGCCCTGGTTGAGGCACTGCGTTGGCATAGAATTCCCTCACCAAGCTCTCTACCATTTTCCTTGGTGGGTTGCATAGAAGTGACCAACCTCTATTGTTGATCTCAATGTTGATTTCAATGTGCTCGTTCCTCCCTAGTTGAAATCCAACTTCTGAAATGATCTCCCTCTCACTCACCCAACCGTAAAATTGATTTTGGTTGAATCCAGAGAGAAACTTGTAGTTATTGAAGGAGCTTGAGGATCCAGAGGTTGGTTCCATGATTTTTCTTTTCTTTAAGGCTGAGCTTTTTGGTGGTGCCATGAAGTTGAGAGAGTGTATTTGAGAGTGAAAAAAAATGGGGGTTGCAAGTTGCAAGAAAGAGTAAGCAAAACAAGGTTTTGCTCCAACACCAAACTTAGGACTTGATTGTCCGAATCAAGAAAAAAAAAGTATGAAAAGAGATGGTAAAAGATGAACAGAGAAAGGAAGGTGAGGGTTGTATGCTCTTCGTGTGTGATTGGGGTTGTTGAAGTGGAATAGGAGATGGGGAAGTGAGGCTTTTATAATGGATGAATGGTGTGGTTCGAAGGGTGGGAGATGGTAAAAGATGAAAAGAGAAAGGAAGGTGAGGGTTGTATGCTCTTCGTGTGTGATTGGGGTTGTTGAAGTGGAATAGGAGATGGGGAAGTGAGGCTTTTATAATGGGTGAATGGTGTGGTTCGAAGGGTGGGAAATAAAAAGGGTTAAATATTTTCCCACTTGGGGAGTGGCGCCTAGCGTGGGAAGAGGCGCCAACTCTTTTCTCACGGTGTCTTCTGCATGTGTTGAGTTCCAAAGTGCAAGTACACTTTGACTTCCTTGCTTTGTGAGTTGTTTACCATGTGGGCCCCATCTTCTCTCCTGAAATTGAAACTGAACCCATTAGTAATAACAAAAGAACCCCTTCACATTCCTTCTCATCAAAAGTGAATTGGATTGCAACTTATGGGTGTCCCTTGGAAAACCAAACTTAATTCTTTGGCATCTTAATAAATTAATTTCATCATTGTGTATTTAATGTGTTCATAAGAGTGGAATAACATCAATATTTTCATTTTCTTTTGATTCAAAGTCCTCTGAACTCATTAAACCACGTTCATGTTCTTACCCAAAGCATTAAGTGCTTTCAAATAAGGTGACTTGGGTGCTAGGTGATTCTTGGTGGTGGCCACACCAAACTTAATCTTTGGGCTTACTCTTCAAAATCAAAATATTAATTGTTTGTAAGCCTAGATTAAGTGGGTGAGAGGCCACACCAAACTTAGCAATTTAGCTAGTTCTCAGCCCATTCACTCATCATGATTCATTCCTTCATCAAGTTGCAATTCCAGAATAGAAAGAAATAAAAGAGTGTAAAAAAATCTAGCTACCAAAGTTAATATCAAACTTTCTAACCTACAATTATAAACTAATCCTAAATTAATACTGTAACCTTAAAGTGAGACTGAAAATTAAACTATCTAAAGCAATAGATTTTAAACTACTTCTAAGAAAAGCAATTAAATAAAAAAGGATAAAGTGTTGGGGTGCCTCCCAACTAGCGCTTCTTTATTGTCATTAGCTTGACATTCCTTCATCTTCAGCTGAGCTTGTAGCTCACTCTCTGCTCCTCTAAGGGGCCTCCCAAGTAGTATTTGATTCTATAGCCATTGACAGTAAAAGTTCTCTAAGTCTTGTCCTCTATGAGCTCCACATGACCATAGGAAAACACCTTGAGTATGGTGAAAGGTCCTGACCATCTAGACTTTAGTTTTCCAGGGAAGAACTTGAGTTTTGAGTTGTAGAGTAACACCTTCTGTCCTTCAGTGAACTCCCTTCTTGCTATCTTTTGGTCATGCCACCTTTTTGTGTTCTCTTTGTAGATTTTTGCATTCTCATATGCTTGATTTCTAAACTCCTCCAGCTCATTGAGTTGCATTAATCTCTTTTCTCCAGCAGCTTGCTCATCATAGTTTAACATCTTTAGAGCCCAAAAGGCTCTATGCTCAAGTTCAACTAGTAAGTGACAAGCCTTGCCATATACCAGTTGGTATGGAGACATTCCAATGGGAGTCTTATAGGCTGTCCTGTAGGCCCATAGTGCTTCATCCAGCTTCTTAGACTAATCCTTTCTTGAGCTTCCAACAATTTTTTCAAGGATTCTTTTTAGCTCTCTGTTGGAAATTTTAGCTTGCCCGTTGGTCTGTGGGTGGTATGGAGTTACCACTTTGTGCTTTACTCCATATCTGAGAAGGAGTGTCTCGAGTTGTTTGTTGCAGAAGTGTGTACCTCCATCACTAATGAGAGCTCTAGGAACTCCAAATCTGCTGAAGATGTTCCTTCTCAAGAAGCTTATCACAACCTTGTTGTCATTTGTTGCAGTGGCTATGGCTTCTACCCACCTTGAGACATAATCAACAGCCACCAATATGTAGCTATTAGAGTAGGAGGTTGGGAATGGTCCCATGAAATCAATCCCCCATACATCAAATAGCTCCAACTCTAGTATGAATTGCTGTGGCATCTCATTTCTCTTGGTTAGATTACCAGCTCTTTGGCATTCATCACACCTTGACACCATTTCCTTGGCATCCTTAAATATTGTTAGCCAGTAAAATCCGGATTGAAGCACTTTTGCTGCTGTCCTTTCTCCACTGAAGTGACCTCCATATGCAGATCCATGGCACTGCCATAACACTTCCTGCCCTTCATCATGGGATATACACCTTCTTAAGATTCCATCAGCACATTTTTTGAACAAATAAGGGTCATCCCAGATGTAGTGTTTGGCATCCATAATTAGCCTCCTCCTCATGTGCTTATTGATGTTAGTTGGTAGCTCCCCAATAGCTTTGAAGTTAGCTATGTCTGCAAACTAAGGGGCTACTCGAATTATCATCAATTGTTCATCAGGAAAGCTTTTATTTACTGCTACTTGCTGCATTTCTTCTCCTTGTGGGATCCTTGAGAGGTGGTCAGCTACCTTGTTCTCTGCTCCGCTCCTATCTTTAATCTCAATATCGAATTCTTGGAGCAGCAAGATCCACCTTATTAGTCTGGGCTTAGATTCTTGTTTGGTAAGCAAGTATTTGAGTGCTGTATGATCAGTGAACATAATTAATTTTGAGCCAATGAGATATGATCTAAACTTGTCAAAAACAAAAACTATGGCTAAAAGTTCTTTCTCCGTGGTGGTATAGTTTCTTTGATTCTCATAAGAACCTTGCTAGCATAGTAAATAACATTTACTAGCTTGTCTTTCCTCTGTCCTAGAACAGCACCAACAGCAAAATCAGATGCATCACACATTAGTTCAAAGGGAAGATCCTAGCTTGGTGGTGCTATAATAGGTGTAGAGGAGAGTTTCTTCTTAAGTTCATCAAAGGCTACCATGTATCCTCTATAAAAAAGACAAAGGGAGTATTTGAGACAAGTAGGTTGCTAAGGGGTTTTGTAATCTTTGAAAAATCTTTGATAAACCTCCTATAGAACCCAGCGTGTCCCAAAAAACTTCTGATTGCTTTGACATTGCAAGGTGGAGGTAATTTTTCAATTACTTCCACTTTTGCCTTGTACACTTCTATGCCATCTTTTGAAATCTTGTGACCAAGAACCACCCCTTCAGTCACCATAAAATGGCACTTCTCCCAGTTTAAAACTAGGTTGGTTTCTTGACACCTTTTTAGCACAAGAGCAAGATGGTATAGACAATCAGAATATGAGTTCCCAAATACAGAGAAGTCGTCCATGAATACTTCTATGAACTTCTCAATCATGTCTGAAAAATGGAGAGCATGCACCTTTGGAATGTTGCAGGTGCATTGCACAATCCAAAGGGCATTCTCCTATAAGCAAAGACACCATATGGACAAGTAAATGAAGTTTTTTCTGATCCTTGGGGTCTACAACAATTTGATTGTAGCCCGAATACCCATCCAGGAAGTAATAATACTCATGTCCTGCCAATCTTTCAAGCATCTGGTCCATGAAAGGTAGGGGAAAGTGGTCCTTCCGGGTGGCTTCATTAAGTTTCCCGTAGTCAATGCACATACGCCATCCGGTCACTGTCCTTGTGGGTATCAATTCATTCTTCTCATTTGCCACAACAGTGATCCCTCCCTTCTTAGGAACTACTTCCACCGGGCTTACCCAAGGGCTGTCTGAGATATGGTAGATCACCCATGCTTGCCATAGTTTCAACACTTCTTTCTGAACCACTTCATTCATAGTTGGGTTCAGCCTCCTTTGTTGTTGTCTTGAAGGTTTGGCATCTTCTTCAAGCAAGATTTTATGCATACACATCGAAGGACTGATCCCTTTTAAATTTGTAAGTGTCCAGCCTATGGCATCCTTGTGTTGTCTCAGCAGTTGGATAAGCTCCTCTTCTTGTTCCTTACTTAGACTTGAATTTGTGATCACTGGGTGAGTGTTGTTAGCACCCAGATATGCATATTTCAAGCTGGGTGGTAATGCTTTCAGCTCTAGTTTTGGTGACTCTGCATCTTTGTTGTTTGTAGTGGTTGGCATGATTGAGTTTCTCATGGTCGCTTGTGGTAGTTCTACATCTAGTGCTTGTTCCAGCTTAATGGTTCCTCCACATTGTTCTTCTTCCAAGACTTCTTGAACTATCTGTTCCTTGGTGTCTACAAGCATGCATTCTCCTATGGATTCCTTGGGGTAACTCATTGCTTTGAAGACATTGAAGACCATTCTCTCTTCACGCAACCTCAAAACTAGTTCCCCTTTTTGCACATCAATGATGGATCCAGCAGTAGCTAGGAATGGTCTTCCTAGGATAATTGACTTGTTGGCCTCTTCTTCCATGTCCAGCACAACGAAATCAGCAGGGAAAATGAATTCTCCTACTTTCACTAGCAAGTCCTCTACCACCCCATGTGGAAACTTAAATGTTCTGTCAGCCAATTGGAGTGCCATTCTTGTTAGCTTGGCTTCCTCAATCTTCATCCTTCTCATCATGGTTAGAGACATAAGATTTATGCTAGCTCCCAAATCACACAAGGCTTTCTCAATGGTGATGTCTCCTATGATGCAGGGGATTTGGAAACTCCCTGGGTCTTTCAGCTTTTGAGGCAGCTTCTTCTGTATGATGGCGCTGCATTCTTCAGTCAATATTATGGTTTTTTTGCCTCCCAGTTCCTCTTTTTGGTTATAAGCTCCTTAAAAAATTTGGCATAGAGTGGCATTTGTTCTAATGCCTCAGCAAATGGTATATTGATTTGGAGACTCTTGAAGATCTCTAGGAACTTAGAAAACTGGCCATCCTTCCCATCTTTTTCCATTCTTTGTGGGTATGGTGCCTTTGGCACATAAGGCTTCAAGACTAGTTTTGGTGGGGGTGGAGCAGGGATCTTTTCTTCATCCTTGTTCCCATACTTTTCTGCTACTTCTTCATGATTATCTTTGCTTGGGGTCCTTTCTTCTACAACCTTCCCACTTCTTAGAGTAATGACTTTGCTTTCCCCTCTTGGGTTAGCCATGGTATCACTAGAAAATGTGTGTGTGGGAAGTGGGATTTGCTTGGATAAAATCCCCACTTGTGCTTCCAACTTTGAGATTGTTGCGCCTTGATTTTTCAGACCTGTATTCTTCTTGATTAGCGTCTATCCTTCTTTCAATTTGTGCTTGTCTTTCCATGAGGGTAGAGACTGCCCCTATAATCTCTGATGACAGTTGTGCTATTGCAGCCTCCATCCTCTCAAAGTTGCTCTTGATTTCACATGGTTGCATAGTTGAGGATGGTGCATCTTGATTGAGATTGTTGTGTATGGGTTGGTTACTATGGTATGATGTATTTTATGATTTATGGTAGGGTCTATGGTTCCCTGTTTGATGGTTGGGGTTGTGGTTGGGATGCTGATTTGATGAATAAGGCTTGTTGTGGTCCTGGTTGTGGTTTTGTTGATTTCCCTACCCAAAGTTTGGGTGGTTTTTCCAACCTGGGTTGTATGTCTTCGAGTGTGGGTCATATGGTGGTCTGGATGAATCGTTCACATAATTGGCTTGTTTCCAGTCGCCTTCAGATTCTGGTGCATTCACTTCTTGTTGAGGAGTTTGGTCTTGAATGACTGAGGCTTGGTTGGCCTCTATCCTCTTGGTTAAGGCTGCTATTTGTGCTGCAATTACCTTGTTCTGAGCTAACAAAGCATCTACAGAGTTGAGTTCTAGCACTCCCTTTTTCTGAGTCCTTTCTGAAGTATAGAAATACTCATTTTCAGCTACAGTCTCAATGACATCTATGACCTCTTCAACGGTTTTCTTCTTGTTGAGTGAGCCTCCTGAAGAATGGTCCACAGCCTTCTTTGCTTCATAGGATAGTCCCTCATAAAAGATGTGTCGTTGTACCCACTCATTGAACATTTTTGGTGGGCATCTTCTTGTCATATCTTTAAATCTCTCCCAGGCCTCATAGAGTGTTTCTCCATCTTGTTGTCTGAAAGTTTGCACCTCAGCTCTCAGCCTATTGATTCTTTGTGGAGGGTAAAATTTTGCAAGGAATCTATTCACGACCTCCTCCCATGTAGTTAGGCTATCCTTGGGGAATGATTCCAACCACTTTGCTGCCTTATCTTTGAGTGAGAAAGGGAACAAGAGTGGTTTGTAGATGTCGGGGTGTATTGATGCGTGAAAAACTTATCTCTCAACAAATCTCCCTTCGGCAAGTGTACCGAAGTTGTCGTCAAGTAAAAACTCACAATAGAGTGAGGTCGAACCCCACAGGGATTGATTGATCAAGCAACTTTAATTAGAAGAATGTTCTAGTTGAGCGAATCCAGAATTTGGGTTGAGAGTTGCAGAAAATAAAATGGCGGGAATGTAAATAACAGAAAAGTAAATGCTAGAATTAAAGGACTGGAAGTAAATGACTGAAAATAAATTGCAGAATTGTAAATGGGAATGGGGGATTTGCTCATAAAAGTAAATCGCATAAATTAAAGAGAATGGGTAAGATTAGAGATGGGGAGTTCATTGGGCTTAGGAGATGTTGCAATTCTCCGGATCAAGTTCATTTTCATCTCTTCCTCAATCAATGCACTCATTGATCTCTTTGGCAATCTTAAGTGATTGAATTACAATTCCTTGCAATTCAATCTCTCAAATCTTGATCAATAGCCAATTCCTTGCTCAATTGCTCATGAGAAGAGATGAAGTATGGTCACTGATTATACCACATGCATTTCCCAAACCAAGTATTGAGAGGGTTACAGTCACATACCCATCCAAACCCAATTTGGTCCAGCATGAGAAAGCATTTCTAGCTTGATCTCTTCATTCCTCTTCCAAGGTTCAAAAGAGATCCAAGTTTGAATAGCTTCTCTTCCAAGATAACTACTCAATTGGATGAAGATCGAAAGCTTTCAAGTAAAATCAAGAGGAAAGATAGAAGAAGAACAATTAAAATTAGTATTGATCCATCAAATTATAACAGAGCTCCCTAACCCAATGAAAGGGGTTTAGTTGTTCATAGCTCTTGAAAATGAAAACAAAGATGTAGAATACATCATAAAACTAGAAATTTCAAAGAAAGTAAATACAGAGAGTGGTTCTTCAGCCTCCAGAACTATTTTACAATTCAAAGCTACTCCTATATATACTACTCTTCTCAGCTTCTAGTTCACTCTTCAAGTCTTGGGCCTTTGGATCTTGAGTTTGAAGCAGTTCCTTTCTTTATTTGGGCTTGGCTTTACTTGCAGAGAGAAAGTGCGGAGTGGGCAGAGACTTAAGCTCAGGGGGTAAGGAGTGTTAATCATTTAGTGAAAGTCCAAGTTCGGGAAAGTTAGTGACACTTAACATTGTCACTAACGTTCTAATGTGCCCCTAGGTCTCACGTTAGAGTCCACGTTAACTAGGTTAACGTGGCTTCTAACGTGGCCATCTTTTAGCCATCCCAACGTTAGTGACACCATCTTTCATTTCTCATCGTTAGCTTCCACGTTAACCAAGTTAACATGGAAGTTAACGTGACTCTTGGGGGTTGTGTGGTTGCTTCAACGTTAGTGACAATGTTGAGTGTCACTAACGTTGGCTCAACTTCTCTTCTCCACGTTAGAGTTCACGTTAACTTGGTTAACGTGACTCTCTAACGTGGGCATTGATGGCTTTTTGAGAGTGTTATTGGCAATCACTTTTCTCATTAATCTTTGCAAGTTACCTCTCCTTTTCTTGCTTCTTTTTGGTCCTGAAATCAAGCAACAAAGTGCATCAAAGATCTAGTCGAAGTCATGAGTAATGCAACATAATATTTGTCACTAAACTTATGCAAAATCCTCATGAAATCATGTAAAATGCACAATGTATGCTTGAGTCAAGGCATAAGTGAATATTTACCCAAAACTCGCTTATTTCCTAAAGAAATGCATGAAACTAACCTAAAAACAGTAAAGAAAAGGTCAGTGAAACTGGCCAAGATGCCCTGGCATCATGTATCCCATTGGACTTTACAGTATCACATGTCCTCAAGAATGTGCTGAGATGTTGATTAGGGTCTTCTTGGGCACTTCCTCCATATGAGAAATTGTTCTGAACAAGTGTGATGAGCTGAGGTTTCAGCTCAAAATTATTGGCATGAATTGTTGGCTTTAGAATGCTGCTGCCACAATTTCCTGGGTTTGGGTTGATGTAGGAGCCTAAGACTCTCCTTTCTTGCCCATCATGATTTACTGGGCCTTCTCTGGCATGGTTGTGAGCTTCTTCTTCATGGTGGTTTTCCATGGTCTCCTCCATGTTTGTTTCAAAATACTCTTCCTCTTCCTCAGCACCAACGACTCATTTCCCTCTTGCTTCCCTCCTTAATCTAAGGAAGGTCCTCTCAGGTTCAGAATCAAAGAAAGTTAAAGCCCCGCCTCTTCTACCTGTCATGCAACCAACAAGGCAAAAACAAGAAAAAAATTGAATAAAGAAATTACTCTTGTTAAGGTGGTTGTTAGTGTGAGTGGTGCAATTAACCAAACAGTTAGAAGAGTGGAAATATGGATGATAAAAATAACCAAAGAAGAAAAAAAAGAACTCAAAATAAAAGAAAATAAGAAGGTGCTAAATAAAATAAAATAACAAGGAATTTAAATTGCTTAGCTCTCCAATCAATTTAATCACTATCAAATTTAAGCCAATCCCCGGCAACGGCGCCATAAAACATGATGACATGAAATTCACACCCCATTCAAAATTGATGAATTAGTTCTTTTGGCAAGCCTACCAAAATTATCGTCAAGTAATAACACACAGTGGAGTGGGATCGTATCCACAGAGATTGGCAAATTCAAGCAGTTTTAATCAATTGATGAATTAGTCAAGCGGATCAATAGGATTGTAAAGTGCAGAATCGTAAATGACTTGAATGTAAATGGGAATGGAGAATCACTGAATGTAAAAATAAGCTGTAAAGAAATGGATAGACAAGAATGGGGAAATTCATTGAGATTGAGAGATGTTGTCTCTTTGGATCAAATCTAGCTTATATCCTCTTCAATCATGCAACTCATTGACCTCTTAGTAATCATGATTGATTGAGCCCCAATCCCTTGGTGACTCAATCTCTCAGATCTTGATCAATAGCCAATTCCTTGGTCTAATTGCTCATGAAGAGAGATATGCTTGGTCCCTGATTATACCACAAACCATTATAAGTCCAAGTAGAAGGAGGATTATATGTCACATATCCAAACACCAAAACCCATATTCTACTCAAGTGTGAGAAGGGATTTCAAGCATGGTTTCATGTTTCCTTTCCCAAGGTTCCCATGAAACCCAATTGCATTCAATCTCTTTCCCAAGATAATTGAATACTAACCATTAAGAACGAAATTCCTTCTAGCAAATCAAAGAGAAGATGAAGAGAAGAAGAATTTCACTATTATCAATCCATCAAGTACAACAGAGCCCCCTCTCTCAATGAGAGGGAAGTTAGCTACTCAGAGCTCAAAAAGTACTCAAAAGTGAAGTGTAAAAGTGGATCTAAAACTGACTGCTTAACCCCCTTTCTTCAGTACTCCTTGGGGGTATTTATACTACTCCTAGTAAAATAAAAGAATTACAAAAGTGAAAAAGGAAATTACATTTTGGAGGGAAAAGAAAACACTCAATAAGCGTGACTTCTTAGCTGGCGTGTGGCTGGCGCTTTTCTGGCACGTCACGTGCCCTTCATTTCTAGCTTGGCGTGCCACGCCCAATCCTTCAAGTGGCACGCTCGTCCCTCTAACAACCTTGGCGTGCCACGCCTTCGAACTCAAGTGGCACGCCATAGTGGAATTCTTGTGTTGGCGTGCCACGCCTTCGAACTCAAGTGGCATGCCCCTTGCCTTTCTCACTTCTCTTTGCCTCTGGAAACTTGAACTGGCGTGCCACGCCCAAGGTCTGGCGTGCCACGCCCTTGCTCTATCCTTGGCTAGGCTTCTCTGGAAAGTTGAACTAGCGTGGCACGCCCAGGGTCTGGCGTGCCACGCCCCTTTTGTGAGTGATTGGTTCCTCTGTTTGGCATGCCACTCCACGAACTCAAGTGGCACGCCCCAATGCTTCTTTGCTCTCTGAATGAAACTGGCGTGCTACGCCTGGTTGCTCAAGTGGCATGCCTAAGTGAAGAATGGTGAGTGGCGTGCCACGCCTTCGATACCAAGTGGCACGCCACATGTAATTGGCCTCCTTCATCCTCTCTGTAAACTTATACCCGCGTGCCATGCCTAAAGACTGGCGTGCCACACCCATGATCTTATCTTGGTTCCAGTAGTTGGCGTGCCACACCTCAGCCTTCAAGTGGCACGCCATAGTGAAATGCTAAGGTTGGCGTCCAAGTGGCACGCCCAGTCCTTGCTTTTGGTCCTTTGTGCATTGGCGTGCTACGCCTGGTTGCTCAAGTGGCACGCCCAGTCTTCAATTGCCTTCAGCCCCTTCTCTGGATTGTTGTACCAGTGTGCCACGCCATGCTGCTCAAGTGGCACACCCATGGATTTGTGAACTCTTCAAGCTTGGCGCGCCACGCCTGGGTTCTCAAGTGGCACGCCCGAGTGACTTCTTGGGGCTGGCGAGCCACGCCTTCGATACCAAGTGGCACACCCATAGTAATTGATGGGTCAAGCGTGCCACGCCCCTTTTGTGTCCCCTATTGTAGCTCTTTGGAATAATGTATTAGCGTGCCACGCCCTCATGCATGCTTGGACTTCTTCTCTGGACTTTAGTACTGGCGTGCCACGCCCAGCTTCTTATTTGTCTTCTACCCATTTTTGATGCCTTCTTCACATGAAATTCAGCACAAATCATTTTAAAGTAGTGTACCATAATATTCATCAATTAATGCATGAATTGTACTGATCAAATGAGATTTATGCTCTTTTATGGTCTTCTTTATGCAAGAGAGAAGGGTAGATGATGCAAGTCATCACTAGATCTAAAAATTTTAAATCTTGTGTCTTTTGTATGTTTTTCTCTTTCATCATAAAATTCAAAAAATAAAAAAATATCTTTTCTAACTTAATTTCACCTTAATTTTCGAAATTTTTCAAATAAAAATTCAAATATCAATTTTAAATTTTATCTTATCATATCTTAGTTGTCAAGTTTTCAAAAATTAAATCTTTTTAAAATTAAAAATCATATCTTTTTCAAAATATCTTATCTTTTTCAAAATCATATCATATCTTTTTCAAAATTCAAAAAATCTTATCTTATCTTTTTCAAAATTCAAATTTTTAAATCATAAATTTTTCAAAACTTTTTAATTCTTATCTTATCTTTTTCTAATTTCAAATTTTAATTTCAAATCTTTTCTTATCTTATCTTTTTCTAATTTCAAATTTTAATTTCAAATCTTTTCTTATCTTATCTTCTATTTTATTTTTTAAATTAAAAATATTTTCTTAATTAATATCTTATCTTCTCTCTCTTATTTTACAAAACTTCCTAACTAACTCTTCCCTTCCTTAATTTTCGAAAATATCTCTCTTCTTCTCTCCATCTTTTTCAAAACCTCCTAACTAACTCTTCTCTTCTTAATTTTTGAAAACTACTTCTCTTATTCTCTCTCTTCTTTTTTTTCAAAACCACATAACTAACTCTCATCTCTCTTAATTTTCGAAAATTTCTTCTTCTCTTCCTTCCTCTATTTTCGAAAAATTAACAAATAAAATTCAAATATTTTTTATTTAATTAATTTAATTTTTGAAAACTAAATAATAAATAAATAAAAACAAAAATATTTTAATTCTTATTTACTTTTTCTATTTATACTTCTTCTCCTCTCCTCTTTATTTATTCGAACTCTACTCCTTCTCTAGCTCTACCTCAACTTCTTTATCTTTTCTCCTTTTTTCTTCACATCTCACTAGAAGCTCTTTGATCCAAGAGGCACAAAAAGCTTTCTTGTGATTTCTTTTCTTCTTCTCTCTTCATTTCTGACTTTAACGAGGAGCTTCTTGTCTATTGGAAGTCTCTTTCTTTACTTTCTTTTTTTGGCTTCTTGTTTATGACCAGGAACAGGGATAAAAAACCCCTCTTGACTCTTGATCCTGAACCTGAGAAGACTCTAAGGAGGCGTTTACAACAAGCTAAAGCACAACATTCCGGAAGAGACCTTTCAGAAAGTTTTGAACAAGAAACAGAGGACATGGCCGAACCACAAGAGGAGCCCAGAAAGGTTCTTGGTGACTTCACCATGCCTACCTCTAACTTTTATGGTAAAAGCATTACTGTACCTGCCATTGAAGCTAACAATTTTGAGCTTAAGCCTCAGTTAGTCTCTCTTCTGCAGCAAACTGAAAATTCTATGGACTTCCACTGGAAGATCTACATCAGTTCTTAGCAGAATTTTTACAGATCTGTGATACTGTAAAGACTAATGGAGTTAATCCTGAAGTCTACAAGCTTATGCTCTTTC
>NC_029794.2:42661274-42708711 GCF_000816755.2 Arachis ipaensis
CTTTCCCTTTGCTTTAAGGGATAGAGCTAAAAACGGGTTGGATGCCCAGCCTAGAGAGAGTCTTGACTCTTGGAAAAAGCTATTTAATATTTTTCTTGCTAAATTCTTTCCTCTTCAAAAGATGAGCAAGATTAGAGTGGAAGTTCAGACCTTCAGACAAAGAGAAAGTGAATCCCTCTATGAAGCTTGGGAAAGATACAAGCAACTGATCAAGAGATGTCCTCCTGACATGCTCTCAGAGTGGTCCATCATAGGCGTGTTCTATGATGGCTTGTCTGGGATGTTCAAAATTTCATTGGACAGCTCTGTAAGTGGATCCCTTCACTTGAAGAAAACACCTGCAGAAGCAAGAGAGCTCATTGAGATGGTTGCAAACAACCAATTCATGTACATCTCTGAGAGGAATCCTGTAAACCATGGAATCTCTCAAAAGAAAGGAGTTCATAAATTTGAGACTCTGAATACCATCCTGGCTCAGAATAAGATCTTGACCCAACAGGTCAACATGATCTCTCAACATCTCACTGGGATGCAAACTGTAGCTAGCAGTGCTCAGAAAGCTTCTCTTAAAGAAGAAGCTTATAATCCTGAGCAACCTAGCATGGAGGGGGTGAATTACATGGGAGAACCCTATGAAAACACTTACAACACTTCATGGAGGAATCATCCTAACCCCTCATGGAAGGATCAACAGAAACCTCAGCAAGGTTTCAATCAAGGTGGTAGGAACCAGAATAGGTTCAACAACAGACCACCATTCCCATCTTCTCAAGGGAATATAGAGACCTCTAAGCAGAGCCTTTCTGACTTAGCAACTCTAGTCTTCAGCCTCACTAAGACCACTCATAGTTTCATTAATAAAACAAGGTCCTCCATTAGAAACTTAGAGGTACAAGTTGGTCAACTGAGCAAGACGATCCCTGAGATCCCTCCTGACAATTTTCCCAGTAATACTAAGGTTAATCCTAGAGAAGAGTGCAAGCCCATAACCATGGAGGTTGAGGCCGAATTGGAGGAGAATGGGAAGGCATTGAACACCAATGAAGAAGCCTTCACTGGACATTCAACGCCCATAATGGCAGAAAGCCTGGCGTTAAATGCCAATGAGGAACCCTTCACTGGGCATTTAACGCCCATCCTGGTAGAAAAGTTGGCATTGAACGCCAGCCAGGGAGCACTGGCTGGGCATTCAACGCCCAAACAGGAAGGCTTTTTGGTGTTGAACGCCAGTGAGGAACCCCTCACTGGGCGTTCAACGCCCAACCAGGCAGCCATTCTAGCGCTGAACGCCAGGGAGGAACCCCTCACTGGGCATTCAACACCCACTAGCCCAAGGAAGCTAGCGTTAAACACTAGCAAGGACATCCCTGCTGGGTGTTCAATGACTAGAATGCTAGAGGGACTGGCGTTAGATGGACAGCAAGGGCGTTCAACGCCCAATAAGCTGACAGAGTTGGCATTGAACGCCAGTCAAAGCACACCCTGTGAGTGCTTAAAGCCCACTCAAGAACTCTCTAGCCCAGAACCAAAGGAAACCATAAAGACCATAGAGGTTCTTTTGAATGCACTTCTGCAGTGCATGAGTTCTGATGACTACTCATCCTCAAGTGAGGATGAAGACACTGGGGAAGAGCAAGTTTCTCGTTTCCTAGGAACTCTAATGAAGCTGAATGCCAAGCTATTTGGTACAAAGCCTCTAGAGGAAGAACCTCCACTGCTTACCAAAGAACTCCATGCTTTTATTCAGCAAGAGCTACCTCAGAAGCTTCTAGATCCTGAACGTTTTCTGATTCCTTGCACCATAGGCACTATGACCTTTGAAAAGGCTCTGTGTGACCTAGGGTCAAGTGTTAACCTCATGACACTCTCTGTAATAGAGAAGCTGGGCGTACTTGAGGTACAAGCTGCACACGTCTCATTAGAGATGGCAGACAAGACCATGAAGAAGCCATATGGCTTAGTGGAGGATGTCTTGGCTAAAGTTGAAAACCACTACATCCCTTCAAAATTCATAGTCTTGGACATAGGAGAGGATGAGGATGATTGTGTCATCCTTGGAAGACCTTTCCTAGCCACATCTAATGCTATCATTGATGTACCTAAGGGAGAATTAACCCTAAAGTTAGAGGAGGATCACATCTTATTCAAGATGCCTCATCCCAATTCTCCCTCTAAAAGAGATATAACAGTGAAACACCTAGTGTGCCAACCCTCTCTTTCTGTGCAGAGCTCTGCAGAGCCCCCTGACATCAATTCTAAGTTTGGTGTTGGGTAGCCCTCAACAAGTTCTAAGCACAAAGGTACTAAAAAAAAGTACCTAAAGGCTGGAGGGACAAGAAAGTTCCTACTGAAGACTTCTCACCTGGCATGAGAGTTGTCTTTACTATGAAGCCAGCCTTACCACATACAGTGAGTCGTGTCCTATCTCTAGAGCAGGTAGAGCTCATTCATGAGAGGAGAGGCATAAAATTCACTGTCAGGGGCAAAAATCTGAGCCCATACTCACCTCCATAAAGAGCTAAAGGTCAAGCTAGTGAGTTTAAAAGAGCGCTTGTTGGGAGGCAACCCAACTTTACTCAACCATATTTATTTTTATTTTATTTTCCTTTTAGTTTTAGAGTCATGATCATATGCAACATCCAGTCAAGAGTAAAAGTTGAACGCCAGTAAGGAAGCCCTCAATGGGCATTCAATGCCCCAAAAGATAAGCATTGCTGGCGTTGAACACCAACCAGAGAGCATCCCCTGGGCGTTCAAACACCAGTGCAGAGAAGCAGAGCATCTAGAATTCCCTAGCCTCTCAGGAATTGTGGGCCCCACAAAATCTTCACTTACCCTACCTACCCCACTTAACCCCACATACTCTCCCACCTACCGCACCCAGTTCAAAAATCAAATTTCCCACCCAAACCCCCTCTATGGCCGAACCCAAGCCCTACCCACTCCTATAAATACCCCTCTCCATTACCCTTCATACACACACCTCTCATACCTTCTCCACCCCACAAGGCCGAGCCCTCTCTCTCCCTCTTCCTCTCTCTATTTTCTTCTTTTTCTTCTCAATTCTTCTATTTTTTCCTCGAGGACGAGTAAAGTTTTAAGTTTGGTGTTAGAAAAGCATACTATTTTTTCTTTCCATTACCATTCATGGCACCCAAGGTTGGAGACTCCTCTAAGAAGAGGAAAGGAAAGGCAGTAGCTAATCCCTCTGAATCTTAGGAGATAGAGAGATTCATCACCAAAGCTTACCAAGACAACTTCTACGAAGTAGTGGTTGAGAAGAAGGTAATCCCTGAGGTCCCTTTCATGCTCAAGAAGAATGAGTATCCAAAAATCCGAAGAGAGATCCGGAGAAGAGGTTGGGAAGTCCTAACCAATCCCATCCAAGATGCTCGGATTCTCATGGTGCAAGAATTCTATGCTAATGCATGGGTTACCAAAAGCCATGACACTAGTATGAACCTAAATCTAAGGAATTGGATCACCATGGTCCGAGGAAGAATCTTAGATTTTAGCCCGGAAAGTGTAAGGTTGGCATTCAATTTGCCTTTATTGCAAGGAGATCCTTATCCTTACACTAGAAGAGTAAACCATGATCAGAGATTAGATCAAGTGCTCTCAGATATCTGTGTAGAAGGCGCACAGTGGAAAAGGGATTCCTAAGGTAAGCCCATTCAGTTAAGAAGGGTTGACCTAAAGCCCATAGCTAGAGGATGGTTGGAGTTCATCCAAAGATCCATCATCCCTACTAGCAATCGGTCAGAAGTGACTGTTGACAGAGCCATCATGATTCATTGCATCATGATTGGAACTGAGGTGGAAGTTCATGAGGTGATTCCTCAAGAACTATACAAGGTAGCTGAGAAGCCTCACACCAATGCAAAGTTAGCATTACCACACCTCACCTGTCACTTATGCAATTCAACTAGAATTGTCATAAATAGAGATATCTCCATTGGGGAGGACATGCCCATCATTAATAAGCAAATGGATCAAACCAGAGAGCATGTATAAAAGCCTGTGTATCTGCCTCATCATGAGATCCCTGAGATGCCTCAAAGGATGTATTTTTCTCCCGAAAGCTATTGGGATCAATGGCAAACTTCTCTTGGAGAATTGAGTACTAACATAGAGCAATTGAGAATGGAGCATCAAGGACATGTTACCACCCTCAATGAAATAAGAAAAGACCAAAGAGCCATAAGGGAAGACCAAAGGGCTATGAGGGAAGAGCAACAAAGGTAAAGGGATGACATAGAAGAGATCAAGCAGCACATTGGATCCTCAAGGAGGAGCACTAGACGCCACCATTAAAGGTGGACTTGTTCTCTTTTATCCCTTTCCTGCTATTTTTTTATTTTCTGTCTGTTTATTTTCTATTCTCCTGTTTGAGTTGCATGATCATTTGTATTTGATGTCTTTAAGTTGTAAGATGTTCCATATATCTCTCACCTTACTTAAATAAAAAATTTTATTGAAAAGAATTGAGAGATGCATGAATTTCAAGTTTAAAATAAGATTAGTTTAATTAGTTTGATGTGGTGTTATTTGCTTTTATTTTTTGAATGTATGAAATAAACAGTGCATATTTGAAGTTGAAATTTATGAATGTTGGCTCTTTAAAGAATAAGGAAAAAGGAAAACTATTATAGGTGATCTGAAAAATCCATTGATTGATTCTTGAAGAAAGAAAAAGCAGCAAAAAGAAAAAGAAAAAGCTTGCATGCAAAAAAAAAACAAAAAAAAGAGTGGCAAAAAATAAAAAGAAAGAAAAAAATAAAAAACAAGTAGAAAGAGTCAATAACCCTTTAAACCAAAAGGCAAGGGAAAAAGGACCCAAGGCTTTGAGCATCAGTGGTTAGGAGGGCCCAAAGGAATAAAATCCTGGCCTAAGCGGCTCAATCAAGTTGTCCCTAACCATGTGCTTGTGGCGTGAAGGTGTCAAGTGAAAAGCTTGAGACTGAGCGGTTAAAGTCATGGTCCAAAGCAAAAAGAGTGTGCTTAAGAACTCTGGACACCTCTATTTGGAGACTCTAGCAAAGCTGAGTCACAATCTGAAAAGGTTCACCCAGGTAAAGTGTCTATGGCATGAATGTATCCGGTGGTAATACTGGAAAACAGAGTGCTTAGGGTCACGGCCAAGACTCAGAAAGCTATGTTTAAGAATCAAAATAAGCTTAACTATGAGAGTTAATAATATCATCTGGATTCTAAGTTCCTAAGCATGAAAACATCTCTGAGTTTCAATGGATAGTGAGATGCCAAAACTATTAGAAGCAAAAAGCTACTAAGTCCCGCTCATCTGATTTTAAGTAAGCTTCATTTGAAACTTAGAAATTTATTGTATCTTAATTTTCTTTTATCCTACTGTGTTTTTAGTTGCTTGGGGACAAGCAACAGTTTAAGTTTGGTGTTGTGATGAGCAGATATTTTATACACTTTTTTACATCATTTTCATATAGTTTTTAGTAGTTTTTGTTTAGTTTTTATTAAGGTTTTATAGGTTTTAGTGTTAAATTCACATTTTTGAATTCTACTATGAGTCTTTATGCTTTTGGGTAATTTCAGGTATTTTCTGGCTGAAATTGAAGAGCTGGAGAAGAAGTCTGATTCAGAGACAGAGAAAGCACTACAGATGTTGTCTGGATCTTACCTGCCTATATTCGGAAGCGCCTTTCTGGAGCTACAGATGTCCAAATTGAGCACTCTTAACGGCTATAGAAAGTTGACTTTCAGATCTTTTCAGAAATATATAATAGTCTATACTTTGCTTCGGACTAGAAGGCCCAAAACTGGCGTTCAACGCCAGCTTCCTGCACCCTTTCAGGCGTCCAGCACCCAAACAGCAGAGACCAATGTACAAGCGCCCAAAGAGGACCTCCCAGCTGGCGTTCCATGCCCAAGGAGCCTCATATCATGTGGATCTCATCAAAACTCAGCCTAAACACTCAGTAAGTGAGCCCCAAAAGTAGATTTTAGCACTAGATAGACTGTTTTACCCTTACTAGTTATTTGTTTAGTATTTAAGGGATTTATTTTATGTAATTTAGAGCTTTTTTGGATCGTCAATCAGCCATATACACATTTTACCTTGTTTTTACTTTCAGTATGATTTTCTAAACCTCCTAGGTAGAGGGGAGGAGTCCTGCTGAGTCCTATGAATTACTAAAAGTACTATTATTTCTTCTTCGATCCGTGCTTGATCTATCTCTATGATGTATATTCCGATCTTCATCGTGGTGAATAGGATAATCTGACAAATTAGCTCTATTCATCACATTAAGATGAATGTGTCTGAAAAACTCTCACGTCTACTTTGGGTTACCTGGAAGAAAAGCACGACCAACAGCTATGTTTATACATCTCTCAGACGGTTAATCCACGATTTCGTTGGGGACTTCTCGATACACCAGTTCAGCCAATCTCCGGGGAGATTAGGGTCTCTGTGGTATAGGCTAGAATCAAAGAAGCAGTGTTCTCTGATCCGAAAGATTCAACATTGTCTGTGGCGTTTTGAGTAGGATCACCCGGAGAATGACTTGCTAAGCGCTTCACCCTTCGTTAGATTGAATGACCACAGCCAATGGCTACGGCCAATGGCATTCAATCTATAGCAGAGGAGATCAATGACCACGGGCAATAGCTTTGATCACTTACAGCCTGCCATAGAAGAAGATCATTCACAAGCAAAGAAGATAGTAGTACTAGAGTTGATTCAAAAAGACAAAGCAACTTTGACTCTCAACTCTATTCCTATCACTGAAAACACTTGTTTTACAAATACAAATTATAAATAGTTTCCTCTAATCCTACAACCTTCTGATTCTGCCTGACTAAGACCTGCAAGACAACCATTGCTTGCTTCAAGCCACAATTCACATGGGATCGACCCTGAATCGCTCAGGTATTACTTGGACGACCCAGTGTACTTGCTGGTACTGCTGCTGTACGAACAGTGTGGGATTTGCGTACATATGCACCAACACCTTTGTTTTTTTTTTAATTTTTTTTATTTTATCTCATCTGATTTCTTTGTTAAATTTTCTAACAGGGAGTCCTCTATACTCTGACATAGAGACTCCTTTCTTTTCTTTTTCTTGATTTGTCTCTTCTTGTTTATGAGCAGGAATAGGGGTAGAAAAGCTCTTCTTGATCCTGACCCTGAACCTGAGAGATTTTGAAGGAGGCGTCTGCACCAAGTTCAGGCCAGCAGAACCAGAGGAAATCTTGCAGAAGCTCTTGAACAAAAAGCTGAAGATACAACTATAGCAGCCAATCCAAACGCTGAAGTTAACGCAAGAAAGGTCCTTGGATCTTACACTGTACCTACCTCTGATTTCTATGGGTACAGCATCTCCATACCTGCCATAGGTGCAAACAACTTTGAGCTTCAGCCTCAACTGGTCATTCTAGTACAACATAATTGCCAATTTCATGGACTCCCACAGGAGGACGCCAACAAATTCATCTCTGATTTCCTGCAGTTCTGTGACACTGTCAAGACTAATGGAGTAAATCCAAAGGTTTACAAGCTCATGCTCTTTCCCTTTACTGTAAGGGACAGAGCAAGGCTATGGTTGGATTCTCAGCCAAAAGGGAGCATGGACACTTGGAAAAAGGTGGTCAATGGATTCTTTACCAAGTTCTTTCCACCTCAAAAGCTGAGTAAGCTTAGGGTGGAAGTTCAAACTTTCAGACAAAAAAAGAGAGAGTCCCTCTATGAAGCTTGAAAAAGGTACAAGCAACTGATCAGAAGGTACCCTCCTGACATGATCTCAGAGTGGACCATGTTAGAGATATTCTATGATGGCCTCTCTGAGATGTCTAAGATGTCATTGGACCACTCTACTGGTGGCTCACTCTACATGAAGAAGATTCCTGAAGAAGTGCAGGAGCTCATTGACTTGGTTGCCAATAACCAATACATGTACACTTCTGAGAGGAACCCTATGAACAACGAGACAGCTCAGAAGAGATGAGTTATGGAAGTGGACACTTTGAACACCATTTTGGCTCAGAACATGCTCATGTCCCAGCAGATCAATATGATCTCTCAGCACTTGAGTGGGACACAGAGCCCAGCTGCTTATTCTCTAGAGGTAGCGTATGAGGTGGACGCTGGTAACACTGCATGGACCACCATGGAGGAGGTGAACTACATGGAAAATACCTCTAGAAACTCCAATAACAATCTATTTTCGAATACTTTCAATCAGGGATGGAGGAACCACCCTAACTTTGAGTAGAGATACCAGCAAAGGCCTCAACAAGGCTTCAGCAGCAATTAGGGTGGAACGAACCAGAACTGTTTCAACAACAGACCGTTCTAACCCTCTCAGCCGCAAATGGAGACTCCTGCACAGAGCCTTTCTGACCTGGCTACTATAGTCTCTAACCTCTCGAATACCACTCACAGTTTCATGGTAGAAACTAAGTCTTCCATTCGAAATCTGGAGATACAGGTAGGTCAGCTGAGCAAGAGGATACCCGAGACTCCCTCCAATACTCTTCTTAGCAATACTGAAGTAAACTCAAAGGAAGAGTGCAAGGCCCTCACCATAAAAGCTGAGGCTGAACCCAAGGAGGAGCCTGCTACTGAGGAACTGAAAGAGATCAAGGATCAGGAGGAGACTGAGAGTATCACCATGCATATACCTATGAAGATGGAGGAGCCTGAGAAACAACCCTCTCCAGACGTGCATGAGGAACCTAAGGAGGAGCAACTTGCTCGGTTCTTGGCAATCCTCAGAAAGCTGCAAGCCAATATCTCCCTTGAAGAGGTATTGGAGAAGAAACCCCCTTTTATGGCCTGTTTGAATAATGCTATCTCCGAAAAGATGGCCGCTAAAAGGAGATGAGATGGTGGTTCTAACCAAGGAATACAGTGCCTTGGTCCAAAAGAAGCTGCCTCCGAAGATGCCAGACCCCGGAAGCTTCCTTATCCCCTGCACTATAGGGACCGTCACTTTTGAGAGGGCACTGTGTGACCTTGGCTCTAGCATTAACCTTATGCCTCTCTCTGTGATAAAGAAGCTAGGAATCCAAGAGGTGCAAGCCACTAGAGTCTCACTGGAGATGGTAGACAAGTAACTGAAACGGGCATACGGCATGGTGGAAAATGTCCTTGTAAAGGTTGAAGTCCTTTACCTCCCTGCAAACTTCGTGATAATTGACACTAAGGAGGACAGAGACAACACCATCATCCTTGTAAGGCCTTTCCTAGCTACTGCAAAGGCCTTAATTAATGGGGAAAAGGGAGAGCTGATTCTGAGACTATGGAAGGATCATATCTTGCTCAAGATCCCCAACCCTCAGTCTCTCCCTAACAAAGGAGGTACTACTGTGCAACACTTAGTGTTTTGACCTTCTCTCTCAGTACAGAGCCTTATAAAGCCCCTAGACATCAAACCTAAGTTTGGTGTTGGGCACCCACCATCAGATACTGAGGAAAGAAGTACCAAGAAGAAAGTACCCAAAGGCTAGACGAACAAGAAGATTCCAACTGAAGACTTCTCACCTGGCATGAGAGTTGTCTTTACTAGAAGTCTAGTTATTCCACATACTATGAACCAGATCCTGTCTCTAGAGCATGTTGAGCTAATCCATGAGAGCACAGGAAGAAAGTTCACCATGAGGGGTGAAGATCTGAGCCCCTATCAACCTCCGTAAAGGAGCCGTCTGTCAAGCTAGTGACGGTAAAGAAGCGCTTGTTGGGAGGCAGCCCAACCATTCGTACAGTATTTTCTTTCTTTTGCTTAAATATAGTTTCATTTTATATTATTTTATTTTCTATTAATTTTCATAGTTTTCCCTTTCTTTTTAACGTTTGTGATCATATGTAGCACGTAGAACAGGAACAGCATACTTAGGAGTGAAGACAGAACACCCTGAAGAGAGCCCCTTACTGGCGTTGAACACTAGTAACCGAAGGAAGCAAGGGCGTTCAACGCCCATTTAGGAGCCTACATTGGCGTTCAACGCCAGTAATAGAAGGAGAGCTGGGCGTTCAACGCCCATCAAGGAGCTCTGAACCATTTTCTTGGTCCCCATTAGGCGTTCAACGCCCAAACCTGGCATTCAACGCCCAGGAGGGTGCAGGGCTACTCGAGTTTTTAGCTTTATAAGCCTGTGGGTCCCATAGAATCTCCACCTACTCCACCTACCATTCACTCCCCTCCTTCTCTCTCCTACTTTTTTACCCTTGAAACCCACACCCTACCTTTCCTCTTCCCAATACACACTCATCAGTACCCAGTCATAAATCCCATCAATTCCTTTTCCCACCAACCCCACCCACTTCAAATTCAAACTTCCCCCTATTCTTCCCTCCCATATGACCGAACCATACCCTTCTCCTCCCTTATAAATACCCCTTCAATCCTTCATTCATACTCACACCTTCACAATCCTCTTCCCTTCTTCCATACTACTCTTCATACACTCCCCTTCTTCCTTCCTCATACCACACGGCTAAAGCCTTCTCTCTCTCTCCCCTCTATCTTCTTCTTCTTTCTTCTACTATTTTTCTTTTTTTTTTTGTTACTATTTTCTCGAGGATGTTCTTATTCTCCATGGCACAAAAAATTAGAGAATCCTCAAGGAAGAGAAAAGAAAAAGCCCCCACTTCTGCCTTCAAACCTTGGGAAACATGGAGATTCCTCACCAAGGCACATCAAGACCACTTCTATGACGTGGTGAGGCATAAAAAGGTGATTTCCAAGGTCATTTTTAGGCTCAAAGAAGATGAGTATCCGGAAGAGATTAGAAAATTCTGGCCAATCCAATTTCAGCAGTTGGAACATTAATGGTGTAAGAATTCTATGCTAATGCTTGGGTCACTAAAAAGCATGACACTAGTGTAAACCCAGTGCCCAAAAACTGGCGCACCATTTTCAGAGAGCAAGTTCTAGATTTTAGCCCGAAAACTGTGAGATTAGCACTACAGTTGCCTTGGATGCAAGGTGACCTACACTCTTACACACGAAGGGTCAACTCTGACCAAAGGCTAGAGCAAGTGCTTGTGGATATCTGTGTGGAAGGAGCTCAATGGAGGAGGGATGCACAAGGTAAGCCCTACCAACTGGGTAGGCTTGACCTTAAGCCTGTGGCTAGAGGATGGTTAGAGCTTATTCAACGCTCTATCATCCCACAAGTAACCGATCTGAGGTTACCATAGACAGAGCAATAATAATTCATTGCATTATGCTAAGAAATGAGGTGGATGTGCACGAGGTAATTCCTCAAGAGATCTACAAGGTAGCTGAGAATGACTCCACCCAAGCAAGGCTAGCATTCCCTCACCTTATTTATCGCCTATGCAATTCAGTTGGAGTTCGCATAGTAGGAGACACCCTCATTGAGATGGACAAACCCATCACAAGGAGGAGGATAGAGCATGATAGGGAGCCTACACACGGACCACAATACGAGCCTATTCAACCATCTCCACCTGAGATTCGAAGATGCCTCAGGGAATGTACATCCCTCTTTGTGACTACTGGGATCAACTAAATACATCTCTAGGGGAGCTGACTTCATCTGTGGATCAGCTGAGGATAGAGCATCAAGATCACTCTGTCATCCTTCATCAGATAAGGGAGGATCAGAGGATCATGAGGGAGGAGCAGCTAAGACAAGGGCGAGATATTGAGGAGCTCAAGCCCTCCAGAGGATTCACCAGAGGGAGCAGTAGCTGCCATTACTGAAGTGGTCACGTTTCATACTCCCTTTTTGCTTATGTTATTTCTGTTTTCATTGTACTTTAATTTTTTCTATTTACTATTCTAGTGCATGATCATATTTAGTATTTCGTCCCTTTTTAGTATTATTTCTTTCATGTGTTTTGTTATAAGATGTCTCATGTATCCCTCAAGAAGCTTAAAAGAAAAATTTATTGAAAAAGAGGTGGTAAAAATGCACAAGGTTTTGAGTTATGTCATGAGTTATTCCAATCACTTAAGATGTAGCTGCCTTATATTTACTTTCTGAATGTATGAATTAGCTGTGCACATTTGATATTGAGGTTGAGCATACTGACTCTTGAAGAACAGTGAATTAGAGAAGTATTATTAATTCTCTAAAAATAAAAAATATTGATTCTTAAAGAAAAAGAAATAGCAAAAAAAAATAAAATGAAAAATGAAAATAAAAATAAAAAGAAAAAGACAAGAGCAAGGATCCAAGGCTTTGAGCATCAATGGTTAGAAGGGTCAAAATTGGCCTAAAAAGCTTAAATGAATTGCTATCCCTAACTATATGCTTGTGGTATAAAGGTGTCAAGTAAAAAGCTTAAGACCAAGCATTTAAAGTCGTGATCCAAAGCTAAAGAGTACGCTTAAGAACTTTGAGCACCACTGTCTGGGAATTTAAGCAAAGCTAAATTCGAATCCAAGGGGTTCCCCTAGTTAAGTGCTTGTGGCGTTTATGTATCCGGTGGTAATATTTAAAAATAAAAAGCTTAAAGTCACGGCTAGGCTCAAAGGTGCAAGGCACCAAAAAGAAGCTGTGTTCAAGAATCAAGAAAAACTAAAAGAGGAGAATCAATAATATCATTCGGATTCTAGTTCCAAAGCATGCCAATGTTCTGAGCTTCAAAGAAAAGTGAGATGCCAAAGCTATTTAGAAGTAAGGAGCTAATAGCCCCATTCACTAATTGGAACTAAACTTCATTGACAACTATAATACCTCATGTATTTTTCTCTTCATTTAGTCCTATCTTCTTTTTGATTGCTTGAGGATAAGCAACAATTTAAGTTTGGTATTGTGATAAGTGGATACCTTATACACTTTTTCATAGCATTTTCATAGTGTTTTTAGTTAGATATTATTAATTTTATTATGTTTTAGTGTGTTTAGTAAAAAATTTATCTTTTGGATGCTACTTTAAGTTTTTGTCTTTTTCCTATGATTTTAGGGGGTTTTTGGGCAAAATTGGCGAATTTGGCAAAACCCTTGTTCAAACACAAAGAAAGGATAGCAGATACTGTCAAATCCTGACTTCCATACATTACAACAAGCATATCTTGAGTTGCGGAGGTCCAATTGATACGTTATGGCGTTGAAAAGCTAACTTCCAGAGCTTTCCATCAATATATAATAGTCAATTCTTCTCTTCCAAATCACTGCCCATAACTGGCATTAAACACCTACATCTGGAGTTCAAGGCCCAAGAAGGACCAAGCCCAGCGTTGAACGCCCAAAGATGGCGTTCAACGCCACCAAGGGACCAAGAAAGAAGCGCATTCACCCTCTAACTGGCGTTCAACGCCAGATCTCCAAGTTGAACGCCAGGCTTGGATGAAGCACTCAACTAAAGTGGGCCCAAAGTGGATTTTAGCACTCCTTAGCTTAGTTTGGTTTATTCTTGTACTTTTTAATTTTAAATTTACATCTTTTAGGGTTAACATCTCCTATTTAAAGAGGAGATCACTTAGATCAATCATCTTATCTAGGAACTTTATCAAACATCTAAGTTTTCTTTATAAACTATGAGCAACTAAACCTCCTAGGTTAAGGTTAGGAGCTCTACTTATCCTATGGATTAATATTATTATTTTTCTCCTTTAATATATCTTTGATTCTATTCTATGATGTATTATCTTTCTTCATCTAATGAATCTGGGGTGGAACGGAAGTATGACCCCTTATTCTGCATGAGTTTTCGCAAGTCCTGACCCGGATAGTATTTGAGCTAAAGCTTGAGAATACATCACCTGAACCAATAATTTATCTAGGATAATTGAGATATGTGATATATAATCTTGTTAGTTATGGGTAATGAGGTTTTTGTGGCACTAAGGCTAGAATATTAATCTTCATTCTTCGATTCGGAAGATCTGACCTTGTCTATGGCGTTTTGAGTAGGATCAGAAGGAGAATGAATTGCATGAGCTTCATCTTCGTTCATATTGAATGACCACTGACAATGGCATTTGATATGGATTAGAGGAAATTAACTTGTTGAGAGGATAGGAGTTAATCATTTACAGCTTTGCCATAGAATGAATCATTCATTGTTGAAGTATTCAGTAAGAAGTATTAATCCGGAAAGATAAAGCATCTCCAAAGCCTTAACTAATTTTATATATTATCTTTTTATCAACCTCTAATTGCTTTTCTTTATTTTCTGCTTCATGCACCTACAACAAAAACTATCTTTTTATTTCACCTAACTAAGATCTGCAGGATAACCATTGCTTACTTAATCCAAAATTCCTTGTGGGATCGACCCTCACTCACTTGAGGTATTACTTGAACGACCCGGTGCACTTGCTAGTGAAGTTGTGCGAGTTTAATTTTGCGCACCAAGATCTCAACAACTTTTCAACATAAAGGGAATGGCCATCCACCATCAAAGGTGGATCTACTCTAAAAAGTTAGTTATCTTTTCTACTATAAATACATTGACAATCTCAAGTATATTCAAAATCCAATCTACTAAAAACCTACTTCAAACCCATGCTAACTTAGGCATCGGAGTCTCTTGTAGGTACCACCGCCAACTCCTCACGAGGAACTCGGACGGCGGCACTACAGCTGCAATACAAGTCGGACGCTTCCTCAGAAAGACTCTGGACCTCACGTCTAGGCCTAAATACAACCTAATTTTAGGTAACCTCAAGAACATTAGCGTCGTTGTTGGGAACCTGGAAGTCTACAGTTACACATGGCGTACAATCAATTTGAGGATGCTCATACGGCATTCAAATCGAAACCAAAACCTTATAACGATGATCGAGCACTTGCATTACCTCCACCACGGGAAAGATCAAATGCCCCCATGCAGAGGGTACATCGGGAAACCCGCCACCACGGTGGATCCATTCAAAAATCCACCCACCGGAAAATGAAAAACCTCCTCATCCCACAGAGATATTGGGACTCGTACATGGATATCGCGGTCGATTAGAACAATTCAAGCAAAAGGCTGAATGACAGCGAGAAGTGGAAAGAGAATTACTAAAATAGGTTCGATGATGTAAGAGAGTTAGAGAAAAAGCTCTCGAGATTAGGGGCCGGCCTTAGAAGTCGGAGTAATCAAGTTGATCAGGAGAAAAGCCTTCTTGGAGGAGAAGATCTATTTGTTGAAGAAATCAAGCGAGCTAGAGTTCCCAAAAACTTTAAAAGTCTCGACATGGATCTTTACGATGAAACTACCGACCCGAGACACCACCTTAGCAACTTCAAAAGGCGGATGTACCTGGCTGATGCAACCGATGCAACTCATTGTAAGGCTTTCCCGATGACACTAATCAAAGTAGTGATGAAATGGTTTGACAACTTACCACCCAGATCGGTGACTTGCCCTGATGACCTGGATAAAGTAAAACATGCTCCAAGTCTTTTAGGGGTAAAACAAGAGGTCGGAAAAAACTCCAACATTATATGGAAAAATTCAACAAAGCTTGCTTGAAAATACAAAACATACCTTCTGAAGCAGTAATAATAGGATTGGTTAATGGCCTTAGAGAAGTGTCATTTTTCCAATCTATATCCAAGCGACACTCAACCTCTTTGTATGAAGTACAAGAGCGGATAGAGAAGTATATGAACATGAAAGAAAACTCCCGACTTAGAGATCCAACCCCAAGACCAATCCCTCCCTACCAAGCTAGGGATAAAGAGAATGAGACAAAAAAAAGAGGAACATAACCTGGAAAAACCTCGAAGATACCACAACTACACCCCACTCCAAGATTCTCTTCTTGATATATACAGAGAGATCTGTCACACTAAAAAACTTCTGTCTCCTAGTCATATTAAACACAAAAGAGCTAGAAGTCGAAGAGAATATTGCAAGTACCACAAACTGTACAAGCATTCTACCAACGACTATTATGATCTCAAAAATATTATAGAAAAGCTTGCCAGGAAAGGTCGACTAGACAGATACTTCACTGAAAGGTCGAACGACCTTGGAAAGAGGAAGAGAGAAAACGAAGATAGAAATTGGTGAGATCGGCCACTACAAACCCTTGATAGACACATACACATGATAAATAAAGGATTTGCAGGAGGAGGATTTTCTAAGTCCTCACGTAAAAGACGTCTTAAAGAGGTATCTCAAGTCGGGGTAGACATAGGAGCTCCCGATCTACCCAAAATTTCATTCACCAAAGAGGATGCACAAAGGGTGACACCTGGTCAGAATGACCCCGTAGTAATCACAATAATCCTTACAAATGTAAATCTCCATAGAACTTTAGTGGACTAAGAAAGTTCATCCTACATATTATTTAAACCCGCTTTTGACAAGCTCGGGTTAGAAGAAAAAGATCTAAAGGCTTATCTAGACTACTTTTTTGAGTTAGGGGATATGCCAATCCGACCTCTTGGTTTCATCTCATTATATACCACTTTTGGTAAAAGTATGAAATCAAGGACCTTAAGCGTCGACTACATTGTGGTAGACGTGGCATCAGCATATAACGCTTTGACAGGTCGGACAACCTTGAACCGACTAGCTATAGTCGTTTCTAAGCCTCACCAATGCATGAAGATCCCAACTGCAGAAGGAATCGCCATTATAAAAGGAGAACATAAGTTAGCAAGAAAGTGTTACAATGAAAGTCTCAACTTAAGAGGTAATACAGGTGGCAAAGAGGTCAATACTGTTGAACTCGGCGGTGTACAAGTTCGGGAATAGCTACACTCTCAACCTGAAGGAAAGATAGAAAAGGTGAAAATTGGATATCAGGCAGAAAAGACAACGAGCATAGGGGCCAACTTGGAAGAAAGATTAAAGGCATAGCTCGTTGATCTCTTACAAAAGAATTCTGACTTTTTCACCTAGAAAACCTTTGATATGCCTGGAAAAGGTTCCCGACCTATTCAATAAAAATGATGGAAGCTCGGCCCTGAAATAACGCAGGTGGTGGAAGAACAGGTGCAAGCCTTACTAGAAGCTAGGTTTAAAACGAAGATGGTAAAATATCGTTTGTGGCTGGCTAACGTGGTCCTTGTAAGAAAACAAAATGGAAAATGGAAAATGTGTGTTGATTACACTGACCACAACAAAGCTTGTCCCAATGATCTATACCCTTTCCCCAGCATTGATGCCCTAGTTGATTCAGCTTCAAGGTACAAATATTTGTCCTTTATCGATGCATATTCCAGACACAACCAAATTCCAATGTATAAACCGGATCAATAAAATACTTCTTTAATTACTCCAATGACTAACTATTGTTATACAGTAATACCTTTTGGGTTGAAGAATGCTGGAACCACATACCAACAGTTGATGAATAAGGTATCTTCCGCTCACCTTGGATAACTAATGGAGGTATATATGGACGATATGCTCGTCAAGATCAGAGACGACCTTGACCTTTTGTCCGACTTGTCCGAGATGTTCTTTAAAATAAGAAAGTATCGGATGAGATTGAATCCTTCAAAATGCACCTTTGCAGTGGAAATAGGGAAATTCTTAGGCTTTATGCTCACGTAAAGAGGTATTCAGGCCAACCCAGATAAGTGTACAGCCATATTAGAGATGAAAATTCTGACTTGCCTCAAAGAAGTTCAGCAACTAAATGGGAGGTTGGCAGCATTGTCCAGGTTCCTTGTAGGATCAGCTTTGAAGTCTCTATCCTTGTTCTCAATACTTAAAAAAGGGAGCTAATTTGAATGGACTCAGGAATGCGAACAAGCCTTCCAAAATTCAAAACATTCCTAAGCCAACCCTCAATCCTTACCTGACTATTCTAGGGGAGGAATTCATTCTCTACCTAGCAGTAGCAAGTCGGGCTATAGCCTCAGCCTTGGTCCGAGAAGATGAACACAAATAGTAACATATCTACTTTGTGAGCAAAGCTCTATAGGGGGCTAAACTAAACTATCAAAAGATGTAAAATTTCACATACACCCACATCATCACTTCCAGAAGGCTCCAACCTTATTTCCAAGTCCACACCATAAAGGTCCGAATTAATCAACCTATGAAGCATATTCTATAGAAAATGGATATTGCAGGAATGATGCTACAATGGGCTGAAGAACTGTCTAAATTCGACTTAAGGTATGAAACTCGAACAGCAATAAAATCCCAGTATTTGGCCGACTTTGTGGCAGAATACATGAAAGCACAGGAAAATCCGTCAACTTGGAGTTTATACGTAGATGGGTCGTCAAACAAAGCCAGAAGTAGAGTAGGAGTTATTCTGGAAAACGAGGAAAGAACTCAGATTGAACTATCATTGAAGTTCGAGTCTCCTGCCTCTAATAACCAAGCAGAATATGAAGTCCTACTTACTGGCTTGAAGCTGGCTAAGAAAGTTGGGGCAGAAAGATTGATAGTGTTTAGTGACTCTCAAGTGATAATTTCCCAAGTTAATAGAACTTATCAAGCTAAAGATCCCAATATGAATAAGTACCTAGAAGAGGCATGATGCACGGAATTGTGATCACACTTTTCACAACTCTGGTACAACTAACCAGCAAGTGCACTGGGTCGTCCAAGTAATAAAACCTTACGCGAATAAGGGTCGATCCCACAGAGATTGCCGTCTTGAAGTAAGCTATGGTCATCCTGTAAATCTTAGTCAGGCAGATTCAATTGGTTATGAGTTTTGATAATTGAAAGATACATAAAACATAAATTAAAATAAAGACACTTATGTAATTCATTGGTGGGAATTTCAGATAAGCGTTTGGGGATGCTTTGTTGCTTCTGAACCTCTGCTTTCCTATTGTCTTCATCCAATCATGCGTGCTCCCTTCCATGGCAAGCTGTATGTTGGTGGATCACCGTTGTCAATGGCTAACATCCATCCTCTCAGTGAAAATGGTCCAGGTATGGTTTCTGTACGGCTAATCAACTGTCAGATCTCTCGTCTCGGATGAAAAATACTAGGCACAGCTACCGCACGGCTAATCATCTGTCGATTCTCACTTGTGTCGGAATAGGATCTCTCTATCCTTTTGCACACGGTCACTGCGCCCAACATTCGTGAGTTTAAAGCTCGTCACAGTCATCCCGTCCCAGATCCTACACAGAATACCACAGACAAGGTTTAGACTTTTCGGATCTCAGGAATGCTGCCAATTGGTTCTAGCCTCTACCACGAAGGTTCTAATCTCAAGGATTCAAATGCTCTGTTGTCAGGAGAGACAAGTCAAATCCGTGGATCAGAGACCCAAGAGACTATACTCCGGCTGTCGTCCAATGACTACGTTGAACATCATGTAGACCGCTTGTGGTTGTCAGGCATGCGGATCTTGGCTAAGCGAGTAATGAAGATAGTGGGTGATTGGTGCACGAAATTATGATCACACTTTTCACAATTCTGCACAACTAACCAGCAAGTGCACTGGGTCGTCTAAGTAATACCTTACGTGAGTTAGGGTCGATCCCACAAAGATTGTCGGCTTGAAGCAAGCTATGGTCACCCTGTAAATCTTAGTCAGGCGAATTCAAATGGTTATGAGGTGTTGATAATTAAAATATAAATAAAACGTAAATTAAAATAAAGATAGTTATGTAATTCATTGGTGGAAATTTCAGATAAGCATTTGGAGATGCTTTGTTGCTTCTGAACCTCTGCTTTCCTACTGTCTTCATCCAGTTATGCATGCTCCCTTCCATGGCAAGCTGTATGATCCTCTCGGATGAAAAATACCCGGTACGATTTCTGCACGGCTAATCAACTGTCGGATTTCTCGTCTCAGATGAAAAATACCAGGTATAGCTACCGCACAGCTAATCATCTATCGGTTCTCACTAGCGTCGGAATAGGATCTCTCTATCCTTTTGCACACTGTCACTGCGCCCAACATTCGGGAGTTTGATGCTCGTCACAGTCATCCCTTCCCAGATCCTACTCGAAATACCACAGACAAGGTTTAGACTTTCCGGATCTCAGGAATGCTGCCAATTGGTTCTGTCCTATACCACGAAGGTTCTAACCTCACGGACTCGTTCCGTGGATTAGAGACCCAAGAGATTATACTCCATCTGTCATCTAATGACTACGTTGAACATCATGTAGACCGCTTGTGGTTGTCAGGAACGCGGATCTTGGCTACGCGAGTAACGAAGATAGTGGGTGATTGTCATGGGTCACCCCTTCATTCTGACTTAACTGAATTAAGTACGAGAGTATATCTTGGAGAAGAAGTAAGCGTGAATTGAAAGAGAAACAATAGTACTTGCATTAATTCATGAAGAACAGCAGAGCTCCACACCTTAATCTATGAGGTGTAGAAACTCCACCGTAGAAAATACATAAGAGAAAAAGGTCTAGGCATGGCCGAATGGCTAGCCTCTCCAAATGTAACATAAAAGTGAAAAGAGGTCATATTACAATAGTAAAAAGTGCTATTTATTCTAAACTAGTTACTAAGGATTACAGAAAATAAGTAATTAAGTGCAGATAGTGCAGAGATCCACTTCTGGGGCCCACTTGGTGTGTGCTTGGCTGAGCATTGAGCTTTACACGTGTATAGGCCTTTTCCAGAGTTAAACACCAGCTTGGATGTCATTTTGGGCATTTAACTCCAGTTCTGGTGCTAGTTCTGGCGTTTTACGCCAGAAAAGGGTCTCTGTCTAGCGTTTAATGCCAGTTTGGGCCATCAAATTTCTGGCAAAGTATGGACTATTATATATTGCTTGAAAGCCCAAGATGTCTACTTTCCAACGCAATTGAGAGCGTGTCAATTGGGCTTCCGTAGCTCCAGAAAATCCATTTCGAGTGCAGGAGGGTCAGAATCCAACAACATCTGCAGTCCTTTCTCAGCCTCTGAATCAGATTTTTGCTCAGGTCCCTCAATATCAGCCAGAAAATACCTGAAATTACAGAAAAATACACAAACTTATAGTGAAGTCTAGAAATTTGATTTTTGCATAAAAAACTAATAAAAATATAATAAAAAGTAATTAAAACATATTAAAAACTACCTAAAAATATTGCCAAAAGGGTATAAATTATCCGCTCATCACAACACCAAACTTCAATTGTTACTTATCCCCAAGCAACTAAAAACAAAATAGGATAAAAAGAAGAGAAAATACAATAAATTTCAAAATATCAATGAAGCTTAGTTCCAATTAGATGAGCGGGACTAGTAGCTTTTTGCTTCTGAACAGTTTTGGCATCTCACTTTATCCTTTGAAGTTCAGAATGATTGGCATCCATAGGAACTCAGAATTTAGATAGTGTTATTGATTCTCCGAGTTTATCATGTTGATTCTTGAACACGGCTATTTTATGAGTCTTGGCCGTGACCCTAAGCATTTTGTTTTCCAGTATTACCACCGAATACATAAATGCCACAGACACATAACTGGGTGAACCTTTTCAGATTGTGACTTAGCATTGCTAGAGTCCCCAGTTATAGGTGCCCAGAGTTCTTAAGCACACTCTTTTTGCTTTGGACCACGACTTTAACTGCTCAGTCTCAAGCTTTTCACTTGACACCTTCACACCACAAGCACAAGGTTAGGGACAGCTTGATTTAGCCGCTTAGGCCAGGATTTTATTCCTTTGGGGCCCTCCTATCCATTAATGCTCAAAGCCTTGGATCCTTTTTACCCTTGCCTTTTAGTTTAAAGGGTTATTGGTTTTTTCTGCTTGCTTTTTCTTTTTCTTTCTTTTTTCTTTATTTTTCGCATATTTTTTTTTTCGCAAGCTTTGTGTTTTTCACTGCTTTTTCTTGCTTCAGGAATCAATTTTATGATTTTTCAGATTATCAATAACATTTCTCTTTTTTCATTATTCTTTCAAGAGCTAACAATTTTAATATTCATAAACTTCACTATCAAAAATATGCATTGTTCAAGCATTCATTCAGAAAACAAAAAGTATTGCCACCACATCAAAAATAATTAAACTATTTTCAAGATAGAATTCGAAATTCATGTACTTCTTTTTCTTTTTCAGAAAACATTTTTCATTTAAGAAAGGTGAAAGATTCATGGAACATTCATAGCTTTAAGACATAGACACTAAACACTAATGATCATGTAATGAAGACACAAACATATACAAAACATAAAGCATAAAAACCGAAAAACAGAAAAATAAGAACAAGGAAATTAAAGAACGGGTCCACCTTAGTGACAACGGCTAGTTCTTCCTCTTGAAGATCCTATGGAGTTCTTGAGCTCCTATATGTCTCTTCCTTGCCTTTGTTGCTCATCTCTCATGGCCTTTTGGTCCTCTCTGATTTCATGGAGGATGATGGAGTGCGCTTGGTGCTCCACTCTTAGTTGTTCCATGTTGGAACTTAATTCTCCTAAAGAGGTGTTGAGTTGCTCCCAATAGTTGTGTGGAGGGAAATGCATCCCTTGAGGCATCTCAGGAATTTCTTGATGAGGGAATTCCTCATGCTCTTGTTGAGGTCTATGAGTGGGCTCTCTTGTTTGCTCCATCCTCTTTCTAGTGATGGGCTTTTGAGATGAATCTCTCCATCTCCCATGACTCAGAGTTGGAAGCAACTACCTTCCCTTTCCTCTTCCTAGAGGTTTTTCCGGCCTTAGGCGCCATTTGATTATGGAAAAATAAAAAGCAGAGCTTTTTTCACACCAAACTTAAAAGGTTTGCTCGTCCTCGAGCAAAATAAGATAGAAGGGAGTAGAAGAAGAATGATACAATTAATTTTGAAAACTTATTACTGTATACAAGAAAAATTAAAAAGAGTTGAAAAGAATTTGAAAAGATATGTAACTTTTGAAAACATTTTGGAAGAAATTGAAAAGAATTTAAAAAAAGAATTAAAAAGAATTGGAAAGATTATTAATATTTGAAAATAGAAATTGAAAGATGAACGTTTAAAATATGTTTGATGCAAAAAATTATGAATTAAAACATGAAAAATTGAAAAAAATTGAATTGGAAACAAAATTACCTCCCTTGTGTCATCCTGGCGTTAAACGCCCAGAATGCTATACATTCTGGCATTTAACGCCCACTTGACTGCCTCTTTGGGCGTTTAACGCCCAGCCAGATACTCTGGCTAGAGTTAAACGCCAGGAATCCTTCTTTACTGGGCGTTTTTCTGAACGCCCAGAATGCTGCCCATTCTGGCGTTTAACGCCCAGAACACTGCCTGCATGGGCATTAAACGCCTATTCTGCTATCCTTACTGGTGTTTTAACGCCAGTAAGCCTGTCCTCCAGGGTGTGCTGTTTTTTATGCTATTTTTTATTTTGCTTTAATTCTGCAGCTGTTTTTATGATTCCACATGATCATCAACCTAAAGAAAACATAACATGGCAATGGAAAACAAATGTCTATAAATAAATATAATTAAATAACATTAGATTGCCTCCCAATGAGTGCTTCTTTAATGTCAATAGCTTGACAGTGAGCTCTTAGAGAGCTTCACAGAGACTCAAAGCTTAATGGTGGCCTCCCAACACCAAACTTAGAAGTTGAGTGTGGGGGCTCTGTTTGACTCTATATTGAGAGAAGCTTTTCATGCTTCCTCTCCATGGTTACAGAAGAAGATCCTTGAGCCTTAAACACAAGGTAATCCTCATTCAATTGAAGGATTAACTCTCCTCTGTCCATATCAATCATAGCCCTTGCTGTGGCTAGGAAGGGTCTTCCATGGATAATGGATTCATCCTCATCCTTCTGAGTGTCTAGGATTATGAAGTCAGCAGGGATGTACAGGCCTTCAACCTTCACTAAGGCATCCTCTACAAGTCCAAAAGCCTGTTTTGTTGATTTGTCTGCCATCTCTAGTGAGATTTTTACAGCTTGTACCTCAAAGATCCCTAGTTTCTCTATTACAGAGAGTGGCATGAGGTTTATTCCTGACCCCAAGTCACACAGAGCCTTCTCAAAGGTCATGGTTCCTATGGTACAAGGTATTAAGAACCTTCTGGGGTCCGGTTTCTTCTGAGGTAATTTCTGTTGAACCAAGGCATTCAGTTTCATGATTGCTCCTAGATACCGAGCTACTTGCTCTTCAACAATATCTTCATCCTATCCAGAGGAAGAATACTCATCAGAGCTCATGAATGGCAACAGTAAGTTCAGTGGAATCTCAATGGTCTCTGTATGTAGCCTCAGATTCCTTTGGTTCCTCATTAGGGAACTCCTTAGTGGTCAGTGGACGTCCATTGAGATCTTCCTCACTGGAAATCACTGCCTCTTCCTCCTCTATAGGTTCGGCCACTTTGGATATATTGATGGCCTTGCACTCTCTCTTTGGATTCTCTTCTGTATTGCTTGGGAGAGTACTAGGAGGATTTCAGTAACTCTTTTACTCAGCTGACCCACTTGTGCCTCCAAATTTCTGATGGAGGACGATGTTTTAGTTATGAAACTGAGAGTGGTCTTAGATAGATCAGAGACTATGGTTGCCAAGTCAGAGAGGCTCTGTTTAGAATTCTCTGTCTGTTGCTGAGAAGATGATGGAAAAGGCTTGCTATTGCCAAACCTATTTCTCCCACCATTATTATTATTGAAGCTTTGTTGAGGCTTCTATTGATCCTTCCATGAGAAATTAGGATGATTCCTCCATGAAAGATTGTAAGTGTTTCCATATGATTCTCTCATGTAATTCACCTCTTCCATTGCAGGATTCTCAGGGTCATAGGCTTCTCCTTCAGAGGAAACTTCTTTAGTACTACCGGATGCGGCTTACATTCCAGTCAGATTCTGAGAAATCAGATTGATCTGCTGAGTCAATATTTTATTCTGAGCCAATATGGCATTCAGAGTGTTAATCTCAAGAACTCTTTTCTTCTGAGTCGTCCCATTATTCACAGGATTTCATTCAGAAGTATACATAAACTGGTTATTTGCAACCATTTTAATGAGTTCCTAGGCTTCTGTAGGTGTTTTTTTCAGATGAAGAGATCTACCAACTGAGTGGTCCAATGACATCTTGGACAATTTAGACAGACCATCATAGAATATACATAAGATGCTCCATTCTGAAAGCATGTCAGAAGGACACCTTCTGATCAATTGCTTGTATCTTTTCCAAGCTTCATAGAGGGATTCACCTTCCTTTTGTCTGAAGGTTTGGGCTTCCACTCTAAGCTTGCTCATCTTTTGAGGTGGAAAGAATTTGGCTAAGAAAGCATTGACCAACTTTTCCCAAGAGTTCAGGCTTTCCTTAGGTTGTGAGTCCAACCATATCCTAGCTCTGTCTCTTACATCAAAGGGGAAAGCATAAGTCTGTAGACCTCGGGATTAACCCCATTGGTCTTAACAGTGTCACAGATTTGCAAGAATTCAGCTAAGAACTGATGAGGATCTTCCAATGGAAGTCCATGAAATTTTCAATTCTGCTGCATTAGAGAAACTAATTGAGGCTTAATCTCAAAGTTGTTTGCTTCAATTGCAGGAATTGAGATGCTTCTTCCATAGAAGTCGGAAGTTGGTGCAGTAAAGTCACCAAGCATCTTCCTTGCATCTCCACTATTGTTGTTGGGTTCGGCTGTCATGTCTACTTCTTTTTCAAAAATTTTCTGTAAGGTCCTCTCCGGAGTGTTGTGATTTAGCTTCTCTTAGCTTCCTCTTCAGAGTCCTTTCAGGTTTAGGATCAGCTTCAACAAGAATGTCTTTATCCTTGTTCCTGCTTATATGAAAAAGAAGAGTACAAAGAGAATAGTGGAATCCTCTATGTCACAGTATAGAGATTCCTTAATGTGTCAGAAGAAGAGAAGAATAGAAGAATGAGGTAGAGAGAGAATAAGAAGAATTCGAATACAGAAAGAGGAAGAAAGGGTTTGAATTATTAGATGAATAGAAGAGAAGTGTTAGTGAATAAATAAATAGAAAGAGAAGAGAGAGAGAGCATTCGAATATTAATTAAAAGAAAAGAAAAATATTTTTGTTTTTATTTTAATTATAAGTTAGAATTCGTAATTTAAGAAAGGAAATAAAAGCAAATTGAAAACTAAATAAATTAATTAATTAAAAAGATTTTTGAAAAATTTGTTAGTTAATTTTTGAAATTAATGAGAGAGAAAAGTAGTTAGGTGGTTTTGAAAAAGATAAGAAATAGTAAACTTTTTAAAATTTAAACAAACAAATCAAGTAATTAGTTGAAAAGGTTTGAAAGTCAAATTTTTGAAAAGATAAGAAGTTAGAAGAAGGTTTTGAAATTAGATTTTGAAAAAGATATGATTGAAATTTATTTTGAAAAAGATTTAAAAAAGAAATTTAAAAAGATTTGATTTTTAAAATTAAATTTGATGACTTGACTAACAATAAACTAAAAGATATGATTTTAGAATTTAAAGGTTGAACCTTTCTTAACAAGAAAGTAACAAACTTGAAATTTTTTAATCAAAACATTAATTATTAGTAAAGTTTTTGAAAATATGAAATAAAAAATAAGAAAAAAATTTTGAAAATTTATTTAAGAAATTCAAAAATATTAACAAGAAAAATGAAAAAGATTTGATTTTTAAAAAAAGATTTGAAAAGATAAAAGTTTTAAATTGAAATTTTGACTTGACTAACAAGAAACAATTAAATTTTAAAAATTTTTTACTAAGTCAACCCAAAATTTTGAAATTTATGAGTAAAATAAGAAAAAGATATTATTTTTGATTTTTTTGAATTAATGAAGAAAGAGAAAAACAACAAAATAACACAAAACATAAGAATTTAAGATCAAAACAAATAATGCATGCAAGAACACTTTGAATGTCAAGATGAATACCAAGAACACTTTGAAGATCATGATGAACATCAAGAACATATTTTTGAAAATTTTTAAGAAAAGAAATACATGCAAGACACCAAACTTAGAAATTTTTAATGTTTAGACACTGTGAATTCGAAAATGCATATGAAAAACAACAAAAAATACAAAACAAGAAAAATTAAAGATCAAACAAGGAAAATCATCAAGAACAACTTGAAGATCAAAGAAGAACACAATGCATGAATTTTCAAAAATCTAAGAAAAATTAAAAACATGCAGTTGACACCAAATTTAAAATTTGACACTAGACTCAAACAAGAAACACAAAAAAATTTTTTTTGGTTTTATGAATTATTAATTTTTTTGTATTTTTTTCGAAAATAAAAATAAAAAGTTTAAACATAAAATAAAATTACCCAATCTAAGCAACAAGATGAACCGTCAGTTGTTCAAACTCGAACCATCCCCGGCAACGACGCCAAAAACTTGGTGCATGAAATTATGATCACACTTTTCACAACTCCGCACAACTAACCAACAAATGCACTGGGTCGTCCAAGTAATACCTTACGTGAGTAAGGGTTGATCCCACGGAGATTGTCGGCTTGAAGCAAGCTATTGTCATCTTGTAAATCTTAGTAAGGCGGATTCAAATGGTTATGAGGTGTTGATATTTAAAAGATAAGTAGAGCATAAATTAAAATAAAGATACTTATGTAATTCATTGGTGGGAATTTCAGATAAGCGTTTGGAGATGCTTTGTTACTTCTGAACCTCTATTTTCCTACTGTCTTCATCCAATCATGCGTGCTCCCTTCCATGGCAAGTTGTATGATCCTCTAGGATGAAAAATACCAGGTACGGTTTCTGCACGGCTAATCAACTGTCAGATTTCTCGTTTTGGATTAAAAATACCAGGTAAAGCTACCGCATGACTAATCATCTGTCGGTTCTCACTAGCGTCAGAATAGGATCTCTCTATCTTTTTGCACACTGTCACTACGCCCAACATTCACGAGTTTGAAACTTGTCACAGTCATCCCTTCCCAGATCTTACTCGAAATACCACAGACAAGGTTCAGACTTTCCGGATCTCAGGAATGCTGGCAATTGGTTCTAGCCTATACCATGAAGGTTCTAACCTCATGGACTCGGTCTGTGGATTAGAGACCCAAGAGACTATATTCCAGCTGTCGTCCAATGACTACGTTGAACATCATGTAGACCGCTTGTGGTTGTCAGGCACGCGGATCTTCGCTAAGCGAGTAACGAAGATAGTGGGTGATTGTCACGGGTCACCCCTTCATTCTGACTTAACTGAATTAAGTACGAGAGTATATCTTGGAGAAGAAGTAAGTGTGAATTGAAAGAGAAACAACAGTACTTGCATTAATTCATGAAGAACAGCAGAGCTCCGCACCTTTATCTATGAGGTGTAGAAACTCCACCGTAGAAAATACATAAGAGAAAAAGGTCTAGGCATGGCCGAATGGCCAAACTCTCCAAATGTAACATAAAAGTGAAAAGAGGTCGTATTACAATAGTAAAAAGTGCTATTTATACTAAACTAGTTACTAAGGATTACAGAAAATAAGTAACTAAGTGCAGATAGTGCAGAGATCCACTTTCGGGGCCCACTTGGTGTGTGCTTGGACTGAGCATTGAGCTTTACACGTGCATAGGACTTTTCTAGAGTTAAATGCCAGCTTGGATGCCAATTTGGGCGTTTAACTCCAGTTCTGGTGCCAGTTCTGGCGTTTTACGCCAGAAAAGGGTCTCTGGCTAGCGTTTAACGCCAGTTTGGGCCATCAAATCTCGGGCAAAGTATGGACTATTATATAATGCTGGAAAGCACAAGATGTCTACTTTCCAACAAAATTGAGAGCGTGCCAATTGGGCTTCTGAAGCTCCAGAAAATCCACTTCGAGTGTAGGAGGGTCAGAATCCAACAGCATCTGCAGTCTATTCTCAGCCTCTGAATCAGATTTTTGCTCAGGTCCCACAATTTCAGCCAGAAAATTCCTGAAATTACAGAAAAACACACAAACTCATAGTGAAGTCCAGAAATGTGATTTTTGCATAAAACTAATAAAAATATAATAAAAAATAATTAAAACATATTAAAAACTACCTAAAAACAATGCCAAAAAGGGTATAAATTATCCGCTCATCAGTGATTGTCATGGGTCACCCCTTCATTCTGACTTAACTGAATTAAGTACGAGAGTATATCTTGGAGAAGAAGTAAGCGTGAATTGAAAGAGAAACAATAGTACTTGCATTAATTCATGAAGAACAGCAAAGCTCCGCACCTTAATTTATGAGGTGTAGAAACTCCACCGTTGGAAAATACATAAGAGAAAAAGGTCTAGGCATGGCCGAATGGCCAGCCTCCCAAATGTTAAAAATGGCATAAGATTATCTCCGAGTACAATAGGAAAGACTAGTATTTATACTAAACTAGTTACTAAGGATTACAGAAATTGAGTAACTAAGTGCAGAAATCCACTTCTGGGGCCCACTTGGTGTGCGCTTGGGCTGAGCATTGAGCTTTACATGTGCATAGGCCTTTTCTAGAGCTAAACACCAGCTTAGATGCCAGTTTGGGCATTTAACTCCAGTTATGGTGCCAGTTCCGGCGTTTTACGCCAGAAAAGGGTCTCTGGCTGGCGTTGAACGCCAGTTTGGGCCATCAAATCTCGGGCAAAGTATAAACTATTATATATTACTAGAAATCCCAAGATGTTAGCTTTCCAGTCCAATTGAGAATACGCCAATTGGACTTCTGTAGCTCCAGAAAAACGCGTTTGAGTGCAGGGAGGTCAGAATCCAACAGCATTTGTAGTCCTTTCTCAGCCTCTGAATCAGATTTTTGCTCAGGTCCCTCAATTTTAGCCAGAAAATATCTGAAATTACAGAAAAACACACAAACTCATAGTAAAGTTCAGAAATGTATTTTTGCATAAAAACTAATAAAAATATAATAAAAAGTAACTAAAACATACCAAAAACTACCTAAAAACAATGCCAAAAAGCGTATAAATTATCCGCTCATCAAGGCACAAGAATAATTAGTACAATTTTGGAAAGAGAGTTCCGACATATAGCCTGAGAATCCAATGTCTGAGCTGATGCCCTCTTTAAATTAGCTAGCACCAAGCCAGGGGGCAACAATAGAAGCATGATCCAGGAAACTCTTCACGCGCAATCAGTATTAAAGAAAGATGGCAAGTTGGATACAATGACCATATCCACCCAAATCCTAGGATGGATGACTCCCATAGTCAAATACCTTAAATTCGATATCCTTTCTGAAGATGAAAAGGAAGCAAGGAGGCTCATAAAAGAAGCATAAAACTATACACTAATCCACAATGCACTCTATAGAAGAGGAGTATCCACACCTTTATTGATGTATATCTTGACCTCCCAGACCAAGGAGGTCTTAAAATAAGTTCATAGTGGCATATTTAGAAATCACTTAGGGGCACGATCACTAGCCTAGAAAGTGATCCGAGCCGGCTTCTTTTGTCCGACCTTGCAAAGGGAGGCAACCGACTTTGTTAAAAAGTGTCTGCCTTGTCAGAAGTATGCCAACTTCCATGTAACACCTCCAGAGGAGCTTATCAGCATCACCTCACCTTGGCCATTCGCAAAATAGGGCCTCGATCTTCTTAATCCATTTCCACAAGCTCCTGGACAAGTAAAGTACCCCATGGTGGGTATTAATTATTTTACTAAGTGGATCAAGGCAGAACCTTTGGCAACCATCATAGCCTAGAGAAGTCAAAAATTTCTTTATAAGAACATTGTCACCCAGTTTGGAGTTCTACATTCCATCACCACGGACAATGAAACTCAGTTCACCGACTCAATCTTTAAGAACATGGTGGCTAGACTCAAGATTAAGCACCAATTTACATCGGTAGAACACCCTCAGGCCAATGGACAAGTTGAAGCTGCAAATAAAGTCATATTGTCTAGGTTAAAATGCCAACTATAAGATGCAAAGGGAGCATGGATAGATGAGCTTCCTCAAGTCTTATGGATATATCAAACAACTCCTCATGAAGCTGTGGCATGAAACATATGCATTAATGCCTTATGCATGCATTATCATGAATTAATAACTAAAGCATGCATGCATTTAATTATTAATGCCAATGAATGAATGCTACGTTAAAATAATTGGTAGCCAATGAGAGCATGCATGAAACCTTAATTAGTAATGCCCAATTGGCAATGAACAAATTAAGCTCTACGTTAATTGGCATTATTAAGTAATATAATGAAAGCATGCAATACATCAAGCGTTCATTAAAGAGAGCACTATGTTGAAGCATGGGAACGTTAATTAAAAGGGAAGCTTGGCATAAAAATAAAGTAAGAGAGCGCCACGTTCACTTTGTTAACGTTTTTGTGAATCCTAACCAAGGAAGCACCAAATGCACACCAAAGGAGCGCTCACTCAAGGAGCGTAGCGTTCAAAAAGCGAGCGCCAACCAAGAAAGGCATGCACCAAATTGGTGCACCAAAGGGAATGAACGTAGCGTTCATCTTGGTCACGGAGCGCTCCACTGGAAGGAGAACCAAGCCAACCCTGACCCACTTATTCAAGGCTAAATCCAAATCAACCCATTTCATTGAAGCCCCAAAGCAAGCAAAGCCCATTGACATGACTCAAAGGCACAAGAAAAAGCTAGATTAGGAATTTCATTTGAATTGTAATTTGTTTTCAATTTCAATTTCATTTTTATTTTGTAAAGCCTATATAAAGGCATCAAATTCATTTCAATAAAAAAAGGATAGGTTGGATCTAATAGAGAGAAGTAGGAGTAGGAGTAGGGTAGAAAGCTCTGGTAGAGAGCTTAGCTTTCTTTTCCTTTTCCGCAATTGTCATATTTCAGTATTGAATTCAATTTAGTTTATGTAATTCACATCTTCCTACAATTCTGTTCTTCTGCAATTTCATATTTCTGTTTCCATTGAGCTTGATTTACCTTTCTGCAAATCTACATTCTGCAACTTTACATTTGAGCTCGCTGTGATCTAAATTTACTTTTCATGCAATTTACAATTCCTGCATTTGTCCTGAGTTTTTGATTTACTGCCTCTTTAATTTTCAGCACCCAATTCCCTTTACATTTGATGCAATTTACGTTTCTTTCTCTTTAAGATTCAGTCACTTTACTTTCTGCAATTTAAATTCCCTGCAATTTACTTTCTGATGCTTCAATTTCATGCAATTCAACACTATTAGCTTAACTAGACTGATTACTCACTAAAATTGCTTGATCCATCAATCCTTGTGGGATCGACCTCACTCTTGTGAGTTATTACTACTTGATGCGACCCGGTACACTTGCCAGTGAGTTTGTGTGGAAACATTTTTCCCTCATCAGCGTACGTGTGACTGACGCGTACGTGTGACAAGTGCAGAAGTCCAGCGATGCGTACGCGTGGCCGACGCGTATGCGTGACAGAGCGCCACGTGCTGCACTTATCAAAACTCGCTAGGGGCAATTTTTGGGCTGATTTGGACCTAGTTTCATGCCCAAAAACGTAGACTAGAGGCAGGGGTGTAGCTGAGACTGAGGAAGCAATAAACTTCTACTATTATACTTGGGAAAAATCAACAAGGATAGGAACTCCAATTTTCAGTTCTAGCCACGACCTTTTTATTAAATATATAACATCTCTTGTTATTATTCAGTGCTTCAATTCCTACTCATTTATTTTTCCGTTCTCAAACTTCAAAAAATATTCAGAAAATTTCTGACCAATAATTTACATCATTGTGTCAACTCTTTGGGAAATGACCCGAGATTCTACTCCCGGTTATATAATTTTAATTGTGACACACTTCTAAATTGATAGTGAAACTTTCGTCAGTTAAGACTGTACTTGCAACACTACTTTTATAAGAATTTCTCAACCACTATTTTTCCACCCATCAGCGCTCCCGAGGCCTTTGGATCAGGCATAGGATTTTTCTCCTCATCATCCGGCGTAAGAACAATCTTGCCATCCACTACAGTGTTGTCGGGACTGATGAAGGAGAGGTCTGCCTCGGGAGCAACAATTTGAAATTGAGCCTTCAGGTTAGCCACCATCTCGTCCATACCTTCAGCTACGGTTTCCTCAAGCTCCGTGTATTTGTCTCAGAATTTAGTAATCTCATCCACAAAGTTGAACTTTTTCCTGAAGACCCTTGTGTAACTCTTCTCAGCTTTCTTCTTTAACCCCTACGACATGGCCAAAGCAGCCTCCGCCTGTTTTGCTTTAGCCCGAGCTTTGCCAAGGTCGAAAAGTATAAATTCCTTTTTTTCCTCCCACTCCTTTTTAGACTCCCTTAATGATGCCACTTTAGCCTACAAGTCAGTCAACGTACACTGAGTAGCACCAAGGGGAGTCTTTTCCAACTTTCTTGATAAGGTTGCGTATATACCAGCTGTCCAAACTCTGCCTCGGGCGAGAAGCTGAAGATGGCTCTTTGTGGTAACATCATCCATACTAATAAAACTATGAGGAAGAATTTTTTTTCTTACTCCAAGCAGGGGCATCGAAGCCCTGCTTGTATATACTCCCTGAGTCCGAAGTCTTACATTTTTTCAGGTTCGGCTCGGGATTGAAAGGTAGAGGGCGAGCTGTTTGTTTGGCCAAGCTAGAAGGAGGAGCGGTTGGTTGAGGAGCCAGCTCGGGAGTAATCTTTAGAGAGGCTGAGGTGCCCGAGTCTAACTTAGAGGGCGAGAAGAGATCAGTAGTTTACCGATTCCTTTTAGTTGTATGCTCTGGGCGACAACATTCTTCTTTGCAGCCCGAAGTGTCTTCATAGCGGCCGACTTGGGAGCCATCTTTTCTGCACAATACAAAAGTCGAGTTACGATTAGTCATGGAAACCATTTTCATAAAATGATTATAAAATGGAAAAGAAAACTACCTAGCCCAAACTGAAGTTGGCTTGGATTTCCTAAATATCTTTTAGTATCCAGATAAGGAGCTCGACCCCAACACTCTTGGAACAACCCGACTACACTCTCCTCAATTTCATCTAAATTATTTAGATTATACTTAACAATCATAGGTTTCTCTTTCCAGTATAAAGGAAAGAACGGCCCATTCCTTTCACTCGAAAAGAAAGGTTGGACACCCTTGATGAATCCACATTTCAGGGTATTTATTTGCTCTAATTGGGTGGTTCATCAACTTTTCTTACATTTATTCAATGAATTAGCTTGGTTTTGTAAATTCTCCATAAATTGTGCATAAAAGTGAAAACATGCTTTTAGGCCCCTATTTGCTAAATTTTTATCCACCTTAATTCCATTTGATGCCTTGATGTGTTTGTTGAGTGCTTTCAGATTTACAAGGCTAATATGGATTGAAGAAGTGAGGAAAAAGCATGAAAAAGTGGAAAAACCATGAAGAAATGGAGTTTGGAGCTTTTCAGCAAGTGAGCGCAAGCACAAGTATGCGTGCGTTCGCACAAGTGAGAGTCAGCAAGTGTGCATGCACACAACCTTATGTGCGTACGGAAAAGTGAAGGAATAGAAAGTGTGCGTACGCACATGTCTGTGCGTATGCACAGGTCCCAGCAGGTGACCTCATTAATGCAATTCGCTGGCTGCAAATTTTGGGACCCCAAAACCCAATCCAACTCATTTCTGCAGCTATTTTCAACCCTAATCCAAGAGGAGGTAAGGGGGAGCATTTAGTTTTATGTTTTGTTATATTGTAGGGTATTTTCTAAAGAAAGAAGCTCCCCCTTCTCTCTAGAAATTAGGTTTTCTTAGTTAATTTCTCTTTAATTTCTGTCTTCAATTCTTGTTTTAATGTAGATTCCTTTATGTTTTCATACTCTTTTATCTTGATCTTCTTCATTTCTCTTGTTATTTTCGTTATTTTGTCACTTTTATGTTATGAACACTCTTGTTGATTTTAATTTCAATTAATGCAAATTTATGTTTCCATGTTATTATTGCTCTCTTTAGTTGTTATTGTTATTTTATTGCACTTGGTAGCTTTAGATTTTATTATTATTGCAATTTAATATGCTTTTATTTTCATGTACTCTAAGTGTTTGATAAAAATGCTTGGCTTAGTTTTTGTTTAGTTTTTATTCACTCTTGGCTTGGAATTAAAGACTTTATTTGGTGGCCCTTGAGTCACTGATGTCCATTCTTGATTGATATATTAGGATAGTTAGTTGATTTGGTTTCCACTAACTCTAAGTCTCCTATTAATAGAGTTGACTAGGACTTGTGGATTGAAATCAACTATACCTATTTGACTTATCCTCGATGTTAGGGTTAACTAATTAACTCTTCATAATCATCATGTGTTTGTGGTCAATGGCTAGGATAGGTAACCTTAGCTGTCAATCCTTACCAAGAGGTTTTCTAGCATTTGAAATTTCCTTTCCCTTGATTACTTGCCTTTGAATTTAATTACTTTCATTTAATTCCTTGCATGCTCATTTACCTTCTTGCTATTTACATTTCTTGCTTCTCTTGCCATCCAACCCCGATTTTCTAATAGCCAATAGTTGATCACTTAATTGCAACTCCTAGAGAAGACGACCCGGGATTTAAAATTCCCAGTTATTTTGTATTGATTGTGACAATTCTTTGATTTAAATTTGATTGTTGGTCGATTATTGGGTTGGGACTATACTTGCAATGCCAATCTTATTTTGAGAAAATTTCCTAACCCGCTTTAGGCCATCACCAAATTTTTGGCGCCGTTTCCGGAGACTTGCAATGGTGTTATGTTATTCGCTATTGTAAATATGTTAATATGTAAATAGCTTACTTTTTGGTTGTGTTTTGTTTTTGTTAATGGTTGGGATTGGCATCCCGGAGGACATTGGAAATTCAAGCATTGGTGGGGAAGTCAAGCACAAGCCATCATGGCAAGGGCTCTCCCAATTGTCTAACTTAAAGATAATAAATGAAAGTGCTAGGTGGGAGACACCCCACCATGGTAACCCCTTTCTAACCCTCTCTTTGATATAATTTTAATTCATTGCATGTTGTTTCTTGGAGATAGCTTAGGTTTTAGCTTAATTTCAAGCTTAATTTGATTAGATTTTAGTTTTGATCATGTGTTCTTGAGGAATAATATATTTTGGGGTTGAAAAGCTATTTTGGATGTCAAGTTTGGTGCCTTAAGGCACTAAAAATTTTGGAAAAAAAGGGCATGTGCGTGCGCACACACCTGTCCGTACGCACACCTCCCTCAAAATCTGCATTCTGTGTGTACGCAACAACCTATGTGTACGCACACTCATTAACACAACCCCTATTCAGAGTGCTCGCACGCCTTGTGCGTGGGCACCCCTTTGCATTTTGTGCTCTATGCGTGCGCACCAGCTTGTGTGTACGCACACAACCCCAACTTTTGCGTTTTGTGCACACGCACCCCCCTGTGCGTGCGCACGCCAGCTTATACCCCTTCTACTGGGAGTGCTCGCACACCTTGTGCGTCCGCATCCCCTTCCTTTTGCGTTCCGTGCGTACGCACGGACCTGTGTGCGTATGCACACACGTCGAGATAGCTGGCAATTTTGACGTTTCATTTTCTCGAAAAAAAAATCTCTCTTTCTGTGTGTGAGCACACATGTGATGTGTGCTCGCACACATTGATTTCCACCTTCTGCCCAGAGCGTTCGCACACCTAGGTGCGTGCGTACAACCCATTTTACACCTTTTGTGTGTACACATGGCCCTGTGTGCGTACGCACGACCCTGTTTTCTCACCACTATACTTCTTTTCTTCTCTTATCTCTATTTCTTATCTTCTTTTCTCTTCTCTTCTCTTCTTTTCCTCTTCTAACCATCATCCATCACTATCATTCATCATCCACCATATTCACCTTTAGTTAGTTAGTTAGTTAGTGTTTGGTTAGTTAGTTAGTTTAATTTTCTATTTTGGTGCTAAGTGTTGGATGATTGAGTTGATTGGTTGATTCTGTTGAGATTTTGCTGCTGAATTGTTGATATTGTTGTTGCTAAATATTGTTAGATATCTTTATTGAGGTTATAAATTGTTACTTGGTATTGAGTTCTTCATGGTTAATTTTGTGCATACCAAGTACTTATAACATTGCCTTTGAGAATGCTTTTGGATTTCTAAATTGCATGTTTTAGCCACCATGTGATTTGATTTTATTATCTATCATTAGGCACTTTGTTTTTAGTTGATGCATTTTTTGTTAGGTGATACCTGTTATGATTTATTTTTATTTAAGTCACCTATTTGATGCATGAACATAAGGAATTATGAAATTAGACCAAAAGCTTACCTAATGACACTTTTTGAGCTTTTTAAACTTTGTGGAATATGCTTGCCATGTTTTTCACTTCATGTCAATTAGGTGTCGCTTCATTATCCAATTCACAATTTCTTGTTTCTTGCTTGAATGCTCTTGTACTTCTTCATTACTTGTTTGTTTACCTTAACATACAAGTTTCCTTTTTAAAGTATTTCAAGCATACTAGAATGAGTTAAGTGCATGTTCTTTTGTGTAATTGGGACATAGCTTTCCATGCTAGTGTGTGTTTTCTAAACCGCGCAACTTAGAATACACACACTTGTTTCTTTCATGTCACAAACTAACTTATTCACCCATTTTAGTGAATATCACCTCATTCCAACAACATATGCTCCCTTGCTTTTGCATCTACTCATCTTACTATCCTATTTTCTATCTTTCATGAGTGAGTCATCATAAGCAACAAGGAAGCGGGAGAAAGAGCATTCAACAGCCAATTGATCCACCAGCTGAAGGTGGCAATCCGAAGTCATTTTACCCCCTTACTCGCCTTTGGATGCACCGAGGACCATGCAACCCTTTAAGTGTGCGGAGGTCGTCACCGATCAACCATCTTGGGTGACAAACTCTAATCCTAACACTTTCACATTCTTTTTGAATTTTTAGTTGCATTTTTTGTCTTGGTTTGTATATATTTTAGAGCTTTAATTACATTCTTTCTTAGTTTATTGCATGTCTCTACATACATATATGAAATTTTCCAAGAAAAATAATTTTATAGGGCATTGACATCCTAATTGATTTGAGTTGGAACTTTTGATTGAAACTTTCTTAAAAAATATTGTGGAATATGTTTTTGAGCTAAGAACACATAAGCATGTGAGTTTTGAGCCTCATTGTGTGGTTGCATCATATAACCACTATTTTCATTCTTGTGTGTGTTATTCTCTTTTTTATGATTGCAATCTTTGATTTGTTTGATTTTTTATGTCCATTGTTTGATGCATATATGCACTTACATGATTGAGATCATCTTTTCATTAGGCTCACTTGTCCCAAATAGCCTACCTTTTATCCGCCATTGTTAGCCAACTTTGAGCCTATGTTAATCCCCTTTTGCTCTTAATTTTAGCACATCATTAACCCTGAGTGAAAAATAATAAATATCCTTCAATTGGATCTTTGATTAGCTTAGGCTAGTGAGAGTGTCTATCATCTAAGTGTGGGAAAGTTTGGAAACTTTGGTTGAGGTAAAAGTGAATTTTTATACTTTTATTAAAAATCTTGGGAATTCAGTACATACTCATGCATTAAATACTTAAACTATATGCATTGACACTTTTGTATAGATTTTGTATTGCAAAAGAGAGAGAAAGAGAGAGAGAGAGAGAGAGAGAGAGCGAGAGAGAGAGAGAGAGAAAAGAAGAGAAAAGGAAAATAATAAAAAGGGGACAAAATGCCCCAATGTTTGAAAAATAAAAGAACAATGCATATGTGACATGAATTGAAAGAATGCATGAGTATGTGAAAGAGTTAGGAGAGAGCTTAAGTTAGTCAAAGATTCAAATTTTAAGCTCACTTTGCCATATATACATCCTTACCGTTACCCTAGCCCCATTACAACCATGAAAAGTCCTCATGATATTTGCATGCATACATTAAATAATTATTGATTGTTAGATGAAAAATAAATCTTAGAAAGCCTGATTAGAAGAGAGTTGAGCGAATTAACCATAAACAATTGAGCGATTAGAGTGTATACGCATCCGGTGAGGGGTTCGATTGCTCAAATTCTATGTTTCCACCTTTGATTATCTCCTTTCTTGCAAGTTGTTAATTCTTCTCAATAACTCTAATCAATTATGGATTTGACTTGGTTATGATTTCTTTAGCCCTTATGTTCATATATGCTTTTTTAGAAATTGATTTATTTTGACTAAGTGGTTGCATTCATTTAGATAAATTGCATATAGGTAGTTTCCTTGCATTGAATAAATGTAATACCCCTTGTTTCTTTCTTGAGTATAGTATGAGAACATGTTATTGTCTAAGTGTGGGGATGTGATGAATCCACATTTTCTGGTATTTATTTGCTCTAATTGGGTGGATTTCATCAACTTTTCTTGCCTTTATTCAATGAAATAGCTTGGTTTTGTAAATTCTCCACAAATTGTGCTCAAAAGTGAAAACATGCTTTTTAGTCCCCTATTTGCTAAATTTTTCTCCACTTTAATTCCATTTGATGCCTTGATGTGTTTGTTGAGTGCTTTCAGGTTTACAAGGCTAATATGGATTGAAGAAGTGAGAAAAAAGTATGTAAAAGTGGAAAAAACATGAAGAAATAAAGTTTGGAGCTTTTTAGCAAGTGTGTGCACACACAAGTATGCGTGAATACGCACAAGTGAGAGTCAGCAAGTGTGCGTGCGCACAACCTTATGTGCGTACGCACAAGTGAAGGAATAGAAAGTGTGCGTACGCACAGGTCCCAGCACGTGACCTCATTAATGCAATTCGTTGGCTGTGAATTTTGGACCCCCAAAATCCAATTCAACTCATTTCTGAAGCTATTTCAACCCTAATCCAAGAGGAGGCAAGGGGGGAGCATTTAGTTTTATGTTTTGTTATGTTGTAGGGTATTTTCTAGAGATAGAAGCTCCCCCTTCTCTCTAGAAATTAGGTTTTTTTAGTTAATTTCTCTTTAATTTCAGTCTTCAATTCTTGTTTTAATGTAGTTTCCTTTATGTTTTCATACTCTTTTGTCTTGATCTTCTTCATTTCTCTTGTTATTTCCTTTATTTTGTCACTTTTATGTTATGAACACTCTTGTTAATTTTAATTTCAATTAATGCAAATTTATGTTTCCATGTTATTATTGCTCTCTTTAGTTGTTATTGTTATTTTATTGTACTTAGTAGCTTTAGATTTTATTATTATTGCAATTTAATATGCTTTTATTTTCATGTACTTCAAGTGTTTGATAAAAATGCTTGGCTTATTTTTTGTTTAGTTTTTATTCACTCTTGGCTTGGAATTGAAGACTTTGGTGACCCTTGAGTCATTGATGTCCATTCTTGATTGATATATTCGGGTAGTTAATTGATTTGATTTCCACTAACTCTAAGTCTTCCATTAATAGAGTTGACTAGGACTTGTGGATTGAAATCAACTATACCTATTTGACTTATCCTCGATGTTAGGGTTAACTAATTAACTCTTCATAATCATCATATGTTTGTGGTCAATGGCTAGGATAGGTAACCTTAGCTGTCAATCCTTGCCAAGAGGTTTTCTAGCATTTGAATTTTCCTTTCCCTTGATTACTTGCCTTTGAATTTAATTACTTTCATTTAATTCCTTGCATGCTCATTTACCTTCTTGCTATTTACATTTCTTGCTTCTTTTTCCATCCAACCCCGATTTTCTAATAGCCAATAATTGATCACTTAATTGTAACTCCTAGGAAAGACGACCCGGAATTTAAAACTCCCAGTTATTTTGTATTGATTATGACAATCCTTTGATTTAAATTTGATTGTTGGCCAATTGTTGGGTTGGGACTATACTTGCAACACCAATCTTATTTTGAGAAAATTTTCTAACCCGCTTTAGGCCATCACCAACCCTCTACAGCACAATCCTTAAAAAAAATAATTCTTAAAATCATGAAAGGACTCGTCAAAGATGGTAAAAACTTTGCTACTCTGAATAGCTCAAAAAGAGATGCAACCTTGTTTTTTGGAGCTAAAGGACTTGGTGAGGACAAAAAGATAAAAGGAGACCTTGCGAGAAGGTCGGACATCAAGTTTCCGATAAAGAAGTTGGTATATTTTCAAAAATTTAAGGACCTCGAACTCAAAATCAGAGAAGCGAATGGTAACTCCTATTTTTTTTTAAAAAGCAATCATACACATATATGAAATGACGTTCTGACCTATCAAGTCAGGAAAAACAAACCCTCTCCTTAAGATCGGGAACTAAGATCTCATACCTATGCTCATCCTCTCGACTTTCACATAACCTATGGTGCCAGTGAAAGCTCTCGGCATACTTTCTATCAATAATAGGGATAGGAGTAAGAACAGATATATCTATCCAAGTCAGGTGTGATGAAACTTTAGAGAACATATTGTGAATAACTGACCAAGACATACAAGCTATACCTACAATACAACAAATAAGGAAAATGTCACAACAGGAAGTTGGGTAACAATCACAAGAAGTAGGATCATCATCCACAACACCAACAAAAGATAATAGTTCTTACATTTTCTCATACACACAAACTATCGTCACATTGTGAGATATAGAAATGGCACCATCTTTTAACATATAAAGTGGCAACATTTGGGGACAACACAGGCATAAAAATCCCACATGCAGATTCACCAGTAACTGTAAGAATCGCTACTAATTAATCATTTAATTGAATAATTAATATTGCCCAAAATAGGATCCAAAAATTTAGAATGAGAATTTGAGGATTTAAATATGATTTTTGGAATCAGTAGATTTTTCTAAGTCAAAAATGTATTTTCGGCAAAAAATCGAGCAAAACCGTGAACCGGTTTAAGTCTGTCCGGTATTGGGTGAGGAAAATTTAAAACAGTAGAAAACCTTAGGAAAATGTTTAAATTCAAAAACCGGGCATTAGTTTTAAAGGTTTGGCCCAAAGTTGGGCCAAATGGGGAAAAAACTCTAACGGGTTGGGCCCAAGCCCAAAATATAAAACCCTCTTTAATGAACCCATTCAGCACACAACACTCTCATAAACACACCCACACAGCTGAGAAGAGAAGAGAGAAGAAACCCCCATTGTCACTATTCACATAGAACTTTCCAAGCTCATAACTTGAGCTACGAAGCTTCAATCGCCGCACCGTTTGTGGCCACGTGATCCTTGTGAAGAGCTCTACAAAGAAACTAGTAAGGAAATCATGAAATCCTTCTCAGTTCTTCCTTCCAAAATTTTGAGTTTTTAGGATTTTGTATTGAGTGAAATTTTGTGATTTTGGGTGTTTAGGTACACTCTAGCACTTGATTACCATTGGGTTTGGCTTCCAAAAATTTTGGGTAAGGTGATTAAATTCAAATCTCTTGTGGTTTTGTGGATTTGATGAACCCTAGGATGAATTGTTGCAAATTATGTGTATATAAATTGAGATTGTGATTGTTGGCAATTGATTGGAGCTTTGGAATTGAGTTGATGCTTGTTGGAGTTGATTGGTAGCTTGGATTGTGGTTGGAAGCTTAACTTGTGCTCAATTGGGGTTTTGTACATACTGAGAATCGGCTAAGGTATGGTTTCGGTTTCCTCTATGTAATATATAATATTTCTGGACACTTAGGCTAGTGACCCAAAGGATAGAATTAAATTAAATTAGTTGTTGGAATTGTTATATGATGATGTATGATGATTTGATGATTTGATGATTTGGGTAGTTGATGAATTGAAATGTTGATGATATTGAAGATTGAGATTGAAATTGATTATGATGATTGTTGGAAATGGTCGAATGATATTTGATTAATGTGTTGGTTGAAAAATGAATATATTATTATGTATTTGATAATGGGAATTGATTATTGCATAAGGTGGAGTGGTGAATTGAGGTATGAAAAATGGTAAAATTTGATGTGGGATGGAGTAATATGGTTTTGGTTTGGTTTTGGTTGTGAGAATTGAAAAATTGAGAATCTTGTGAATTTTGGTAAAAACTAGTTTTTAGTGAACTTTGACAGGTCATAACTTGTGCCTTAGTTTTCAAATTTTGTTGAAATTTGTTTAGAATTAAAGTTCATTAAAAGATCTTCAAATTGATGTAAACTTTGTAAAATTTGGATTTTTGTAGAGGAAGTTATGATCATTCAAAGTTTGGTGTCAAAATCTGAATTCTGTTCATGCTACAGAATTTGGGATTTCTGGTAGGTGTGCGCACGCACAGCCTTGTGGGCACGCACACCCCATGAATTTTTGAACCTATGCACACGCACAACCTTGTGCGCACGCACACACCGGGACATGGCTACTGATGGGAGCGCTAGCACGCCCTGTGCGCACACATAACCAACGAAGTTCTGCAAGTTGTGTGCACGCACAGCCCTGTGCGCACGCACACGTTGGAAGGTTTCTGTTGAGAGCCTTCGCATGCCTTGTGCGAGCGAACAGAATTAGAATATTTTGTACTTGTTCGTACACACACCTCTATGCGTACGCACACATTTGAAAATCCTCCTGGGCGTGTGCACGCACACCCCTGTGAGTACGTACAAGCCCTGTTTTTCAACTAAAATTCTGTTTTGAACTATTTCACCTTCTAAACAAGCTTGTAAACTTCGACGACACCTATTTTAGATTCTTTGGCTTATTTTTGGGTATTAAAACATGAGAGAGGTCCTAGGAGATTTAATTTGGTATTACCTTGAAAAGTTAGAAAATGGAGGCTTAGGTTTCTGATGTATTGAGAATGGGTTTGGTAGAGTGAGAAGGAAGAATGGTATATAAATTGAGAAATTGATGAACTAATGAGTTCGGAATGGAAATGTTGAATTGGCAGTGGTTGAGATGAGTCGAGGACTCGGAATGAAATAATGGATCCATGATATACTGAAAAATATTTTCTGAAAACCATTGAACTACTATTTTATACTGAGATTGTTAAGACGCTATGTGCTCGGTAGGGACGGCGGTTGGATCCCGCCTGCTTGCGTTGAGATGTGAGGTCCGTGGCAAGAGTATCCCGCTCGCATCCCTTCGGATCACTAGAGTGTGCAGGCACAAAATTCTGGACGGTGTTCCGAGCACCATATCTCGAGGGTTCCCAATTATGATTCCGAAGGGCGACATCTCCATGGAGATGTGTCGGGTTGGCAGTTGAACCAACAATGTGATATCACAGCCTATAGGACAGGCATTGATCATGTGTATCTTCTATCTGTTTGTTTGCTTTGCCGACTTGTAATTTCTTGCCTAATTGTAAAACATGCCTAATTGCCTACTTGAATTACTTGCCATATATGCCTATACTTGTGTTTTACTTGCATTGATATTATTTGTGTTTTCTAATGGGATTGAGGAGGTTCGGAAGGCGTAGCAATGGGATCGCATGGAGGATAGGTTGGTGAAGGCTGTGGGACAGCGGAGAACTATTAGATTAGAAAATCCTTTAAGTTAGATTACCTCTTTTTATTATGTTAAGGTTTTAAGTTATGCTTTACTGTTTTAGTTATGCTTTAAGATGAATCTTGTGATGGATATGAAGTTCTAGGATTTCCTCTGGCGTCCCGGAGTCTTATATCTTATATCACTGGGAACTGTTACCATACTGAAAACCGTATTCTGTTGTTGTTTTTCAGATGCAGGTCGCAACCCACCTCGGTGAGTTGTTTCGATGGTGACAGAGCGGAGGATCCTGGACATGTCTTAGAGTCTTTTTGCTTATTTTGTTTATATCTCTCATCTTTTGTATTTACTTTTGCCTAGAGGCTTATCTTTGAGAGAAAAACTTGTAGAAGCTGTTTTTAACTTTCAGACTTATGTATTGTCTATATATAGCTAGCCGGCTTAAACTCCGCGAGTCGTGGCTAGACCTTTATACTATTATACTCTTTTATTTTGTTATATTATATCTTTTTCTTGTGTGCTAAGTTTGTAGCTTCGTGTGTATGTTTTGCACTTTTCAAATCCTGTTTTTGAGCTATATCCTTTATCGGGCTTCTAGACTATATTAATTCTTTCTATATATTATATGTATGAGTTTAGGACTGTCGTAACCTTTGATTAACCTTTGCTTTACGATGCGAGATAAAGATTAGGATAATTAGGGTGTTACAGTAACAGTAACAAATAAAGACCTGGACCAATTCAAAATTTCCAAGGCTAAGCCTATTTTCAAAAATATTTGCCAATACCGATAAAAATGACGACACCATTCAGAAATTCAAGAATGAGAAAGCAAGAAAATATTCAATTAAACAACACAAAAAAGACAAAGTAGAATGCAAGAAACAGAGCAAGAAAAAGGGGATAAAGAACCAACCTTGAAGAAGTGCGAAACAAAGAGCACTTCAAACGGTAAAACACGAATGTTCCTCTTCAAACTGTGAACAAAGTCCTCTAAGCTTCAAGATGAAGAAACCTTGAACACAATAAGCAAGTACATGAAAGGGAGATGAAAGGACTGAAGAAGGAGAAAAGGGTGCAAGCATTTCAGAAGAAAAGGGAAAAAGAAAGAAAGAGAAGAGAATTGAATATTTATAAGGCACTAGGGGCGAAAGTGTCATTTTGCATCCCTCATTAATGACATGCGCGAAACTGCCAACGTAACGTATGCCATGTCGTAAAGAGACATAACGTTTCAAAGTTTTCAAAAACACGTCGAGTATCCGACCTACTGAAGGCAGTATACCCGATATAGGAAACCGAGCCTACTAATGCTCGAGCTTGACTTCATAAAAGCTTGGACTCAAGCAGAGGCACTATTCATACCCTGGCCCAAAAATATAGCCAGGCCCAAAATGAATAAAGGCACACTCAAGAGATCTTGCCTCCTCTACACCTACCCGACCTTATAGAGGTTGGGTGGGACGACAATAGTTCAACATTACTTATCTAAATAAGTAACTAACTGTTAAGATATCTCTCATTTATCTAGACGGGAGATCTCAACAACTTTCCAAGATAAAAGGAATGATCATCCATCATCAAAGGTGGATCTACTCTAAAAAGGTGGTTATCATTTCTACTATAAATACACTAACAATCTCAGGTATAATCAAAATCCAATCTAATAAAAGCATGCTTCAAACCCATGCTAACTTAGGCAATCGAAGTCTCTTGTAGGTACTACCCCCCACCTCCTCACGAAGAATTCGAACGGCGGCACCTAAGCTTCAATACATGTCGAATGCTGCCTCAGAAGGAGTATGGACCTTACGTCCAGGCCCAAATACAACCCAGTTTTAGGTAACCCCGGGAACAGTATCTTTGGTTGATATATGAGTCAGTTAAGAATGAATCACTAAATAGTAGACAAATAAGTTGTGTTATAGCAAAACATTACATGTTCACATATATGAAGTCAGAAACTAAAGTTAGAGATCATTTGGTATTCAGATTCTGACTTTGTTGGATGTCAAGGCAATTTTGATCCACTGCAGGTATATTCATATGTTCATTGAAAGAGTTCTTTAAAAAATTTTGAGAATTTTATGAATAATAGATGTTTTATAGAAATAAAGTAGTTTTTATGAAAATTTTGGGTGTCATATTATTTTATGATATATTGTTTCAATGGGAGTGTGCATTTGGATGCTCATATGGTTTAGAGAAATTTATGGATAATAGATGTTTTTGCAGAAATAAAGTATTTAGTTTTGTTTCACTTTGACTCATGATCTTGTAAAGTTTATTAAAGTTAGACCAGTTGAAAATAGGCATGCATGATATTATTTTCGCATGTAATTTCTAAATTTTCTCATCTAAATTTGATGTGTGTCGTTCAGTATATTAGTATGATGATAATCGTGGTTTCATCACAACACTAACGTGATAAAAGTTGCGGTAATTCCATAACTGATATATGAGACGGACCAGATTGTTAAAGTAATCAGGAAAATAACATTCTGATGCGTGTATAAAGTTTATAAGATGTGATTATGTTAGGATATATATATATATAAAAGGAGATTGTTAGGAAATTATTAATTTTTTAATTTATTTATGGGTAATATGTATATCAATCATAATCACAAAATTAAGTTATTTTACATTAAATGACTTATATAACAGTGATGTCATTTATTTTCATAAATGCTGAATTAAATAAGTCATTATTACTTTTGATTTGAAATAAAATGATATTAAAACCAAGTATACTATTTTATTTAGACTTTAGGATTTAATGGGTGTCACACTCAAATATAAATAATGACTTCAAGGTTTTGGTCTCCAACACATCAAAACCATCTCTATAGCTCTTTTTTCATTAGAGGAGTTGCAATTCAGCCCTATTAGGAATACACACAAAAAATTTTGGTTGAGGAAGATCAAAGAACTAAAATCTTCTAATTTTGCTCATGAATTTAGGTACGCTTCTGCATTCAGGTATTTCTTTCTTATGATTTAACATGGATAGTTAAAGAATTCTAAAAATTTCTAACTTAAAACACCTTTCTGTGTCACGGTTAAAATATTTTAGTGCTATTTTCTGATAATTCTTCTTGTTTCACCCTCTGAACAAGAATTTGTGTCACGGTTAGAAAATTTCGATGTCAAAATAAAAAAACTTTTCGTGTCAGATTCAAAACTTTCGGTGTTTTTTTTTATAATTCTGCACAATTCAAATTCAAATTATTCTTTTTCTTAAAGGAATGACTATGGGTACAAAATATGCGAAAAAGAAAATGTGCGATGTACACACATTGTGTGAGTAATTTTTATTAAATTTGGATCAATTTTGTTGAATTTAGTTGACAAAAATACTTGAATATATAATCAGACCACAAATTGAAATAAGTGATTTTGGAGATAAAAAATTATTATTATACTTATAT
>NC_029794.2:42708723-42710382 GCF_000816755.2 Arachis ipaensis
ATAAATTTAATTTTTTATTAATCATTAAATTTTGGCTGATCCATTTGCCATGAAGATAGAGACGTGAGGTCACATGGTAAAACTTAAAGAAGAAGCATCCGATTAAATTAAAGAAAGATAGCATCCGATCCAAACCAGAGATACGTATGCTAAAACTCACTAGGAGATAAACTCTACCGAATGATTAATGATATCAATTTGTATTGGGAAGTCACAAAAAGATTTTTTTATACGTTTTGGTAGCTTTTTAGGATATAAACTTTGTTTTGTTCGACTTCTTATCGGCTAGTACATCTTTTTATTATAAAAAAATTAAAATAAAATATTTATATTTTTGCCATGGAAAGAAAGAAAGTATCGATACTGTTACGTTGATTATATATGAAAAAATTGTATTTCCGAGAAAAACTAGCCTTTAACTCAAATTAGAATTCATCCTAACTGCATGCATCATTCCAGCCATTTCTATTCATAAGTCGGCGATTTTTGTTGGTCATGAAGAAGATTGACATTACAAAATGCTTGTAATAAATTATATATTTATTGAAATAGAATAAATTTAAAATATTATAATATATACAGAAAAATTATTTATTATATAAAGTTTATAAAAAATATTTTTAAGATTAATTAAATTGTATATATAAAGTGTATTTTTAATTTAATTCCAATATTCAACTATATAATTTCTAGAAACAGCGATGAGCTAAAGAAATATACACGTGAAAGATAAAGATCAAATTTTGTATTGACATTAAAAAATGCTTGTAATAAATTATATATTCATTGAAATGGAACAAATTTAAAATGGTGTAATATATACGAAAAAATTATTTATTATTTAAAATTTACAGAAAATATCTCTAAGACCAATTCTAAACTTCTCTAAATTACAGTTAGTGTACTCTTCTAATTTTTAATCTTATTTGTACTTTACTTATCACTTATTGTAATAAAAAATTAGGTTTTTTCAAATATATTAGTGTCTGTTTGGTTTTAATTTTCTGCCTTATTAAACAATGCTTCTAAAATCAAATCCTTTTTAACTTTTTTTTTAATAATTTGATTACAAATTTTGTAGGAGAAAAATATACTTTTTTAATCTTAAATTTCATTTCATTTCGATTTACTTTCAACATTTTATTTTGTGTTAATTTTATCCTTACTTCAATTTAATTAAAGAACATTAAATTCTAGTAAAATAAAATTAAAATTAAATAAAGTTAAATAAATAAAATTTAAGAATAAAATTAAAATAATCCTCAAGTTGCATATATAAAGTGTATTTTTAGTTTAATTCCAATTTTCAGCTATACAATTTTTAAAACAGCGATGAGCTAAAGAAGTATACGCATAAAAGATAAAGATCAAATTTTTTTTTGACAGTCAAAAATGCTTGTAATAGCCAATGAGTTATAGTTCAAATGACATAATCTCCCCCTATTCAATTAAGAAGTTGCGGGTTTGAGTCTCTTATCTTTAGTAAAAAAAAGTGCTTGTAATAAATTATATATCTATTGAAATGGAAGAAATTTAAAATGTTGTAATATACACGGACAAATTATTTCTTATATAAAGTTTATAGAAAATATTTTTAAAACCAATTCTAAATTTCTCTAAGTTATAATTAGTGTGCTCTTTTAATTTCTAAGATTACTT
>NC_029794.2:42711123-42712532 GCF_000816755.2 Arachis ipaensis
TATCTAAATAAAAATAAATATTAAAAAATATGGGGAATGGAGAGTGATACTGATATAGTAATACATGTTAAGATAAAGGAAGCAAGAAAGGAAGAAATAAGAATAAGTGGATGTGGACACGGCGCAGCCTTTTAAATTTCGTCTATCCCGGAAGCCACGCCTTAATTCGCGATTTCCGCCCACTAATGAGGTAATAATTCCAACTTCTTTGATTACGGCTTTATTCTCCCCACTCCCTTGTGACCGTAGCAAATCACCGTTTAATTCAATTCATGCACCCATTCCCATACCACACGCACCTAGTCTTGTCTCTATTATTTCCCTTCTGTCATTAGCTCACCTCCAAATACTAATTTTTTTTTTTAATTAATCTTTGATACACGAATATTAATATGAACACGAAATATGACAGACATACGAATTTTAAAATTTTATAAGATACACACACACACATACACACACACATATATATATGATATATTTTTAAAAAAATAAGAATGATACTTTGATATTTTATTAATATGAAAAACATAAATTAATTTTTTTAATTATTTTTAATAAATAATAATATATACTATTTTTAAATTTATTTCAAGAATACATGCTAAGAATAAGATTGAACATGCTGATACATGATAGTATTTAGATGTGTCCAAATTAGGGGCGAAGCTAGGTTGAAGTTTAGGGAGGGGCTAAAAATTAATCTTATAATAGAAAAAGAGTAAAATAAAATTTAGGGGAGGCTAAAGTAAAATTTATACACAATTATTCCAAATATATCTAAATTTTTTTTATTTTTTATTAAGACATATTAAAATACAGTTAAATACAAAAAATATATATGTCAAACAAATATCAATGATTTGTGATGTCATTTAATTACATGTCCAAATAGTTGTTATATTTATGCATTGCAAACATATTAATTCAAGGCATAATGGTAGTTTACTTTGCATTTCATTCACAATCAAATCATACACAAACTACCATTAAACCAAGTTGGTTCCTACAGCTTGTTAACAAAATACAGACCACATATCATAATCACATTCTTTTACCTTAAACCCTCTCTATCTTTATTTAATATAGAACACCAATTCTATTTAAGTTCGAAAATTGATCATGAAAATATATATCTAAAATAAAATTCTCAAATTGACTATCAAATACTAAAAATAGAGTAAAAAAATTCTAATGGGACCAAATTAATTAATTTAATGAGACAAATAATTATATTGTTATATACTATTCAAAAAAATTTTGAAGTATAGTGGAGACACTTGTCTCCACATCTTAATACATAAATCCGTCTTTCAATTCCAAATATTAAAGATAAAATAATATTTTATTCTAAAAAATTGAAAATAATTTTTTTTGAATTTATCTAAAAAATACATGTTAAGATTATA
>NC_029794.2:42712542-42728470 GCF_000816755.2 Arachis ipaensis
CCAAAGAGAAATATTTATATTTTAAACGTAGTTTGGAAATGTCTAAAGAGAAAATAAAAAAAAAAAGAGAAAAAAAACTCAGCATTAACAATCAAACAAATTGGTCATTAGTATACTTCAGCGTAAAAATTAGAAAAGGCAAGTGGTGGTGCAGCTGGATATTTTAGTTGAGTCGATATTAGAGATGAGATGGTACCAAAAGTGGAAAAAGCCCAACCATTGCTTCACACAAGAGGGCACCTAGTGATTGGCCACAATGTCAAAAAAAGTGGTACCCAAGCTGCGAAACACCACACAACTCGCAATATATACCAATTCAACAGGTCTAACCTTCGACGACCCCACTAGTAATTCATTCTACTAATCTTCCTTTGACCAAATTAAATTTCTAGATTTCTATTCTAAACAAAGATATCAACAACACTATTCTAGTTCCACGGTTCAACGTAAACAGACAACTATTTTCATTCTTTCCTCCCTTACTCCCCCATGTTAGGTGTTTTGGATAAGCTTCAACCTTCATGTGCCGCTCCCATCCTTCCTCTCCTTTTCCTCCATTCAATCCAATTTAAAATTTTATTCTAATTTTATATTCATTAACATAAACAAAACTCCTCGTCTTAATTCACGTACTTGCTTACTTACCAAAACCTCTCTGTTAATGCTTGAAAAAAAAGGCAAGTTTTATTATATTGTGGATAATTTGAAAATCATTTTCCACACCAAGCCGACTTTCAAATTCCTCGTTCTCCATGCTGCCAGTCCACGCGTCTTTCCTCACTGTCTCTCTCTCACATCCATTTCCACATCTATAAATACCGGTCCTCTCTTCACTTGAACATTTCAATTATTCCACAGCCCAAATTAAAAACCTACAACCCTATCCAAATACATCACACACATCAAAATCTATTTTGTCTCTGAAAAATGGTTGATTTGCATTGGAAAACAAACATGGTCAACTCCGACATGTCATCAAATTCTCCAAAACTTTCTAAGCCCTCACAGTCACCGCGCGGTCCCTCTCTGCATGTTCCATTCCCCACCACAACAGACTTCTCCCCCGCACCTCCTCCGCTCTGTGCCGCCTACGACCAATACCTCCGCCTCCCGGACCTCCGAAAACTGTGGTCCCACAGAGACTTCCCAACCTGGAACAACGAGCCAATCCTAAAACCCGCTTTGCAAGCTCTTGAAATCTCGTTCCGGTTCCTCTCCACTGTGTCATCGGATCCAAGACCTTACGCAAACCTAAGAGAATGGAACCGTAAGATTGAGTCACTCGCCACGTGTCAGATCGAGATCATATCTATTCTCTGCGACGACGAGGAGCAAGACACGGAAACACGTGGCACCGCACCAACCGCTAATCTCGCAGAATCCGGTAACAGAATTAGTTACAGCGAGTCCAGCCTGCTCCCGAGACTCGCCACGTGGCGGAGATCGAAGGACGCAGCTCAGAGGATCCTCCTCACCGTGGAGTGCCAGATGACAAGGTGTCCGTACACTTTGGGCCTAGGTGAGCCCAATCTCTCGGGAAAGCCCAGTCTCCTTTACGATGCGGTTTGCAGGCCCAGAGAACTCCACACGCTCCAGGCGACGCCGTTGGAGGGGAACTACGAGAACGTGAACGTTCATGCGGCGCACCAGATCTTGGAATCGTGGATCCGCGTAATGCAGAAGCTTCTCGAACGAATTGCTGGATCAATCGAAGGGAGGAAGTTCGAGAAGGCCGCGAGTGATCTCGACGCGGTGGAGCGGATCTGGAAGCTTCTGGAAGAAGTTATGGATGTCCACATGGCTATGGATCCTAACGATTTCTTGAAACTGATGAAGAGCCAGCTGGCAATGAGGTCGTTGAAAAACGGTTGCGTCGGCGAAACGGTGCCGTTTTGTTTCCGGTCGAGGGAGTTGGTTGAGGTGGCGAGGATGTGTAAGGAGCTGAGGGAGAAGGTGCCGGAAGTAGTCGGAGCGGAGGCGGATCCAACGGGAGGGCCGAGGATTCAGGAGGCAGCGATGAGGCTTTACGCGGCGGCGGCGGAGGAGGAGAGGGAGAAGGTGGAGGTGCTGCAAGGGATGCAGGCGGTGGAGAAGGCTATGAAGGGGTTCTTTTATGGATACAAGCAGATGGTGGCGGCGGTTATGGGGAACGTGGAGGCGACTGGGAACCGAGTTGGGATGGGTTGCGAGGGTGGTGACTCATTGACTCAGATATTTATGGAGCCTACTTATTTTCCAAGCTTGGACGCCGCCAAAACTTTCTTGGGGTACTTTTGGGATAACAAAACTAACAACAATAATAACGATCATGGTAAACGTGTTAATAGTTTTGTTGCCGATAGAAGGATTCGATGCTAGAGAACACTAGCCACGGGTGATGATTGATGAAGAACAAGGTGGTGGTATTTCATTGGGTAACAGTTCAATCTTAGATCATTAGTGATAGATGAAGCTTAGGGAACGGGAAAAAAAAAGGAAAGTATTTATAGTTTTACTTAAAGTTTGAAAGAAAGAGGAGTGAGTACAATTTTGTAACGGGTTGTTGTACACTTGTATAATTACATGTTCTGCCAATCTTTTTATAATAAAGACAATTTTTTTTTTTTTTTAAGAATGTGTCCATATTTTGTTAATATTATGAGTTATAATTTGTGTTCATTAATTAGTACTTAATAACTATATCTAAAGAGGATACCGATGGGAGAGAGTGGCGATGAGTACATGAGGGTGAAACACGGTGAGGTAGCCAGTAAAACTGGCAGAAGCAATAAAGGAGAGAGTGAGAGAAGGTTTGTGCAAGATGTTAAAGGGAGGGAAGAGGGAGGGGGAGGGTGATCAGATCAATCTCAAAACTAATTGTATTGCGTGTGATTTTTTAGCAACTTATAACTAAGAACGCGTCACTTGGTAGGTGATTGACTGATCGCTTGGCAAAAGTTATAGAAAAGCAAAAAGACAAAGATTTATCGAGTGTGATATCTATTGAAGAAGGTAAGACTATCCTTATAACTTCGTATAAGGATACTAATGTGATAAAGATGTTGGAAAAAAAATATGAATTACACTACGATCACTAACAGGGTGCGGAGGTTAAAGGGAGGTTATGACATTCTTGATGTGGGAATAGTTATTTCTTAGTGAAATCTGATTTGGTAGAAGATCGTGTAAACGTGTTTCTTAGAGGGCCTTGGATGTTAGGGGATTATTATTTAGCAGTGAAGCCTTGGACATCTAAATTTAGATTCGGTGAAGGATCATTTGGATTTACCCCCATATGGATACGTATAAACGGCTTGCTATATGGTACTATGATGAAGATGCAATTATGAGGATATATGCGGCGATTGGAAATCCTATTAAAATATATTTAGCAACAAAACTAGTTAAAAGAGGAAGGTATACACGAGCGTGCGTTTTGGTTGACCTTGGGGTTCCGGTCATGAGAAAAATCAAGGTTGATGGTGTCTATTTTGATGTTGAGTATGAAAACTTGAGTTATATATATCTGAGAAGTGTAGTTGTTTTGGCCACATTGCACATGACTGCGAGAAACCGAGAGTCAAGAAAATGGCATAGCCAGAGCTGTTGCAACTGGTAGAGCTTGTTCTAGAAACAATGGTAAGAGAAATAATACGAGGGTGGAAGGTTTAGTTTTTGAATTTGGAAACCCTAAAAATCTCATGCAAGAGCAAAGTGAGAAGACGACGTTGCATGAAGAAACTAACTCACATGCAAAGAGTGATGGTTGGACTAGGGTTGAGAGGAGATCAAAGGGCAAATGAGTCAATTCGCATAATAATTCATCCAATCCTAATAATTTGAAAATAGTAGGTCCCACACATTCTAATTCCGCCAAAAAAAATCATTAATGCGCACGCCTTCACAACGTGTGACGATGAATTATAATGGTGCAATAAAGAATTTCTGTAATGGTGCATTGACAATCAAGAATAATAAAATGGTCTCAACCGCGGGTCAACCTCATGCTATGTTTATTCCATTAAACGAAAAAGATAACCACTACTCCATGCACAAGGATATGGAGAAAAGGAATGGTGCCATGGTTTCTACTATTGGAGTAGTGCACGAAATTGAACTTCGCACAACTGAACCGGCAAGTGCACCGGGTCATCCAAGTAATACCTTAGGAGAGTAAGGGTCGAATTCCACGGAGATTGTCGGATTGAGCAAGCAATGGCAACCTTGTAAATCTTAATCAGGCGATTAGAAAAGATGGTTGTTTGTTTGAAAGCATAAACGAATTAGTAAAGAACGAAATACCAGATTGATGTGAAGAAAGTGATAAAGATTCTATTAAGGCTTCGGAGATGCGTATTCTTTCCTGATTAACTTTTAGTACTGTCTACTTCAATAACAAATGATTCATTCATTGGCAGCCATAAGTGACTAACTCATGTCCTCTCATCAAGTTAATCTCTTCTAACCACAGCAGTCCACCATATCCGAGCAACTTATGTCCTCTCATCAAGTTGACTCATGGCTTCTCACTGTAGCCGAAGATGAAGCTCAAAGCAATTCACTCTCCTTTGCGATCCTACTCAGAACGCCACAGACAAGGTCGGATCTTCCGAATCTGAGAGTGCTACTTCTCTGACTCTAGTCTTAGCACCACAGAGACCTTAATAACCCACGGTCAACAGAATTTCATGTCACGTATCCAAAGTTGCCCAAGCACGCTCTTGGAATCCCCAATGCATTCTCTAGCTTTAGTTCAATGCTATCCAGATCTGGACTCGCACGAAACCCATGTAGAACAAGGATGTATGTCACGGTTCACCCTCAATTCATTGAGATTGAAGAACGAGAACGTATAAGAGAATAGAATCAGACATATTGAAATAGAAACAGTAATATTATTAATCCATGAGAATCAGCAGAGCTCCTAACCCTAACTTAGGAGGTTTAGTTGCTCATAGCTTACAGAAAATAGTGTGTAATTCGAAAATAAGGTTGTAGAAGATGAGGCAGAAGATCCTAAACATGGGTGATCTTCTCCTTTAAATACTAATCTAATAACTAGAGATTACAGAAATAAGATAGACTGGACTCTTAGTGCGAAAATCCACTTCTTGGGCCTACTTGGGGAGTGTTCAGGCTGAGTTTGGGGTGACTCCACGTGCTGGAACTCCTCTTGGGGCGTTAGACGCCAGGCTTGCTCCCTTTTGGGCGTCCAAACGCCAGCTTGCTCCCTTTGGGGTGTTGAAACGCCAGATAGGGGGTCAGATAGGCGTTCAACACCCGTTTTGGGACTTCCTCTTCAAAGATAAGTATGGATCATTATATATTATTGGAAAGCCTTAGATGTTAGCTTTCCAATGCCATTGAGAGCGCGCCAATTGGACTTCTGTAGCTCCAGAAATGCTCATTCGAATGCACGGAGGTCAGAGTCTGACAGCATCTGCAGTCCTTTCTCTGTCTCTGAATCAGGCTTTTTCAAAACTTGCCAGAATCACCCAAAAATCACCTAAAAACATAAGAAAAACACAAAAACTCAAAGTAACATCGAAAAAGTGATTTTTGCATAAAAACCTACTAAAACTTGATAAAACTTAACAAAACATAACTAAAACTCTATGAAAATAATGCCAAAAAGCGTATAAAATATCCGCTCATCAGAACACCAAACTTAAACTGTTGCTTGTCCCCAAGAAACCAAAAACAAAGTAGGATTAAAAAGAAGAGAAGGAGATAATAAATCTCAGAGATTTCAGTGAAGCTCAGTTCTAATTGATGAGCGAGGCTAGTAGCCATTTACTTCTGAAGAGTTTTGGCATCTCACTTTCCTTTGAATCTCAGAAGCATTGACATCCTTAGGAACTCAGAATGTGGATGATATTATTGATTTTCTTAGTTTATCTTTTCTTGATTCTTGAACACAACTTCTTTTTGAGCCTAGCCATGACCCTAAGCATTTTGTTTTTCAGTATTACCACCGGATATATAACGCCACAGGCACTTAACTGGGTGAACCCAATTGGATTGTGATTCAGCTTTGCTAGAGTCCCCAGACAGTGGTACCCAGAGTTCTTAGGCACACTCTTTTGCTTTTGGGATCACAACTTTAACTGCTCAGTCTCAAGCTTTTCACTTGACACCTTCATACCACAAGCATTTAGTTAGGGGAGGCAGCTAATTTGAACTTTTTAGGCCAAGATTTTGTTTCTTTAGAACCTCCTAACCATTGATGTTCAAAGCCTTGGATCCTTGCTCTTGCCTTTTAGTTTTAAGAGCTATTGGCTTTTTCTTTTTCTCCCTTTTTTTTTTGTTTTCTTTCTCTCTTTTTTTTTTCGCTTTCTCTTTCTCTTTTTCTTTTTGGGCCTTTTTCTTGCTTTAAGAATCAATTTTATTGATTTTTCAAATTACCATTAATACTTTTCCTTTTTCATCCCTCTTTCAAAAGCCAACACACTTTACTCCAACATCAAATATGCACTGTTAATTCATGCATTCAAAAAGTAAAAGCAAGGCCACCATATCAAATAATTGGACTATTCTTATTATATAACTCGAAATTATGTATCTCACTTTTCTCTTTTTTCAAATAAATTTTTTGTTTAAGCATGGTGAGAGATATATGAAATATTTCGTAGCTTAAGACAAAACAAAAAGATGATCATGCACTAAAACCAGAAAACAGACAATGAAACACAATGGAAAACAGAAAAATGACATTAAAATAACATAAGCAAGGGGGTAATAGAATGTGACCACCTTAGTGATGGTGGCTACTACTTCCTCTAGTGGATCCAATGGAGCATTTAAGCTCCTCTATGTCTTGCCCTTATCTTAGTTGTTCTTCCCTCAAGGCTCTTTGATCTTCTCTTATTTCATGAAGATTGGTGGACTGCTTTAGGTGTTCTAACCTCAGCTGATCCATGTTGGAGCTCAATTCTCCCAAAGAGGTATTCAGTTGGTCCCAATAGTTTTGGAAAGGAAAATACATTCCTTGAGGCATCTCAGGAATTTCTTGTTGAGGCGGCTGCACACGCTCTTGTTGTGGTGCCTGCGCAGGCTCTCTAACATGCTCCATCCTTCTTTTCGTGATGGGCTTGTCCTCCTCTATGGGGGTGTCTTCTTCTGTGACAATTTCAGCTGAATTGTATAGATGACAGATGAGATGTGGGAATGCCAGCCTTGCTTGGGTGGAGGGCTTTTCTACCACCTTGTACAGCTCTTGAGGTATCACCTCGTGTACCTCTACCTCATTTCCAAGCATAATGAAGTGAATCATTATTGCTCGGTCTATGGTAACCTCATAATGGTTACTTGTTGGGATGATAGAGCGTTGGATAAATTCCAACCATCTTTTTGCCACGGGCTTGAGGTCAAGCCTACCTAGTTGGTATGGCCTGCCTTGCGCATCCCTCCTCCATTGTGCTCCTTCCACACAAATGTTCGCAAGCACTTGGTCTAACCTTTGGTCGGTGTTGACCCTTCTAGTGTAAGAGTGTGGGTCTCCCAACATTTGTGGCAATTTGAGCGCCACTCTTACACTCTCCGGACTGGAATCCAAGAATCTCTCTTGGACCATGGTGCGCCAATTCTTGTGACTTGGGTTCACACTTGTATCATGCATTTTTGTGACCCATGCATTGGTATAGAATTCTTGCACCATTAGTAATCCAACTTTCAGGATAGGATTGGTTAGGACTTCCCAATCTCTTCTCCAGATTTCTTGTTGGATTTTTGGGTACTCATTCTTTTTTAGTCTAAAGAAGATTTCGGGGATCACCCTTTTCTTTGCAACTACTTCATAGAAGTGGTCTTGATGAGCCTTGGTGAGGAATTTCCTCATTTCCCAAGGTTTGGAGGCGGAAGTAATGGCTTTTCCTTTCCTCTTTCTAGTGGACTATCCAACTTTGGATGCCATACTTAGGAATGGTAGAAGTCAAAAAGTAAACCTTTTGCAACACTAAAGTTAAGAATTTTTCTCGACCTCGAGCAAATATGAACAAAAGGGAAGAGAATAGTAGAGATAGAGAGAGAGAGAGGGTTTCGGCCAAGTGGGGGTTATTGTGTATGAGGTGTGTGTTTGAAGGGTTGTATGATGGCTTATTTATAGAAGCGGGTTAGGGTTAGGTTTCGGTCATGAGGAAGGGGGAAATGGGTGGAAAAAAGTTTGAATTTGAAGTGAGTGGGGGTTGGTGGGAGTTATGATGGGTTTAGGGAAGTGTGTGTATTGGGAAAAGAGAAAGTGGTGTGTGGGTTCAAGGTATAGAAAGGTGAGAGATAGAGGGTGGGGTAGGTGGGATAAGTGGAGATTCTATGGAGCCCACTGATGAGTCCATATTTGATGGTATATTTTGACACAATTTGGATGGATTCTAGCACATGAACTCACACTTAAGCACCAAAATAGCATACTTTTGTGTTCTATCCCCAATTTGATCCTAAATGTGAAAACATACAATTTTGTGCTCGAAATGAGCAATTTAATTCCACTTTTATTCCATTTGATACCATGACATGTTTGCTGAGTGCTTTCAGACCTTAGAGGTAAGAATGAATAGCCAAAAGTGGAAGAAAGCATGTACAAGGAAGAAAACATGAAGAAAACAAGGAAAAGCACACACAGCGAAGTGTGCGTGCGCACAAGTAAGTGTGCGTGCGCACAAGAAAGAATTTCCATGTGTGTGGGCGCATAAGCACCTGTGGGTATGCACAGGTCAATGTTCATCCAAGTGTGCGTACGCACACATCTGTGCATACGCACACATCTGTGCATACGCACAGGACCTAATGACGGCGAAAATTATTGTCGGTCTAGAATTTCTCTTGTAGAAATAAGAATTTTGTTGTAAGCATAGATCCAAACCAACAAACAACTCTCGCATCAAATTAAAATATAGTTTTGTCACATGTACAAACCCCAAATAAGAATTAACCGAAGTATTTAGACTCCGGGTCGTCTCACGAGGAATTGCAATGAAGTGTATGCTTATTGGCTAAAAAGGGGTAAGGGGGATTTTTTTTTTTGAAAAATTTTCAAACATACTAAAAACAAAACTTATACTATAAGAAAATTGCAATTCAAAAATAACTAGACTAATCAAAACATGAATGCAACAAATAACCTATCAATAAAAGCAAAATACATAAGAGTATAGAAAATAACAAAAACTACCTACAATGGCAACTCCAATCACTTATTAACCAAATCTAAAAGAGAGTGGAAAGAGTTTACCATGGTGGGGTGTCTCCCACCTAGCACTTTTAGTTTAAGTCCTTAAGTTGGACATTTGGGAGGCTCCTTGTCATGGTGGCTTATGCTTGTATTCATCCTTGATCCTCCAAGAATGCTTGCTCCTCAATTGGTTGTCAGAATTTCCAACCATTTCCACCAAGCTTGGGTGAGATTCTTCCCAAGATATGAGCTCCCAAAATTGATCCTCATATATTCCCGGATCCCAAATCTTGTTTCTACACCCATCTTCAAGTTGATAATCACAATTCCAATTGGGTGAGAAGTGATCCGAATTCTCAAGCAAACACCAAAGCATCTTCCTAGACCCCTTTAGTTGAGAACTATACCAACCATTGCACTTAGACTTCGAGTTTCCAACCATAAGGAACCTTGATTGGCATTTCCACCCACTAACCAATTCTCTCCTACTCTTGACTCCACAAAGAGCTCTAAGTTGCCCATCCGTCTCAAGTAAACCATATTCAAGTGAGAAATTAAAGCTTAGGGATAAGAATTTTATCCCCTTGAATGTTGTATTGGATGGTGACTTAGGAAGGGGTGGTTCCAATGATCTTGCAAGCTCCACTCCCTTGTGCTCTTCTTTGACTATCTCCACCTCTTTATAACTTTTCTCAACTTCAACCTCTTCCTCTTGGTGGCTTGCTTCCACTTCAATTTCTTCTTCATTGCTCACCAAAGGCATGAGAGGTTGTGCATCTTTTTCTTTGATCTCCATGTCAAACCCAATTGGAGAGGATTCAATTGTACATAAGAATTCTTCAATGATTGAATCCATCTCTTGGTTAACTTCTTCAAAGGCTTCAATCGCTTCTTCCGGCTCCATTATCTTAACTTCCTCCTCTTGTTGCACTCCTTGCTTCAACTCCTCTTCTTTACCTTGAAGCTCTAAACTCACTCCCTTACTAGGCTCCTTAATTGCTTCTCCACATTCGTCAATGGGAGTGCCTTGGTTGCTTAGGCTTAGTCGGGAGGAGGCTATATTGCTAACGGCTTCCACTAGGATAACCATCTTGGCTCCTAGCTCTTTAAACTTCTTTTCATCCTGTTCTTGTCGCCTTAAGATATGAGATTCAAGATCTCTCAATTCCAACATGGAGGCTTCATCGGAGGGTAGTGGTGGAAGAGAGGGTTCATTGTTTGAGGGGAAGGCATTATAGTTGGAAGGTGGTTCATTTTGGTAAGGGTATGGAGTTGGTGTATATTGAGGTGGTTCTTGAGAGTAATTGTGTTGGAATGGTGGTGGTTCCATGTGTGGTTCATATGGTTCACAAGGTGGTTGGTATGGTGGATAAGGATTAGGGTCATATGGGGGTGTTTGGTGATAGGGGGCTTGTGAGTAAGGCAGTTCAAAACCATGTTGAGGGGGTGGTTCATAGGCATGTGGTGGTGGTTGTTGACAATTACAATAAGGATCACCACATCCATTAGATTGATATGCACTAGGATTAGAATTATACGCATAAAAAACCGGAGGTTGTGGTTGCCAATAAGGTTGATCAATCCTTTGAGGCTCCTCCCATCCTTGATTGTTCCATCCTTGATGCACATCCTCATTGTAGCTTCCATTCCCTACAACATAATTTGAGCCAAACTCATAGCCAAAGTGAGGATGAGAATTCATAATAGTAAATAAAAACAAAAGCTAACAAAAAAAGCAACAAAGTCCTAAAACTAACAAAAACTAACAAATAAGCAAAAAGCAAACATATTCACAATATTCACAATAGCCAACAATATAACACCATTGCAACTCCCCAGTAACAGCGCCATTAATTTGACACAAGGATTTATATCGGTTCGGAATTCCACAAAATAACTCCGTTGTTAGTATAGTTCAAACCAATAGTCAATCCTCAAATCAAATTAAATTTGAGTTGTCACAAGTAACAAACCCCAAATAAGAATTAACCGAAGTATTTAGACTCCGGGTCGTCTCACAAGGAATTGCAATGAAGTGTATGATTATTGGCTATGAAGGATGCAAGGGGGTTTTTAGTTGATAAGAGGGGCAACAAAATAAGTGACAAGAAAAGTAAATCAAACAAGTAACTAAAGAAAGCAAGTAATAAAGAGAGACATTCATGGCAAGTGTTGAGATCATAGGCTTTCTATCCTAGTCATGCAATGATTAATTTATCTTATTTAGTCAACTCCAACAAATAGGGAGAAAGTCAAACAAGACTAATCAATCATACCACAATAATAAACAAGAATTTATCTTATTACGTCATATAAACAAGAATTTATCTTATTACGTCATCTCCAACATTGGAAGAAGATATAGGTTATCTTCCATGAGAGAAAGTCTAACAAGACTAGCTAATCTCAATCCAAAAGTCCTAATCAACTTACTAATTAAATTAGCAAAAGATTAGCGTCAATGGAAATAATATTAGCTAACAACTCTAGATCACCAACATGAGTTGGGTTTTTATGACTCAAGATTGCCTAATTACTCTCTCCAAGCCAAGAATGCTCAAAATCTACTCTAACATCCAACCAAGCATTTTGTCAAACACTTGGAAGGCATAAAAGGGAAGCATAATAAATGACAAGAAATAGTAAAATCTATCAACTACCAATTACAAGAAAAGTAAATCAACAACTTAAATCCTCAATAAAAGAACATCAAACATTAAATTTCATTAAATGTAAACAAATTCAACATGAGCATTCAAAAACATAAAAGAGACATAAAAGTAAAATTAACAAGAGAACTAAGAAGAATAGAGTAGTAGAAACAAAAAATTGGAAAGGAAACAAGATGAAATTAAGAAATCATGCCTAGATCTAAGATGGATTAACCTAACCTAATTCTAGAGAGAAGAGGGAGCTTCTCTCTCTAGAAACTAACCTACATGATGCTATACTACCAAACAATTTCTCCCCCCTCAATCCTTGAGTTCAATAGCATCAGAAATGAGTTGAATTGGGCCCAAAATGAGCTAGAAATCGCTGGTCACAATTTCTCTTTAGTGGACCCACGTCCTCCATCGGCGCGCGCGCGTACATGGCGTGTGCGCGCCCCTATGCATCAGACAACATATGGCAAATTTTATATCATTTTGAAGCTCCGAATGTTATCTTTCCAACGCAACTGAAACTGCCTCATTTGGATATCTGTAGCTCAAGTTATGGTCGATTGAGTGCAAAGAGGTCGGGCTTGACAGCTTTGCGGTTCCTTCATTTCTTCATGAGTTTCTCCCACTTTGCATGCTTTTCTCCTCACTTCTTCCATCCAATACTTGCCTTATGAACCTGAAATTACTCAACAAACATATCAAGGCATCGAATAGAATTAAAGTGAATTAAAATCACTAATTTTAGGGCCTAAAAAGCATGTTTTCACATTTAAGCACAAATCAAGGGAGAATTACAAAACCATGCTATTTCATTGAATAAATGTGGGAAAAGGTGATAAAATTCTCCAAATTAAGCACAAGATAAACCACAAAATCGGAGTTTATCACCCAACACGTGATTTCATTAATGAAACACGTGCAACGCGTTTTATGAGGCCTTTTGGGCCATTTTGGAAGGCTTGAATGCTGATTTTGGATGCTATATGAAGGGAAATTCAACACATATGAAGTCATTATGTTGTAGTTTTAGGTTCTCATTAGGTAGAATTAGCTTAGGAAGCTTCCATAGGAGTAGGAGTAGAGTAGAATTGCATTCTTAGGGTTTCATTTCCATCTTCATGTAGCATTTTATAGAAGTTTTGATCTTGATTTTGCTCATCTTTATTGTAAGTAATCTCAATTTCTTCTTTAATTATAGCACTTTTACTTTCATTTCCTTTTAGTTCAAGTTACTTGTTCATAATTGCAATTTTGAGTTTCTTGAAGTTTTGATTGATGAATTTAATGCTTTATGCTCTCTTTATGTTTTATTGCTTGTTTATATTTGATTTTGTGAATGGTTGATTATAGTTTTCCATTTTCCCTTACAATTTTTCATGTTTTACTTTTATGCACACGAGATGTTTGTGAAAATGCCAATTATGAGTTTTGAGCAGATTTTCACACCTTGGCTTGGGATTTGAGTTCCTAGGGTACTAGAGTCATAATGTCCGACATTTAGTGGTAATTCTTGGGTAGTTAGTTGACTCTTGTTTCCATTGACGCTAGCTTTTTATCAACTAGTTTGGTGAGTTAGCTAGGACTTATGGATTAAGGTCAATTATGCTTGCTTGACTTACTCCTCGATGTAAGGGGTTAACTAGGCGAGATTGACTCATCATAATTACCATAGTTGTGGTTATGGCGATGATAGGATTCCTTGGATCCTCATTCCCAAGTCAAGGCTCTTTTATGCATATCTTAGCATTTTTACTAGTTTTAACCTCATATTCTATTTAATTGCATTAATCTCAATTTTGATCATCTCTTGGTTCTTTGACTTCTTAAGTTCTTTTAATCTTTTGTTCTTTGATTGCAAAACCCCCATTTTTTTGTCCCTTTAACAACCAAAAGAGAAACATTCTCAATTGCGTCCTAGGGAGAACGACTCGAGGTTTCATTACTCTCGGTTAATTATTGATTTGAAAATTAAACTTTGATTGAGAGGATTAATTATTGATTTGGGCTATACTAGCAATGAACCTATATATATATATACATATATTTTGATTAATCCTAGATCAACAATAGCTCTCTCATCAAGTTTTTGGCGCCGTTGCCGGGGATGCAATTGAGTGCTATCTTTTGGTTGTTGTAAATATGTTGATAGTGTAAATATCTTACTTTTTGGTTGTTTGGTTATTTTTTTGTTTATACTGAGGTGTTTATTTTTCTTGTTTGTTAATGTCCTTTGTTTTTATTTTCTACTCTCTCTATGAGCTATCACCCTTATTGCTTCGAGCTTAGTTGTGATTATTGGTGCACGAAATTGTGATCTCTGGTAATGGCTCCAAAAACTTGGTGCTCTAATCTCAATTCATAATTTGTCACAACTTCGATACAACTAACCAACAAGTGCACTGGGTCGTCCAAGTAATAAACCTTACGTGAGTAAGGGTCGATCCCATGGAGATTGTCGGTATGAAGCAAGCTATGGTCACCTTGTAAATCTCAGTCAGGCGGATAATAATTGATTATGGAGTTTTTGAAAATAATACTAATTAAACAGAAAATAGGGATAGAAACACTTATGTAATTCATTGGTGAGAATTTTAGATAAGCGTGTAGAGATGCTTTTGTTCCTCTGAATCTCTGCTTTCCCGCTGTCTTCATCCAATCAGTCTTACTCCTTTCTATGGCTGGCTTTATGCAAGGGCATCACCGTTGTCAATGGTTACATCCCCTCCTCTTGTGAAAATGGTCTAAATACTCTGTCACAGCACGGCTAATCATCTGAGGTTCCCGATCATGCTGGAATAGGATTCACCCTCCTTTTGCGTCCGTCACTACGCCCAGCAATCGCGATTTTGAAGCTCGACACAGTAATTCAATCCCTGAATCCTACTCGGAATACCACAGACAAGGTTTAGACTTTCCGGATTCTCATGAATGCCGCCATCAATCTAGCTTACACCACGAAGATTCTGATTAAGAGATCCAAGAGATACTCATTCAATCGAAGGTAGAACGGAAGTGGTTGTCAGGCACGCGTTCATAGGGAATGATGATGATTGTCACGTTTATTAAATTCAGGTTGAAGTGCGAATGAATATCTTAGAAGCGGAATAAGTTGAATTGAATAGAAAAATAGTAGTACTTTGCATTAATCTTTGAGGAACAGCAGAGCTCCACACCTTAATCTATGGAGTGTAGAAACTCTACCGTTAAAAATACATAAGTGAATAGAGGGTAGGCATGGCCGAGTGGCCAGCCTCCTATGGAGGTCTAGAGATCTACAAATTATCAAAAGATAATCCAAAGATGTTTCCAAAGATCCCCTCATACAATAGTAAAAAGTCCTATTTATAATAAACTAGCTACTAGGGTTTACAGAAGTAAGTAATTGATGCATAAATCCACTTCCGGGGCTCACTTGGTGTGTGCTTGGGCTGAGCTTGAAGTCTACACGTGGAGAGGTCATTCTTGGAGTTGAACGCCAGCTTTTGTGCCATTTTGGGCGTTGAACTCCACTTTGCAACTTGTTTCTGGCGCTGGACGCCAGAATTGGGCAGAGAGCTGGCGTTGAACGCCAGTTTGCGTCATCTAAACCTGGGTAAAGTATGAACTATTATATATTGTTGGAAAGCCCTGGATGTCGAATTTCCAACGCAATTGGAAGCGCGCCATTTTGAGTTCTGTAGCTCCAGAAAATCCATTTTTAGTGCAGGGAGGTCAGAATCCAACAGCATCAGCAGTCCTTCTTCAACCGCTGAATCTGATTTTTGCTCAAGTCCCTCAATTTCAGCCAGAAAATACCTGAAATCACAGAAAAACACACAAACTCATAGTAAAGTCCAGAAATGTGAATTTAACATAAAAACTAATGAAAATATCCCTAAAAATAACTAGATTCTACTAAAAACATACTAAAAACAATGCCAAAAAGCGTATAAATTATCCGCTCATCACAACACTAAACTTAAATTGTTTCTTGTCCCCAAGCAACTGAAAATCAAATAGTATAAAAAGAAGAGAATATACTATAAATTCCAAACTATCAATGAAACATAGCTCCAATCAGATGAGCGGGACTTGTAGCTTTTTGCCTCTTGAATAGTTTTGGCATCTCACTTTATCCATT
>NC_029794.2:42730441-42731348 GCF_000816755.2 Arachis ipaensis
AACTCAGATTTTAGATAGTGTTATTGATTCTCCTATTTCAGTGTGATGATTCTTGAACACATCTATTTTATGAGTCTTGGTCGTGGCCCTAAGCACTTTGTTTTCCCGTATTACCACCGGATACATAAATGCCACAGACACATAATTGGGTGAACCTTTTCAGATTGTGACTCAGCTTTGCTAAAGTCCCCAATTAGAGGTGTCCAGGGTTCTTAAGTACACTCTTTTTTTGCTTTGGACCTTGACTTTAACCGCTCATTCTCAAGTTTTCACTTGACACCTTCACGCCACAAGCACATGGTTAGGGACAGCTTGGTTTAGCCGCTTAGACCAGGATTTTATTCCTTTAGGCCCTCCTATCCACTGATGCTCAAAGCCTTGGGATCCTTTTTATTTGCCCTTGCCTTTTGGTTTTAAGGGTTATTGGCTTTTTGCTCTTGCCTCTTGGTTTTAAGAGCTTTTGGCTTTTTCTGCTTGCTTTTTCTTTCTCTTTTTTTTCGCCTATTTTTTTTTCTGCAAGCTTTGTTCTTTGCTGCTTTTTCTTGCTTCAAGAATCATTTTTATGATTTTTCAGATTATCAAACAACATGTCTCCTTGTCATCATTCTTTCAAGATCCAATATATTTAACATTCTTAAACAACAACTTCAGAAGACATATGCACTGTTCAAGCATTCATTTAGAAAACAAGAAGCATTGTCACCACATCAATATAATTAAACTAAGTTCAAGGATAAATTCAAAACTCATGTACTTCTTGTTCTTTTGAATTAAAACATTTTTCATTTAAGAGAGGTGATGGATTCATAGGACATTCATAACTTTAAGACATAGTTTCTAACTACTAATGATCATGTAATAAGACACAAACATAGATAAGCACTTAACATAGAGAAAATGAAAAACA
>NC_029794.2:42732383-42733780 GCF_000816755.2 Arachis ipaensis
TGGTGATGAGCTTCCTGCGCCTCTTGAGCTCCATGAATGGGCTCTCTTGCTTGCTCCATCTTTTTCTTAGTGATGGGCTTCTCTTCCTCAATGTGAATGTCTCCTTCTATGAAAGCTCCTGCTGAGTAACATAGATGGCAAATAAGATGAGGAAAAGCTAGCCTTGCCATGGGGGAGGACTTTTCGGCTATTTTGTAGAGTTCAAGGGAGATGACTTCATGAACTTCTACTTCCTCTCCAATCATGATGCTATAAGGGGTAAGTTTCGGCCATTTAGGGTGGGGTTGGGTGGGAAATTGATTTTGAATTTTGAAGGTAGGTGGAGTTTATGAGGTAGTTTATGGGGAAGAGTGGATGGATGTGAGTGGTGAAGTGGTGATAGGGAAGAGAGATTGAGGTGATTGGTGAAGAGTTCTGGGGAAGAGTGTTTATGGGATTGTGTGAAAGAGGGGTGCGAAGAAGTGAGTGGAGGTAGGTGGGGATCCTGTGGGATCCACAGATCCTGAGGTGTTCAAGGATTTACAACCTTGCACCAAATTGGGCATGCAAAATGCCCTTGCACACAACTCTGGGAATTCAGCGCCAGATTGGTGCTTGTTCTGGGCGTTGAACGCCCATTTGTGGCCCATTTCTGGCGTTGAACGCCAGAACCATGCTTGTTCTAGGCGTTCAGCGCCAGCTCTTCTCCAGGGTGCATTTCTGGCGTTCAAACGCCCAGATGCTGCCCATTTCTGGCGTTCAGCGCCAGAACCATGCTCTGTTCTGGCGTTGAACGCCCAAAACATGCTTCTTACTGGCGTTTAAACGCCAGTAAGGTCTTCCTCCAGGGTTGGATTTTTCTTCTGGTGTTTTTGATTCCATTTTTAATTTTTATATTTATTTTGTGACTCCACATGATCATGAACCTAATAAAACATGAAAAAAAACAAGAAAAATAAAATTAGATAAATAAAAATTGGGTTGCCTCCCAACAAGCGCTTCTTTAATGTCAGTAGCTTGACAGTGGGCTCTCATGGAGCCTCACAGATGTTCAGAGCATTGTTGAGACTTCCCAACACCAAACTTAGAGTTTGGATATGGGAGTTCAACACCAAACTTAGAGTTTGGTTGTGGCCTCCCAACACCAAACTTAGAGTTTGACTGTGGGGCTCTGGTTGACTTTGTTTTGAGAGAAGTTTTTTATGCTTCCTCTCCATGGATGCAGAGAGAGATCCTTGAGTTGTAAACACAAGGTTGTCCTCATTTATGTGAAGGATCAATTCTCCTCTGTCCACATCAATCACAGCTCTTGCTGTGGCTAGGAAAGGTCTTCCTAGGATGATGGATTAATCCTCTTCCTTTCCAGTATCTAAGACTATGAAATCAACAGGGATGTAAAGGCCTTCAACCTTTACTAA